>NC_064642.1:452115521-452436675 GCF_023864345.2 Schistocerca serialis cubense | reverse complement strand
ACTCAGACTGTAGAATTGGTATACATATTGTTCCCTTGATAGATTGTCATTGACGTGGCGTGATACTTGTCTCTGGTCCCTGTCGGTTATGATCCTTCTATGACACTATTCCTACGCCGTGTTATGTGAGAGTTGTGCACCACTCCATGTGGACACGTTGGACAGTCCGCACTGGTTCGCCAAAAAAGTGGCCAACTTTATTCACTGTGTGTTATGGACCTGTCCATACAAGATAGCTGATTTCTGACACTCTATCGCGTCTCCATGTGGAACTGTCTTACTACTCTGCTTCCTTACAACCGATTAACACGAACGCACGACTTCACTGCCTTGTCATATATTAGCGGCGGCGAGTCACCTGACCGCCTCGCGGCAGATCCACACCATATAGCATCGTTACAAAGCGAGCTGTGTGCGTTTTAAGGGTGTCTGGTGGTCTTACCCTGCGGTGAAAGGAGTCTGGCACACTTCCTAATATCGTGTCGGACCTCCTTTTAGCTGGCTTAGTGCAACAACTCTATGTGGCATGGACTCAACAAGTCATTGAACGTTCTCTGAAGATATACTGAGCCATGCTGCCTCTATAGCTGTGCGTAATAGCGAAAGTGTTGGCGGTGTGCACGAACTGTCCTCGACTATATCCCAAAATTGTTCAATGGGATTTATGTCGGGCGATTCGGCTGGCCAAATCATTCGCTCGAATCGTCCAGAATGTTCTTCAGACCAACTGTGGTTCGGTGACATGGCGCACTGTCATCCATAAAAATTCCATAGTTGTTTGGGAACATGAAGATCAGGATTGGCTTCAGGTGGTCTTCCAAAGATCTGTTGAGTTGGACCAGAGGGCTCAGTCCATTTCATGTAACCAAGCCCACACCATTATGAAGTCACCACCAGCGTGCACAGTGCCTTGTTGGCAGCATGGGTCTATGGCTTCTGCGCCACACTCGAACCCTACCATCAGCTCTTACCAACTTAAATAGGGACTCATCTGACCAAGCCACTCCATTACAGTCGTGTAGGGACGAAACGATATGATCGTGAGCACAGTAGATGCGCTGCAGGCGATCTCGTGCTCTTACCAAAGGTATTCACGTCAGTTGTTCGCTGCCACAGCCCATTAACGCCAAATTTCGGCGCACTGTCCTACTGGATACGTTCGTCGTACGTCCCACATTGATTTATGTGGTTATTTCACGTAACGTTGCTTGTCTGTTAAGTACCGACAACTTTGCACAAACGCCACTGCTTTCGTTCGTTCGTTAAAGAGGACGCCGTTGTCTGTGATGAGAGGTACTGCCTGAAATTTGGTACTCTGGGCACGCTCTCGACCCTGTGAATCTCGAAATATTGAACTCCCTAACTATTTGCGAAATGTTAAGTCCCACGAGTCTAGCTCAAACTATTATTCCGCGTTTAAATTATGTTAGTTCCCGTCATGCGGCCATAATCTCGTTGGAAACCTTTTGACATGAATCAGCTGAGTCAAATGACATCTCCGCCAATGCCGTGCCCTTTTATACCTTGTGCACCCGATGCTACCAGTATCTGTATATGTGCATATCGCTTCCCTATGACTCTAGTCACCTCATTGTAGAACGCCATTACGCCCCATCGAAAATTCAGTGCCTTGTATCACTTCTAAGCTTGCCATGAAAAGTAACAACAGTTTCTACGCTGAGATGAAATCTGACTTTCGACTCGTGTGGTCAAGTTAGGCCCGCAATGGCTGGTACTACATTTTGTAGGTCCGTCAATAAATCAAAATTTGTGCCCTCGGCGTCCACGGATACGTGTAAACACCTGGGACTACACGCAGCGCCCGAGCTTTACCCGCAGTCCGGGTCGGTGAGGACGATACTTTGAGCGATGTAGCGGCTCTCGTGTCGGCAGCCGGCGCTCATCCCCCAGCGGCAGGAAACACGGCCGGACGCAGACACGAGGAGGCGCCCTCCGCGGATATTGATTGCCTGGAACAAAGAGAATCCCTCGCGTCGTGACAGGCCGGCGCTTGCTCTCCGCTCAGCGCAACGCGGAGCGGCCGGTAGGCAGGTGCTAGCTTACGCCGGGCGCCACTTTTTTATGCGCTGGTGCTCAGCCTTGGATGGCGAGCGTGCAGCCAGCCCGCCTGCCAGCTTTATTGGACCGGCGAGGGAGCGCGGGGGACGACGCGCGCTGTATCTCCGGACAGATCAAATAAAACACCGCAGACAAGTTGATTGTTACCTGTGTGATTAAACCGGCAGAGAACTCCTGCCTATATTGTACTTGTCGGATCGCCGCTTGTTGCCTCTAACAAGCAAGGGGACCTTCAGGTTCGGCCCTCTTCTGATTTTCTTGATTTAGTCGGTGTCCAGACATCAATCCGCCAAATCACTACCACGCAATTCTCAAAAATACATCGAAAAGTTAGCGTTTCAAAACAGATCTTTGTGACCGTTGTTAATTGGCCCCATCCAAAATGTTGTGGTGCGTTGCGTAAGTCGTACCCACCGATAGCAAAATTGTGTTGGTACATAAGTTCTTAGCATTTTTCCGTAACAGGTACACATAAGACACTCAAGTCATTAGTGTTATATTCTCTTTCACTATTTAGAACATTCTGCCAACGCTGGGCTAACTTTTCGATTCCGCGACTGTAGAAATCACGTGGTTTTGAGGCCAGGAACTCGTCGAGTCATGCTCGAAGCTTATTTTCATCCGGGAAGGAAATTCCTAGAAGGTTGTACGAAAGAGAGAGGATCGCCGGCCGGAGTGGCCGTGCGGTTCTAGGCGTTACAGTCTGGAACCGCGTGACCGCTACGGTCGCAGGTTCGAATCCTGCCTCGGGCATGGATGTGTGTGATGTCCTTAGGTTAGTTAGGTTTAAGTAGTTCTAAGTTCTAGGGGACTGATGACCTCAGAAGTTAAGTCCCACAGTGTTCAGAGCCATTTGAGAGAGAGAGAGAGAGGGGGGGGGGGGGGGGGGGGGGTAGCGGGAAAGGTGAAAATCCTAGGGCGGAATATCAGGTGAATAAGGTGGGTGCTCTCCCCCCATGAACCATGGACCTTGCCGTTGGTGGGGAGGCTTGTGTGCCTCAACGATACAGACAGCCGTACCGTAGGTGCAACCACAACGGAGGGGTATCTGTTGAGAGGCCAGACAAACGTGTGGTTCCTGAAGAGGGGCAGCAGCCTTTTCAGTAGTTGCAGGGGCAACAGTCTGGATGATTGACTGATCTGGCCTTGTAACACTAACCAAAATGGCCTTGCTGTTCTGGTACTGCGAACGGCTGAAAGCAAGGGGAAACTACAGCCGCAATTTTTCCCGAGGGCATGCAGCTTTACTGTATGATTAAATGATGATGGCGTCTTCTTGGGTAAAATATTCCGGAGGTAAAATAGTCCCCCATTCGGATCTCCGGGCGGGGACTACTCAAGAGGACGTCGTTATCAGAAGAAAGAAAACTGGCGTTTTACGGATCGGAGCGTGGAATGTCAGATCCCTTAATCGGGCAGTTAGGTTAGAAAATTTAAAAAGGAAATGGATAGGTTAAAGTTAGATATAGTGGGAATTAGTGAAGTTCGGTGGCAGGAGGAACAAGACTTTTGGTCAGGTGAATAGAGGGTTATAAATACAAAATCGAATAGGGGTAATGCAGGAACAGGTTTTATAATGAATAAAAAAATAGGAGAGCGGGTAAGCTACTACCAACAGCATAGTGAACGCATTATTGTGGTCAAGATAGACATGAAGCCCATGCCTACTACAGTAGTACAAGTTTATATGCCAACTAGCTCTGCAGTGACATTGTAATTCTGTCAGAGACAGCAAAGGACTTTGAAGAGCAGTTAAACGGAATGGTCAGTGTCTTGAAAGGAGGGTATATGATGAACATCAGCAAAAGCAAAACGAGGATAGTGGAATGTAGTCGAATTAAGTCGGGTGATGCTGAGGGAATTAGATTAGGAAATGAGACACTTAAAGTAGTAAAGGAGTTTTGCTATTTGGGGAGCAAAATAACTGATGATAGTCGAAGTAGAGAGGATATAAAATGTAGACTGGCAATGGCGAGGAAAGCGTTTCTGAAGAAGAAAAATATGTTAACATCGAGTATAGATTTAAATGTCAGGAAGTCGTTTCTGAAAGTATTTGTATGGAGTGTAGCCATGTATGGAAGTGAAACGTGAACGATATATAGTTTAGACAAGAAGAGAATAGAAGCTTTCAAAATGTGGTGTTACAGAAGAATGCTGAAGATTAGGTGGGTAGATCACATAACTAATGAGGAGGTATTGAATAGAATTGGGGAGAAGAGGAGCTTGTGGCACAACTTGACTAGAAGAAGGGATCGGTTGGTAGGACATATTCTGAGGCATCAATCGATCACCAATTTGGTATTGGAGGGCAGCGTGGAGGGTAATAATCGTAGAGGGAGACCAAGAGATGAATACACTAAGCAGATTCAGAAGGATGTAGGTTGCAGTAGGTACTGGGAAATGAAGGAGCTTGCAGAGGATAGAGTAGCATGGAGAGCTGCATCAAACCAGTCTCAGGACTGAAGACCACAACAACGACAAGGTGGGTGCGGAATGACTTCCCAACAGTCTAGCAGAACGCCTGTGGGCGTTACCGTGGAGTAGCATCGCGTCACCCAGTCATCCTGGTCATTGCTCTTGGACTGCGTCTGCAAGACTTCTCAGTTGTTAACAGTAAATGTCAACAGGTCAGCAGTGATGCTTGTACCTTGGGGCAGCAAATGGTACATCACTCCGTCGCTTTTCCAGCAGCACGCACACAGGTCTTTGTCCTGGGAGTTGCTGCTTTGTTTGGGCTCAACCATTCCTTTCTTCTCCATGTTGTCATAAGGACACCATTTCTCGTCACCAGTAATGAAACACGATAGGAATGGTCTGTGTTGTTTACAAGCCAGTTGATGACGAGCAAACAGAGAAGCACATATGGCCAAAATCGCAAAATATTTTGACTTACAGCATGCGATACCCATAGATCTGATATTTTGAACCTTCTCCATTGCATGCAATGGTGAAATGAAAGCAGTTCATCACCTTTGCCAGTTCTCTATTACTTTCTATGTATGATCAAAGTTTCACCTAGAGCTATGCTACTTGGCAGTGACTCATCACACGAAAGTTACTTTCGTCCTTTTGCACACCACTGTGTGTCCCAACAACGTTGGCTGGTTTACTTGGAGAGATATATTCTTTCGGGTGGCCAGGGATCAGCTGACGAAAGTGCCTAACGAAGTCGGCTTAGCTTTAACGTATTATGAGACAAAATATGTAGTCCCTGTATTGAAACGTCCCATAAATACACTCGAATTACTAGCAAGTCAGTCGAGGCTGCGTGGGGTACGGTGACACAAAATATAGGAGATAGGAGGACGCCGAGATGTGTAAATCGTGCTTTGGCATCCACAATGTGTATTTTATGGTATACTCCCAGTGTAAGATTCTATGCGACAAAAAGTATTCGAAACCACCGCAAAAAACTCTTGTTCCACGGCAAATCAGATGAAGCGCAGAGACATAAAATAGAACACAGTGTAGTCTAATTTCACAGACAAATCCAAAATTTCAAGGTCGGGCTCAGCAGCTTACATGTTTATAAATTATTCAGTCCCGACAACTGTGCGAGGGCATTGAATAATACAAACTTGTCAGCCGTGCTGCGAGTACTAGGAAATGGCTGACACTACTACACATCGAACAGCAGGTTACCCCAGAATTACTATTATATGTATAATTTCTGTTCTTTCGGACATGTCCCAGAAGAAAGAGAAATTGAGTGACGAGAAGTCAAAATTTGTGCTGGTCTGGGACTTGAACCCGGATCTAACCCCTTTACGCGAGGTCCGACCTCTTGCGCTAATCATCCTCGATGCTGCGAGCAGTGAGAATGGTGGACAGGGGCCGCTGTGGAACTACTGTGCGGCAAGTTGGGGATTTGGGTTGGACGGAAGCGTGTTCGGATTGCCGAAGCAGTTAACGTCGACCACTCGCATGAAACGGGGTATCCCGTTTCGTATCCCGATCCGGCAGCAATTTTGACTTGTCGCCATTGAATTATCTCAGTGATCCCATGCGGCTGACGTCGGTATTTTGTTTTCATTATGCTCCAGAATTGCAGGTCTGTGCGATACCCTTTCTTCCAAGATTGCTATTCCCGCAAGTCTTTCGTGAATTTTGGAACGTAGCAGATGAGATACTCTGGCAGCAGTAAAGCTTTGAGGACTGGCTGTGAATCGTGCTCGGGTAGCTCGGTTGGTAGAGCGCTTGCTCACTAAAGGCAAAGATCCTAGGTTCAGTCGTGGGCCGGCACACAGTTTTAATCTGTCAGTGAGTTTAATTTCCAGAGTTGTTAGTAAAATTATAAATGTTACCTGAACTTAAAATAATCACTAATAAGTAATGTGTCGGATCAAACTACTTCATTTGCGACCATGAAGACTAGTAAATGAAAGCTTTGTGTCACATTCGGCAACAATTGGTTCCAGGGAATGTGGAATTTCAACCTGGAAAGAGACCTAGAAATATCAGGGGCACCTTGTGAAACAAAGTCGCCACCCTAAGCCTCCTTCACGATCACAGAGCAGCACAACTTGGAGACCAAGTAGTTTCAGGAATATTAGTAGAACATAGCAGTAACCGACTTTTGAGTACTGTCTATGCCGGGTAAGTGCAGCAGGCCCAACGCGAGGAGCAGTGGTTGGTTTTAGCGGTTTAGATCAGAGGCGAAGTCTTCTCCCGAGGGGAGTGACAGAGTACTTGATGAAAGTAGCGACCGACGGCCCGCAGGGGCCAAGCGCGCAAGGAGCAGGGCTCTGCTCTCCGAGGGCTACGCACGCGAAAGGTCAATTACTCGGTCAGACGGCCAGACAGCCGATCGGTCGCTTAGGCTCGCTGCTGGTCCCCAAAAAAGGCGCCGAGAGGTCAGCGAGATCGCGTGGCGTGGACGGAGGGTTTGCCCTGGGGGCCGTAGCCAGCCAGGTGCGACGCATCAACTGTGCCAGCCGATACTTACAAGGCCGAAGGAACTGACATTGTTTTTAAAGACTCCGCCACAGTACAGGAATATTTAGATGTGTGTGAGCATGTTGGCGCAACCCGCACCTTTCTACTTGTCACCAGTTTCTGAAATATACTTTACTGAAGTTATAAAGATCGTTTTGGAATGAACCTGTTTGTGAGTTCCACGCCGTGGCAGCTCCAAAAAACACACCTTCGCTGTTCATAACTATGGTGAATCTACATTCTTCCACTGCTTACTTTGCCGTCGTGCCTCGGTCCTAGTGATATACCCATTACTCGCCCATGTGTCTAGTCAGCTGAAGAAGTCATCTGGATTGGACTAACACAGCTGCAACTTTGCCGCCTCGGTTTAGTGAACTTTTTGAACGTCTGTGAGCAGCAGATGCAGTAGGCGTTAAGCCTTTCTGTTCGAATCTGTCTTTCTGACAACATGAAGCACGAATCTACATTCTAAATACCTTAAGGCACCAATACACTGTCACATTAATGTGACCACCTCTCACAAGCCTGAATAATCACCATCTACAGCTGCGCGGATCGCTGCAAGACCCTTTCCCCCCCTTCGGATCCGGGGGTTAGAATAGGCCCGAGGTATTCCTGCCTCTCGTAAGAGACGACTAAAAGGAGTCTCTCACCTTTCGGACTTTATGTGATGGTCCCCTGTAGGGTTTGACCTCCATTTTTCGAAATTTTCCCGAAGGGCGAGCCAATTGGGGAAATGCGCCTTACATGGTGCATCTTGTCCATCGTGCATTGAGATCTTTAGCCCACTTTCTCGTCATGACATTCCAGTCCCGCTCATCCTCCATCTCTTGGGCGAGGACACATTCCTGGGTGCGTATTCCTCCACCCACTATGCAGTGTCGTTTTCTGCGCCGGCGATGACCATGGAATTCTTTGCACCAGATATCCAGCATGGTAGCCAGTCCTTTGTGGTGGGACCGCCATGTACCCTGTTGGTTGTAGCCCCCTGACTACACAGGTTCAAAAATGGTTCAAATGGCTCTGAGCACTATGGGACTTAACTTCTAAGGTCATCAGTCCCCTAGAACTTAGAACGATTTAAACCTAACTAACCTAAGGACACCACACACATCCATGCCCGAGGCAGGATTCAAACCTGCGACCGTAGCGGTCGCGCGGTTCCAAACTGTAGCGCCTAGAACCGCTTGGCCACTCTGGCCGGCGACTACATAGGGATCGCTCTGCAAATGCCTGCGCCGTTAACTCCCTACGTATGCCAAGGAGTAGATGCCCGTCACCCTGGGGCATCGGGACTACTGGCAGTGGCCATCTTGCCAGGTGGCGTTTGTTGCAGCTAGGTGGTGCCCGTGGGGAGGACCCCTGGTCGGAGTGGGTGCCATCAGGGTTGATGGCGCACGATGAAGCGTGCCACGTCATCACTTGCTGGTGATCAAACGCCAGCCGTCTCTAAGCGTTCCAAGTCTCAGTACAATGCAAGGAAGTAAGATCCTAAATCGTTCCCCTCCCTGGCCACATCATGGGAGGAAAACCAGGCTATGGATGGTAGCGAATCTTATTTGGCCCTGTACCTCGCATGTACAACAGCTGATGGGCACTCCTTTATCTCAATGAAGCGTCAGTATTTTGTAGAGCATTTAGAAGACAAGTTTGGGGAGGTGGAGGGATTGTCCAAAATGCGTTAAGGGCCAGTCTTGATAAAAACGGCATCCTCTGCCCAGTCACTGGCATTACTCGCTTGTGGCAAGCTGGGGGATATTTCCGTTACCATTGCGCCTCATAAGAGCTTAAATATGGTCCAGGGTATTATATTCCACAGGGACCTTCTTTTGCAGTCTGACGACGAGCTGCGCGCCAACTTAGAGCGAAAAGGACTTCATTTCGTCTGGCGCGTCCATCGGGATCCGCGGGATAGTCAGGTTGACACCGGTGCCTTCATCTTGGCTTTCGAGGGTGACACATTACCCAAGAAGGTCAAGGTGATGGCCTACTGCTGTGATGTCAAGCCGTATATTCCTCCCCAAATGCGGTGCTTTGACTGCTGGAAGTTAGGCCATATGTCTTCCTGCTGTACTTCCAACATCACATATCGAGATTGTGGACGTGCACCCAATCCCCATACTCCCTATGCCTCGCCTCCCATCTGTGTCAGCTGCGGAGAGCATCATTCCCCTTGCTCACCAGACTGCAGGATTTTGCAGCGAGTATGGAAAATCGTGGAATACAAGACCCTGGACCGACTGACCTACACTGAGGCCAAGAGGAAATTAAAGTGCCTACATCCTGTGGCTATGACCTCCTCTGATGCCCCCGCTAAGAAAACCGTTGTAGCCCCATCAGTTCCGCGAGTTCCAGCCGGCTCTCAGAGCCGGAAGACTACACCTGCCCCCTCGACGGTGGGGGGCACATTCTTCGTTGTTGCAACCGCACCACCTACCTCGGGAGCGCTGTCCCCCCAACCATCAGGGACACCAGTCCCCACTTCTCAGCCAGAGAAGCGCAAGTCTTCTTTGGCTCCTCTCGCTAGGAAGGGGTCCCTTGGGTCACTCCCTTCCCAGGTTTCTGCTAGTGGGAAAGATGGCACCTGCCAGTGGCTGAAGTTCCCAAGAGCAGCACGATCATCCTCTGTCCCGGAGACGAAATCAGTGAAGCCCTCCCAGCCAGAGAAACACAAGGATCAGCGAGAGAAATGCAGAAAGAAGACCCCCAAAACCAAGGGAATTGCGGTGGCACCCACACCATCGCTGCTTACAAGCTCTGCGTCTGAGGATGAGGTGAAGATTCTGGCGTCTGCTGAGGACATAGATCCCGCCAGACCATCAGACACAATGGATATAGCCTATTCAAGAAATAAGTCCGTGGTAGCAGGTGACCCTGAGGCGTACACTGCCTCATTGAGTGTTTCATGCCTTCCCAGTCTCACGATCACGTGCTCCTCCAGTGGAATTGCGGCGGGTTTTTCCACTACCTGTTTGAGCTAACGCAACTGTTAAGCTTTACACCTGTTTTCTGCATTGCCCTCTAGGAAACCTGGTTCCCGGCAATGCGGACCGCTGCCCTTCGCAGCTACAGGCGATATTACAAGAACCGTAGCGCATATAATCGAGTGTCAGGTGGAGTTTGCGTTTATGTCCAGCACTCGGTATGTAGCTAACCTGTGCCCCTTCGAACTCCTTGAAGCTGTGGCTGTCAGGATACGGATGATGCAGGAAATAACTGTTTGCAACGTATATCTCCTTCCAGATGGTGCGGTACCCTTGAACTTGTTGGCTGCACTGACTCTTCAACTCCCTAAATCTTTCCTACTTTAGGGAGACTTTAACGCCCCTTAACCCATTCTGGGGGTAGTACCACTGTTACTGGCCATGACAGAGATGTCGAAAATTTACTGTCCCAACTCGACCTCTGCCTCTTACATACTGGGGCCGCCACACATTTCATTGTGGCTCATGGTAGTTACTCGGCTATTGGTTTATCAATTTGTAGCCCAGGACCTCTCCCACCTATCCACTGGAGAGCACATGACGACCTGTGTGGTAGTGACCACTTCCTCATCTTCCTGTCACTCTCCCAGCATCATCCTGACGGATGCCTACCCAGATTGGCTTTAAACAAGGCAGGCTGGGTAGCCTTCACCTCTGCTGTCACCGTTGAATCTCCCCCACATGGTGCCATTGATGTTGTGATAGAGCACGTCACTACAACGATCGTTTCTGCGGCGGAAAACGCGATCCCTCGTTCTCTTGGGTGCCCCCGGCGAAAGACAGTCCCTTGGTGGTCGCTGGAAGTCGCTGAGGCAATTAAGGAACGTCGGCGAGCTCTACAGCGAAGTAAGCGGCACCCTTAACCTCGAGCTCCTAATAGCCTTTAAGCGGCTGCGTGTCCACGTTCGCCTGCTTATAAAACGACGGAAACAGGAGCGTTGGGAGAGATAGTTGTCGACCATTGGGTGCCATACGTCACCTTCCCAAGTCTGGACGACGATCGGTCGTCTTTTTGGGTACCAGACCCCAATAGGTGTCCTTGGCGTTAACATCAATGGCGTGCTCTCTAACGACGCAAACGCGATTGCCGAGCACTTTGCTGAGCACTGCGCTCGAGCCTCTGCGCCGGAGAACTATGCCCCAGCCTTCCGCACCCTCAAACGGCGGATGGAAAGGAAAGTCCTCTCGTTCACTACACGACACAGTGAACCCTTTTAACGCGTCCTTTACAGAGTGGGAGCTCCTAAGCGCCCTTGCACATTGCCCCGACACAGCTCCTGGGCCGGATCGGATCCACAGTCAGATGATTAAACATCTCTGGTCTAACTGCAAGCGTCATCTCCTCGACATCTTCAACTGGATGTGGTGGATGGCGTCTTTCCATCGCAATGGCTGGAGAGCACCATCATTCCAGTGCTAAAACCCGGCAAAAATGATGTGGATAGCTATCGGCCCATCAGCCTCACCAACGTTCTCTGTGAGCTGCTGGATCGTATGGTGTGTCGGCGATTGGGTTGGGTCCTGGAGTCACGTGGCCTACTGGCTCCATGTCAGGGCGGCTTCCGCCAGTTTCGCTCTACCACTGATAATCTTGTGTCCCTCGAGTCTGCCATCCGAACAGCCTTTTCCAGACGCTAACACCTGGTTGCCGTCTTTTTTGACTAACGTAAGGCATTACGACACGGCTTGGCGTTATCATATTCTTGCCACATTGTATGAGTGTGGTCTCCGAGGCCCACTCCCGATTTTTGTCCAAAACTTCCTGTCGCTCCGTACTTTCTGTGTCGAAGTTGGTGCCTCCCATAGTTCCCCCCTATTCAGGAGAATGGCGTTCCGCAGGATTCCATATTGAGTGTATCTCATTTTTAGTGGCCATTAACGGCCTAGTAGCAGCTGTAGGGCCGTCGGTCTCCCCTTCGCTGTATACGGATGACTTCGGCATACCTTATTGCTCCTCCAGTACTGGTGTTGCTGAACGGCGCCTACAGGGAGCCATTCTCAAGGCGCAATCATGGGCTCTCGCCCACGGCTTCCAGTTTTCAGCCGCGGAGTCATGTGTCATGCACTTCTGTCGGCGTCGTACCCTTCATTCGGAATCGGAACTTTACCTTCATGACGATCCACTCACTGTAGCGGAGACATATCGATTCTTAGGATTGGTTTTCGACGCCCGATTGACTTGACTACCTCACCTTCGTCAGCTTAAGCGGAAGTGCTGGCAGCACCTCAATGCCCTCCGCTGCCTGAGCAACACCCACTGGGGTGCAGATCGTTCTACGCTGCTGCAGCTCTACAGAGCCTTTGTTCATTCCCACCTTGACTACGGTAGCCTGGTGTACGGTTCGGCGGCGCCCTCAGCGTTGCGTTTACTCTACCCAGTGCACCACTGTGGCGTTCACCTAGTGATGGGACCTTTTAGAACGAGTCCGTTGAGCAGTGTCCCGGTGGAGGCCGGAGTCCCTCAATTGTGGATCCGACGTGCACAACCGCTCTCCAGTTATGATGCACACATTCGTAGTTCTCCTGCTTAACCGAATTACCGTCTCCTTTTCGCACCCGCGGCGGTTCATCTACCGCATCAGCGGTCCAGGTCAAGCTGACGATTGCGGTTCGTCTGCGATCCCTTCTCTCCGAACTGGAGTCCTTCCCTTTACCACTTGAGGTCCATTCACGTACACCTCTGTAATGTACACCTAGGCCGGGGCTTCGCCTGGACATTTCACATGGCCCTAAGGACTCAGTTAACCCCGCGGCTCTCCGCTGCCACTTCCTCATGATACTTGACATGTACAGAGGTCACGAACTGGTTTACACCGACGGCTCGATGGCTGATCGCAATGTTGGCTTCGCCTATGTCTACAGAGACCATACTGAACCGCATTCCCTGCCCGCTGGCTGCCGTGTATTCACTGCAGAGCTTGTGGCCATATGTCGTGCACTTCAGTACATCCGTTCCTGTTTTTGTGAGTCGTTTCTTCTGTGTTCTGACTGCCTGAGCAGCTTACAAGCTATCGACCAGTGCTACCCTCGCCATCCTTTGGTAGCGAACATCCAGGAGTCCATCTCTGCCCTGGAACGGTCCAGTCGCTCAGTGGTGTTTATGTGGGCCGCAGGACATGTCGGAATCCCAGGCAACGAACTTACTGTCAGGCTGGCCAAATACGCTACGCAGAAACCGCTCCTGGTGATGAGCATCTCTGAAACTGACCTGCGTTGTGTCTTACACCGCAAGGTTTTTCGGTTTTGGGAGACGGAGTTGCATAACAGTACACACAACAAACTGCGAATGCGTGGAAGTCTTCCCTGCGGGCTTCTCGCAGGGAATCAGTTGTCCTCTGCCGGCTCCGCATTGGCCGTACCTGGCTCACACATGGTTACCTCCTCTGTCGCAAGGACCCACCTCAGTGTCGTTGTGGCTCCCAAATGACAGTCGTCCACCTCTTGCGGGACTGCCCACTTTTAGGGGCTTTGCGGCGGACTTTTAACTTTCCCAGCAGCCTACCTTCGGTGTTGGGCGACAATGCTTCAACAGCAGCTATAGTTTTACGTTTTATTCGTGAGGGTGGGTTTTATCATTTGAGCCAGGTGTGTTTTATCATGAGTTTTAGCTCATGCACTTTGTCCCTCTGTGTCCTCCACCCTAGGGCTTTTAAGGCGGGGATTTAATGTGTTGCAGAGTAGCTGGCTTCTCCTTTTTGTATTCTCATGGTCAGCCAGGCATGGTGATCGGTTTTCTTGTTTTTAATCTCTTGTCCCTGTTTCTTGCGTTTCTCTGTGGTTTTCTTGTCCTGTTTTGTCCACAGTAGTGTTTGTTGTCCTCTTCCCCTGTCGTTCTTCTGGTTCTTCCTTTCTCCTGTTATTGTGCCGTACGTCTTCATTGTTTTCTTCTTTCCCTTGGGTAATTGTTCTACTGGGAACAAGGGACCGATGACCTCGCAGTTTGGTCCCTTCACCCCCACCCCCTTTTTAAACCAACCAGCCGCTGCAAGACGTGCAGGCAGACTGCCAGTGAGATTCTGGAATGTGCCGACAGGGCTGTGAAGCCATGCCGACCCAAGTCCCGTGGCCAACTGCGCTAGATTTGCCGGTTGGGGACCCATGGCCCAAACAGCCCGATGGATTGGGTTTAAATCTGGGGAGTTTAGTGGCCAGGCGACTACGGTAAAATCAGCCTGGCGCTTTTCGAACCACGTGCATACACTGCGCGATGTGTGACACATTGGATTGTCCTGGAAATAGATGCCATAGTGCCAAGAGAAAAAAAAAGAAAAAAAACCTACATGTAAGGGTAGACATGGTACTCAAGCATAGATGCATACCTACGTTCATCCACTGCGTCTTCCGGAATGACGATCACCCAGGAAATGCCACGAAAACATATCGCAGACCATGACGCTCCATCCTCCGACCTGGACCTCCCCAACGATTGTTGCGGGGTGTTTGCTTTCAGACATTTCACGCCGTTCACGCCAACGGCCATCTGTCCGATGGAACATAAAACGTGATTCATCTGAAAAGGCCACCTCTTGAGATTCAGTGGGCGTCCAATGCGTGCACATTCCATCCTTCGTCGCCGATGAACAGTAGTCAGCGTGAGTGCATGACTCAGGCTCCTGTTGCGGAGACCCATACACAACAACATTCGCTGAACGATTGTTGAGGAGACACTGTTGGTAGCACCTTGGTTCATGTGGCCGGTCAGTTCCTGAACAGTTGCACGTTTGTTCGCCCTTACACATCTCCGCAGCTGCCATTCATCACTGTCATCCTTGGCCGGTTTTGGATAGTGCCATTTTGCCATGGACAGTGTATTTAAACCACGGCGGCACGTGAACATTTCAGAAACTCTTCCGTTTCGAAAATGCTTCCGTCATTGGCCGAGAAGCCAAAGATGTACTCTTCTGGATGTGAAACAAATCTCTCCGTTTTCACATTACGACAACTGCTGCAGTGTTCTCTGCGTTCCTCCGATACGCTTTATGTATCCTCCACTACTATGCTACCACCTTCCGTCTGTGAGTGGTTATTGCACGTTGACGTCGAACTTAGACTGTGGTGCCGGCCGCGGTGGTCTCGCGGTTCTAGGCGCGCAGTCCGGAACCGTGCGACTGCTTCGGTCGCAGGTTCGAATCCTGCCTCGGGCATGGATGTGTGTGATATCCTTAGGTTACTTAGGTTTAAGTAGTTCTAAGTTCTAGGGGACTGATGACCACAGCTGTTAAGTCCCATAGTGCTCAGAGCCATTTGAACCATTTTTTTTAGACTGTGGTCACGTTAATGTGACGACCGTGTACGTGATGCATGCCGAAACATTGAACGTAAGGAGGCCTCTGAAAAATGAGAATTAATTGTGCTGGGAGTGTGGAGAATTCATTTTTGTTTCAAGAATCATGATTAATAAGAATTGTACGCCCTTTGTAGCAAGACAGTCGAGGACATGTTTTAACTACATTGAATTCTGGAAAACGATATTTGGAGCTTAAGAGAGCCCAGCCTGGAAAAACTGTTAAAGCATATGTAGATGTTATTTCAGGGATCTTACAGGAGTAAACATTTTATATTGCTTTCGCTTTAACGCTCTCTCTCTCTTTGCCTTAAGTCAATAGATTGCATTTCTCGGTGTGTCTTCATCGTCTTAAACTGTTTGCGTGACCATACTAGCTAACTTAAGATTTGAAGATAAATTAAATACAACTGATAAGACCAGTAATCCAGAACCACATGCGATACATGCCCTTCATTTTTCTGTTTGCACATACAGATGCTATCATCGGTCATTGGATGCATGTAAAGTGCGTAATAATATGGGAAGAAATGTACATTACTGAAGGTGTAAACAAAAGAAATGGACAGAATCTTTAACTGTCATAGTCAGTGGCCGAATTATCGTCTACTTTTTCCACCTGCGGCAGTTCATCTCCCGCATCGGCGGCCCAGGCCAGGGCTAACGATTGCGGTTCGCGTGCGATCCCTTCTGTCTGAACTAGAGTCCTTCCCTGTACCACCTCCCTTCCAGGTCAGTCCGCATACTCCTGCATGCTGTACACCTTGGCTGCAGATTCGTCTGAACCTGTCGCATGACCCTAAGGACTCAGTTACTCCTCCGCTGTCACTTCCTCTCGATTCTTGACGTGTTCCGGGGCTCTGAAGTGGTTTACACCGACGGCTCGATGACTGATGGCCATGTTGGCTCGCCTACGTCCACAGAGGCTATTTTGAACAGCATTCCTTGCCCAATGGCTGCAGTGTATTCATTGCAGAGCTGGTGGCCATTTCTTGTGCACTTCAGTATATCCGCTCATGCCGCGGGGAATCGTTTCTTCTGTGTACTGACTCCTTGAGCAGCCTACAAGCTATCGACCAGTGCTACTACCCTCTCCATCCTTTGGTAGCGTCCATCCAGGAGTCCCATCTATGCCCTGGACCGGTCCCGTCGTTCAGTAGTGTTTGTGTGGACTCCAGGACACGTCGGCATCCCAGGCAACGAACTTGCCGGCAGGCTGGCCAAACAGGCTACGCGGAAACCGCTTCTGGAGAAGGGCACCCCTGAACCTGGCCTGCGTACTGATTTAAGCCGTTGGGTTCTTCGCCTTTCGGATACGGAATAACATAACAGTACACACAACAAACTGCGTGTCATTAAGGAGACTACGAATGTGTGGAAGTCTTCCATGCGAGCCTCTCGCAGGGAATCAGTTGTCCTCTGCCGGCTCCGCACTGGCCACGCTTGGGCGACCCACGGTTACTTCCTACGCCGCGCACATCCGCCTGAGTGTCGGTGAGGCGCCCGGTTGACGGGGGCCCATATTCTGGTGCGCTGTCCCACATTGACTGCCCAGCGACGAAATCTTAGGTTACCGGACTCTTTGCTGCTAATTTTATCTGACAACGCCTCATCGGCCGATTTAGTATTACGTTTTATCCTTGAGGGTGGGTTTTATCATTTGATCTAAGTTTTAGCGCATGCCCTTTGTCCCTCTGTGTCCTCCACCCTAATGCTTCTATGGTGGAGGCTTTAATGTTGAAGAGTGGCTGGCTTCTCCTTTTTTATTCTCATGGTCAGTCAGCCATGGTCATCTGCTTTGTTGTTTTAATCTCTTCATTCCGTTTCTTGCGTTTCTGTGGTTTTCTTGTCCCCTTTTGTTCATTTACATGTCTGTTGCCCTTCATCGTTCTTATGATTTTTCCTTTCATTCTGTTTTGAGTTGTCAGTCTCGTTTGTTTTATTCTCACACTTGTGACATTGTTTTATTCGAACACGGGACTGATGACCTCGTGGTTTGGTCCCTTTCCCCCTCTTGTAACCCAACCAACCAATCAGTGGCCGTTAGTCAACGGTTTTCTGCATATCATTACGATAATGTAAAAAAGTTCGATCACTTGGCAAAATCATGAGTGCCCTAATCGTAACGTATACACTATGACAACAAAAGTATCCGAACACCTGGCTGAAAATGACTTAAAAGTTCGTGGCGCCCTCCATCGGTAATGCTGGAATTTAATATGGTATTGGCGCTCACTTAGCATTGATGACAGCTTCCTTTCTCGCAGGCACACGTCCAATCATGTGCCGGAAGGTGTCTTGGGGAATGGCAGCCCATTCTTCACGGAGGGCTGCACTGTCGAGAGGTATCGATGTCGGTCGGTGAGGCCTGGCACGAAGTCGGCGTTCCAAAACGTCCTAAAGGTGTTCTGTAGGATTCAGGTGAGGACTATGTGCAGGCCAGACCATTGCAGGGATGTTACTGTTGCGTAACCACTCCGACACAGGCCGTGCGCTATGAACAGGTGCTCAATCGTGTTGAAAGATGCAGTTGCCATCCCCGTATTGCTCTTCAACAGTGGGAAGCAAGAAAGTGCTGAAAACATCAGTGTAGGCCTGTTCTGTGATAGTGCCACGCAAAACAAGAAGGGGTGCAAGCACCCTCCATGAAAAACACGACCACACAATAACACCACCTCCTCCGAAAATTACTGGTGGCTATACAGAAGCTGGCAGATGACGTTCACCGGGCATTCGCCATACCTACACCCTGCCGTTGGATCGCCACATTGTGTACCGTGATTCGTCATTCCACACAACGTTTTCCCACTGTTTTCCAATGTTTACGCTCCTTACACCAAGCGAGGCGTCGTTTGGCATTTACGGGCGTGATGTGTAGCTTATGAGCAGCAGCTCGGCCATGAAATCAAAGTTTCCTCACCTCACGCCTAACTGTCATAGTATTTGCAGTGGATCCTGATGCAGTTTGGAATTCCTTTTTGGTGGTCTGGATAGATGACTGCCTATTACACATTACGACCCTCTTCAACTGTCGGCGGTCTATGTCAGTCAACAGACGAGGTCGCCCTGTACGCATTTGTGCTTTTCGTGTCCCTTCACGTTTCCTCTTCACTATCACATCGGAAACAGTGGGCCTAGGGATGTTTAGGAGTGTGGAAATCTCGCGTACAGTCGTATGACACGAGTGACACCTAATCACCTGACCACGTTCGAAGTCCGTGAGTTCAGCTGAGCGTCCCCTTCTGCTCTCTCACGATGTCGGATGACTACTGAGGTCGCTGATGTGGAGTACCTGGGAGTAAGTGGATGCACAATGCACCATGCACCTAATATGAAAAACGTATGTTTTTGTGGGTGTCCGGATACTTTTGATCACATAGTGTATAACATTTTCATTATGTTAAGCGTGTCGTGTGTCAGCGTATTATATGAGGGGCAAACACATAGGGAGGATGACTTTGGAGTCGTTAACACTGGCCCTTAGTCTTTGGTTTTACAATAAATTATTAACTTTTTATCGCCTTTTTTACTTTTTTCTTATTCTTTATAAAAGTTACAAGACACATAAGCTTCCATCAGTTTATTTTAAGAGACATGATATGTGTTTAAAGTAATCGTGACAAAGCAATATATAAAATGGAATTAGTTATTTTCTTACGTTGCAAGTGGGTATCATGCCTTCTTCGCTGTGCTGAATGGAATCGAGTCAAGGAAAACTACACGTAACGCGACCAGCTAGCTCTCGGCACCCGTTGGAGTAGCTGCATACCTCGATACATAAGCTGTGTGGACAGGTTCATCGAGAGCATCCTAAGGATTCCTCTGAAACCATCAAGCTTTGTCGAATTAGTGCCAACGACTGAACTCTACGAAGTACTATTTAATCTAGTTACATTTACTTCGCTGAATTGCCGGCCGCGGTGGCCGTGCGGTTCTGGCGCTGCAGTCCGGAACCGCGGGACTGCTACCGTCGCAGGTTCGAATCCTGCCTCGGGCATGGGTGTATGTGTGATGTCCTTAGGTTAGTTAGGTTTAAGTAGTTCTAAGTTCTATGGGACTTATGACCTAAGATGTTGAGTCCCATAGTGCTCAGAGCCATTTGAACCATTTGAACTTCGCTGAATTGTTGTGACCTTAACTGATGACTATTTTTTAGACCACGTATTTGTTGGCTGTACATTGTAGAGTTTTAAACTATAATAGTTCTTAAGATGATGTTATATTACTTCTAAGCAGTGTTGGGTTAAGTGTAGAGACCTACCTTTTTCTGATAGTTGTACAGACTAAAACATCCATGCTCGTTACCTTTTGACTTAGGGCATTTAATTTGTTTGTGAAACATCGACTAAAGAAATTAATTTATAATGTGAATTAGAAACACACTTAAATTACAGCAGTATTGGTATTACAGTGGTGCTATGTTCTTAGAGTTCGACATATTTTCGTTTGCATTATCGAGATATCCAAACAGACTGTGTGGAAATCATTCTTCTGTTAAGCAAAAAAGTTTCCTGCATTTGTTTGTTTCTTCTTACGATTGAAGTTGTAACATAATTGTTTTTGTAGGCATTAATACACTCCTGGAAATGGAAAAAAGAACACATTGACACCGGTGTGTCAGACCCACCATACTTGCTCCGGACACTGCGAGAGGGCTGTACAAGCAATGATCACACGCACGGCACAGCGGACACACCAGGAACCGCGGTGTTGGCCGTCGAATGGCGCTAGCTGCGCAGCATTTGTGCACCGCCGCCGTCAGTGTCAGCCAGTTTGCCGTGGCATACGGAGCTCCATCGCAGTCTTTAACACTGGTAGCATGCCGCGACAGCGTGGACGTGAACCGTATGTGCAGTTGACAGACTTTGAGCGAGGGCGTATAGTGGGCATGCGGGAGGCCGGGTGGACGTACCGCCGAATTGCTCAACACGTGGGGCGTGAGGTCTCCACAGTACATCGATGTTGTCGCCAGTGGTCGGCGGAAGGTGCACGTGCCCGTCGACCTGGGACCGGACCGCAGCGACGCACGGATGCACGCCAAGACCGTAGGATCCTACGCAGTGCCGTAGGGGACCGCACCGCCACTTCCCAGCAAATTAGGGACACTGTTGCTCCTGGGGTATCGGCGAGGACCATTCGCAACCGTCTCCATGAAGCTGGGCTACGGTCCCGCACACCGTTAGGCCGTCTTCCGCTCACGCCCCAACATCGTGCAGCCCGCCTCCAGTGGTGTCGCGACAGGCGTGAATGGAGGGACGAATGGAGACGTGTCGTCTTCAGCGATGAGAGTCGCTTCTGCCTTGGTGCAAATGATGGTCGTATGCGTGTTTGGCGCCGTGCAGGTGAGCGCCACAATCAGGACTGCATACGACCGAGGCACACAGGGCCAACACCCGGCATCATGGTGTGGGGAGCGATCTCCTACACTGGCCGTACACCACTGGTGATCGTCGAGGGGACACTGAATAGTGCACGGTACATCCAAACCGTCATCGAACCCATCGTTCTACCATTCCTAGACCGGCAAGGGAACTTGCTGTTCCAACAGGACAATGCACGTCCGCATGTATCCCGTGCCACCCAACGTGCTCTAGAAGGTGTAAGTCAACTACCCTGGCCAGCAAGATCTCCGGATCTGTCCCCCATTGAGCATGTTTGGGACTGGATGAAGCGTCGTCTCACGCGGTCTGCACGTCCAGCACGAACGCTGGTCCAACTGAGGCGCCAGGTGGAAATGGCATGGCAAGCCGTTCCACAGGACTACATCCAGCATCTCTACGATCGTCTCCATGGGAGAATAGCAGCCTGCATTGCTGCGAAAGGTGGATATACACTGTACTGGTGCCGACATTGTGCATGCTCTGTTGCCTGTGTCTATGTGCCTGTGGTTCTGTCAGTGTGATCATGTGATGTATCTGACCCCAGGAATGTGTCAATAAAGTTTCCCCTTCCTGGGGCAATGAATTCACGGTGTTCTTATTTCAATTTCCAGGAGTGTAGATAGTATCTCAGAGGTAAAGAACTTTCTTGCCTCATTTGGCTCTTTCTGAAACCATCTATGTGCCGACATCGCTAAACCAAGGGGTGCGGTGTCTATCGACCCAAACGTAACCTACTGTAACCGCGATGCGAGGGGGTGGGTCTGAGAGAAATCAGTCGTGAGATAATGGTTGCGAACAGGGTGGCGAGGATAGGTACAGGAACACTGCTCTAGATCACCATTTTGTACTCTTCTAGTAGACCTTCGCAAAGGTCTACGGGAAACGTACGTGGTAGATGGTGGTGATGATCCGTCGAACGAATGGGGCAAGTTTGCCGACACTTATGATGTTTTGGGAGCAGCTTAAGTGTTATTCTCTTCATTTTGGTTAGTAGATAGGAAGGCAGTCGTCACGAAACCCATCATATGTATGCAGATATCCATATCGTACATTTACTCAATCTGAAATCGTATTAGGCCAAAGGCTGTCATTGTAAGGCTCCAGTGTTCTAGAACTTCTGCGGGAGGACAGTATTTTTGCGTTGCTAGACATTTAATGACAAAACCACAACTCTTTCCTGTTCCTTGTGTATCAGAACCGTAACGGTAAATGGGACAAAGAATAGGGGTGGAGGAGGACTGTGTCATGAATACGGAACGCCCAGTAGACTACGCGATCGCCTCACGGAGACCACTCGCCCCGGGCGAGCGCCAATGTTCCAGAGCAGAGAGGTTAAACGGCCGCGATTTGTCGTTCCATTTATAGTGGGCGCTGGCCGACTCTCCGTTCTCTACTGTCCGTAGACCGAGGCACGTGTCTCGTGATGTCGCCGTTGACAACTCAAAGAAGTGAGTTAGCGTGAAGGGTTGTCACAAAATATCCGCTATTTTGTCGCTCCTGAAATAGTACTTAGTATTCTGAACTGATTATCTTTCCTTAACTTACCAATATAGCCTTTGGAAGTCAATAGCGGCTTAAGTAGGGTACCTAGCACTCAAAGAAAATTTCGATTTTGCCTCCTACCCGCAGACGCCATCACATTTTCGGTTACTTCCCTGGGATTTCTTTTTCATTGTTTCATAGCTGGTAAATACAAAGCCTTCACAACAAAATAATAAATGCAAAATGTACGACTTACACATCAGTTGCATTGGCTCCACCTAGTACCCAATAACAATTTGTAAACGTATAAACGTTACTACTGAGTGTCTCAGAAACTATATTTAACACATCATAATTTCTGTATTTATCACACATTCTACACTATGTTCATCCTGCGGTGCTACTTACAGGACAATGTAAGTTTACGGACGTATCCAAACGTGTAGAAAGACACGTGATTGGATGCATGCTTTAAGCCCCCATCGCACAACCGTTGTATTTGTATTGTGCGTCCGCGGGAAGCTGTAGGTGGGTGATGGGGAGGTATGCAGCAAGACATTGTCTCCAACGTCGTTCAGTAGACTGCTACCATGCGGCACACATGCCCTCCGTGGAACAGTACGTAAGGCCGTCATATTGAACGAAGATGATTTACACACACACACACACGCACGCACGCACGCTATCTGAAACTCCATCGCCGGACCAACCGACTTTTTTTGTCACAGTGTGGCACTATTTTTCTCGTCAGCCAGGAGCCTATTCGTAGAGCTGACGCGTAAGACTCAGTATACATCATTAATGATAAACATTCCGGACGTCGCCTCACATAGCCAGGACTTCGACAATTGGAGAGCTTTCGCTTTGTTTGTTTACGCTTCAGCGCGACTCTTGCCCGCGAGATATATCAACTTGCGGCACACATTACGGCCCGGCAGAGCTCATTACAAACACGCCAGAAAGGATTTCGCCATCGGAAAGCGACATGACCGTTTGGCTGGTCCGCTTATCTGCCGGCCTGCCAGCTATTTTAATCGTCAGCTGGTGGTGCTGTCAAGCGGCAGTAATTTTGGCGCGCGCGTGCTGGCTGTTTGACGCTCTGCGCCGATAACGGGCACATCAAACATTAACTCCAGGCCGGACACGGCGCGATACTCCTGCTTTCATCCTCGCAGCTCACCCTTTATCTGACTGCCATGAAACTGTTCCCCAAATGCACGGAGCTGCTCCCCGCCGTACCGATACTAATCTCTGGCCTTCTGTTCCTTGCGAGGTCACGCTAACCTAGCCACGGGGACGGGATCATCTCGAACAAAAACCTCGTTCTCCCTTTTTAAAAGCTCCCAATTAGAGTCTTGTATTAACACTGCATGTTTCCCAATACTGCACTAAGAAAACACCTAAGTCATTATGATAGCATTTATACCTCCAATCTCGTGTTCTTAGTTGCAGTACAAAAGAAAACTGCAAAAGTAATTCCTTGTTCTTGACGGGAAGGCAATCAGAAACCGCTTTCTAGTAATCTGACCAATAGTGGAATGTGGCGGTATATTTGAAGTACGTATGGGAATATGTTAAAAATGAAGCAGTCGTTTAGATTCTGGGCTCGTATTCACCGTTAAAATTCACATATGGCCTTTGTGCTGCCATACATGAATTCGCACGGCTCACGGGACTGTTCCTTAAAGTTGACCCATCCGCTTTTATTCCCCATCTCTCATCTGTGCCCTATACTACATCAGTGCCATGTTTCTGGTTACCCTGACCACGGAGGAAACTGCAAATTTGCACTAAAGTGAGTGTTCACACATTGTTCAAAAATTCAAATGACTCTAAGCACTATGGGACTTAACATCTGAGGTCATCAGTCCCCTAGACTTAGAACAACTTAAACGTAACCAACCTAAGGACATCACACACATCCATGCCCGAGGCAGGATTCGAAACTGCGACCGTAGCAGCAGCGCGGTTTCCAACTGTAGCGCCTAGAACCGCTCGGCCACAGAGGCCGGCTGACACATTGTTGAATGAACCATTCGTATAAGTATCCTAATGCAGGAAGATGAGCTGCTGAAATACATACTTCAAAAAAAGTTTTGCATCACCTCGGTTCCGAGGGTTCCGGCACCTGTACAGAAAATTAGAATAGAGATCAACATAAACATCATTTCCGCCCTTTTTATTGCTCATGAAAACCACACCTTGCATGTTGTACCACCATATAGCGAGATCGTCAGAGGTGGTGGTCCAGATTGCTGTACACACCGGTACCTCTAATACCCAGTAGCACGTCCTCTTGCATTGATGCATGCCTGTATTCGTCGTGGCATACTATCCACTAGTTCATCAAGGCACTGTTAATCCAGATTGTCGCACTCCCCAACAGCGATTCGGCGTAGATCCCTCAGAGTGGTTGGTTGGTCACGTCGTCCATAAACGGCCCATTTCACTATATCCCAGGCATGTTCGATAGGGTTCATTTATGGAGAACATGATGGGCACTCTTGTCGAGCGATGTCATTATCCTGAAGGAAGTAATTCACAAGATGTGCACGACGGGGGCGCTAATCGTCGTCCATGAAGACGAATGCCTCGCCAATATGCTGCCGATATGGTTGCACTATCAGTCGGACGATGGCAGTCACGTATCGTAGAGCCATTACCGCACCTTCCATGACCACCAGCGGCGTAGTCACCCCTACATAATGCCACCCCATGCCACCCCAAAACAGCAGGGAACCTCCACCTTGCTGCTCTCGCTGGACAGTGTGTCTAAGGCGTTCAGCCAGACCTGGTTGCCTCCAAACACGTCTCCGACGATTGTCTCGCTGCATAGTGTCGTGGTTCCTAAGATAGACCTTACCATGGACGCTGGAAGTGAAGTTCGCATCATGCAGCCTATTGCGCTCAGTTTAAGTCGTAACACGACGTCCTGTGGCTGCACGAAAAGCTTTAGTCAACACGGTGGCTTTGCTGTCGGGGTTGCTGCGAGCCAAATCCGTAGGTAGCGGTCATCTACTGCAGTAGTAGCCCTTGGGCGACCTGAGAGAGGCATGTCATCGACAGTTCATGTCTCTCTGTATCTCCTCCATGTCCAAATAACATCGCTTTGCAGAATGAGATTTTCACTCTGCAGCGGAGTGTGAGCTGATATGAAACTTCCTGGCAGATTAAAACTGTGTGCCCGACCGAGACTCGAACTCGGGACCTTTGCCTTTCGCGGGCATGTGCTCTGCCATCTGAGCTACCGAAGCACGACTCACGCCCGGTACTCACAGCTTTACTTCTGCCAGTATCTCGTCTCTGAGTCGTGCTTCGGTAGCTCAGATGGTAGAGCACTTGCCCGCGAAAGGCAAAGGTCCCGAGTTCGAGTCTCGGTCGGGCACACAGTTTTAATCTGCCAGGAAGTTTAACATCGCTTTGGTTCACTCGGAGACGTCTGGACAACCTTCTTGACACAAAGTAACAATGCGGACGCGATCGAACCGTGATGTTGACCGTCTAGGCATGGTTGAACTACCAAGAACCGTGTACCTCCTTCCTGGTCGAATGACAGGAACTGATCGGCTGTCGGACCCCCTCCGTCTAATAGACGCTGCTCATGCATAGTTGTTTACATCCTTGGGCGGGTTTAGTGACATCTCTGAACAGTGAAAGGGAGTGTATCTGTGATACAATATCCACAGTCAACGTCTATCTTCAGGAGTTCTGGGAACCAGGGTGATGCAAAACTTTTTTTGATGTGTGTTGTACTTAAAAACACTGTACATGGCACGCATAGAGTAGGTTCTCACTTGGCACTTTACAGTCATGGGGTCAACATTACTTGTTGCAGGTAATTGTCTTGCGCTGACCTAGGGTTGTATTCACCTCTACGAAGACGTTCTTCTTTCAGCAGAGGTGCGCTCTTCCTTTTAGGGCTCCTCTAGTCGCAAGTAGTAGGCTTAAACGTCCCATGCTCCGAAGACGACGATCAATTGCTTCAGACGCTCTCCTGTTCATTTAGGAAGGTGTTTGATACTGCGCTGATACGTTCTTTTCATGTGTGTTTCCCATGATTAATATGCCGAAGAGGTTTAGAAACTGAGCTCTGACATGGAAATAAAGCGTTTTCCGATCTCCGATCCTCGTCCACATAACATTTGTTCCTTTACGTGTGAAAAATGTTTCTTGAAAATTGTAACGACCGATCAATAAAATATCCCATCACTGGGATACTGTGCCCAACGCTTACCGTGTGGTAGTATCAGTCCAACTTAATCTTTTCTCCTCCTCCTCTTCTTCTTCTTCTTCCTCTTCCTCTTCCTCGACCACCACCACCCCTTTTTCGTTGCAAATTAACTAGAAAAATCAGAAAGGTGATGCGATGTACGTGTTAGAAACTATATATGCTGTCGATATGTTTCAGAAGTTATTGTACACTGATATTAAGCAATGGAATGTTGAACTAGGAAGTAAATGGAAAATTAAAACCTGAAACTGAAGCAGTTGCAGTATTTAATTACCTTAATAAGTGACGCCCATTTGCGAGGATTCAGGAGTATTTTTTTCACTTACGTGATTCACCTTTTGAGACAGTGTACCACACACAAACTTTAGCATGTAGCTTGAAGAACCGTATGCGTTGTTGTGTGCCTGCAACTGTTTTTAATTTGGAAAGAGTAGGTCAAAATTGTTTCTGCCGGAACATATCACGTCGATTTTCAGATGCTGTTATCCTTTCAAAAGCCAGCCACAAGAGATCGTTCACAAATGACCTTCCAATAAATAATTCCCTTTTCTCTGCTACGTTCCGCACTTATCGACGCGTCGTATCAACATATGGACGGTAATATAAGAAGTTGCTTACTGGAAAAGTACTGTATGTACTCGTAAGACCAGCGTTAACTGCCAAGCTCGGTTTTCGTTTCGAAAGACTGTGTTTATTGACTCTGGGCGCTTCAAGGCATCTGGAGGCGTTTTATGACCTGAGCGAGCGCATTCGTGAAATAACCGCATCGTGGCTCAAACAGCGTTCTCCTTGTTCTCGACACACTGCCAGACAAGGGAGAAACATCATGAGTCGTATCTTTTCGCGGCTCTGGCCATCGTAAATCGATAATAGGATTCAACATAGTCTTTGAAGCAACTGCAAATTATGTTCCTTCATACAATCATGACGTCGGAGTGTGTTTGACTGGCGAGAGCGTGTTGACGATAATGCACGTTTCGTAATTGCCGATTTTCCTGCCAGTGCCCAATGGAGGAATTTACGACCAATCTTGGTAGCCCTGCGATGTGACGCAGGACTGTCAGATAGAGGTCTGCAGTTGTTTCATTCTACATCTAACCATAGTTGGATAATTCCCTATCTCTCCTCTGAATCATTTCTAACTGGAGCCAAGGATTTTTGCTCAAACCGACAAAATGTCTCAGATATCATTTTTTGACTCGTGTAATAATGCATTTGTAAAAATTAATATAAATAATTTCTCAGGGCTAAGTATTTAAATATTGTACTGTCTGGCGGTCATGGATCCGGAATCTTGATTTTAGACAACACTGATGTTAAAGCCATCGCTAGAGGCGCCCCGTCAAACTCTAGTTTACTGTCAAAAATACACTATTTGAAGTCTCCTTCGCTTGAGAAATTATATCTGTCCTGCCTGTATTCTTATGAGAATATCTGTCAATAGCGCCTAAAACAGCCACATTTCTTTCTCTTTACTGGGAGTTTGCTTTACGGCTATTATGTGCGTTGGACACGTGTTTGTGGTATTTGTGGGTGTTCAACTTTACTTCACCTGCGGTCTTCACTTGAATGTTTAATAATTCGTTGGGAATACGTTATCGTCCGTTGTACCAATAATATTCGCGTTGTTTGTGTAATGGGAATTTCGCATTTAATTTCCATAAGTTTCATCAATCGCCTGTATTTGCGTTGCAAGAGCTAGCCATTGACGGTCCTTTCGGAATCTAAATGTTCCGAATGGGTACACTTCGTTAAGTTTAACAGGAGTTTTTCTAAACTAAAACTAAGTACACAACCATCTACAACCATTAATATTGATTTACGACCGCACTGCGTGATTAGGAGTTTCGTACCTGTATGTTATATATTAATGATTTAACGAAGACGACTAGATGCAGTCTCAGTCGTTTCGCATATTTATAGTTATTTAAGAGAAAATTCTTTCCGTAGTACGTACGTTACTATACAGTAACATATGGGCAAAATATCAGTCTGGTACAAAAACCAGCCACTAGCTCTTGAGGTAGAGACAATATTCGCCAGGTAGGGGATAGTTGTTATCAATGAGCCACCTAAAGAAACTGTGTAATAAAATCCTCGTAGATATATTTTATTTTCAGTGTAATTTGAATCTTACGTTTTACATTTCACTACGGGGCAGACACAGAAAACATAGATATTCGCCGTTACTAAAATGTTTGAAAATAAAAATGTCATATGCCTAATCAAAGCGACTGTTCCTTCATTGGGTCAGGCAGTTTCTATGAATGTGCTACAGTTCAGATGGCTCTCAGCACTATGGGACTAAACATCTGAGGTCATCAGTCCTCGAATGTGCTACAGTGTCATAGCTGTTAAGTACTCACGTATCCTGAATAAGTGTCAATAAATTTCATTTTTTATTATTTATGAAGTTTTTGGCATCTGAAAACGAATAACGTGGATTCTAAACAAAGGAGACTAAAAGGAGAAATGTCGCCTTCGTAAGTAAAAAGCAGATTTGACTGATTAGCAAAACGTAAATTATTAGAAGACATGTAGTGAAAACCATTACTTAAATTATGGTAGTAGTGGCCTACTTTGGCCTACGATTAGACAAAATTCGAGGTGGCTCATCCAAGACAACTCGCACTGCATCACCTACTTTCTCTCCACAGCACGTAACTTTATGTTGTGAATATGACAAAATGGTGTGAGTTCTTGCACTTTCCAATGAGGGCTGCAGTAATTTAATCACTACTACTATATCAGTACGGCGTTTAAATGACTGATAGAAGTCAATTACAAGAACACAGTGCACATCTTATAATTTTTAATTGTTGCTTTTTGTCTTCGTGAAACAACTCACGAATAAGATGGCGGATGTTTGGCAACACGAGATATACTTAATGACCGGTATGTAGTATGCGCCTGTTGTCAATATCCCCAGAGAAATCGAGCCGGCCCGTCGATAGCAACATTCCCCTGTTTTGCTGTTCACCCGTGTAACATACTTTTACGTATGACTATTCTTGAGTGCTCCCTAATTATTGCCGTCATTTACTTTGTATGTCAAAAGAACACAGGACCAAGAACAGAACCCTGCGGGACTCGGCATTCTTCACCACCGTCCCCTTTATTGTAGGGAAGGAATTGCACCAGCTATGTTCTCGGCAGCAGGCAGAACGTTTCATTTTACATAGTCGTTGATTTCGCTTGTAGACATTAAAAGTTGCGTGCAGCAACCTGCAGCGCCTCACTTGGCACCCCACTTCGCGCGACGCTGCGGCACGCGAGATGGCGCTTTGCACGTGCGCGTGCCGCCGGGGCGTATTCTGTCCGGCCGCCTTGTTCCCTCCTTATTTTCTTTTCTTTTCTTTTCTTTCCTTTCTTCCGCCATTGTGTTGACAGAAGCTTGGGTGGGGCCGGCCAGCCACCGTGCCCTGTGCCGAAATCGCCTCCATTCGTTCCGGCCGTAAAAGTAGGCGGCAGCCCCAGAGCTCGCAGCGCCAAGAACCGCTCTGCAATCGTGGGTTAGGAGCTGCCCTGCAAGCACCGACGCCGATTTTGCAGAATGCTTGAAAGCGAGACAGTGAAAGAAAAAAAGAAAGGGGAAAAGGGTTAAGCGCTTCGCTTCATCTCCTTTGTGCCGAAGTGCTGTGCGTGAACAGAACAACTTAGTGAGAGGATGCAGCAGTTACACTTTTACTTACAGTTACACTAGTCAGCATTTTTCTGGAAGTAATCTGTGAACGTTAGAAGATAAGTGCTACACACACTAGGCATGCTATGTTATGAAAGCATAGTGGCCATCATGTTTTTTTTAATTGTACAGGGTATTCCAAAATGAATATACAGATTTTGAGGCTTTACAGCATTTATCACATTCAACTTTAAGTAATACATCAAATGAAAGAGCAACTCAAACTGTTTTGCTTACAAGTATTCGACGTGAACACCAGAGTCGAAAGGCGAGCTCTTCCCAACTCTTGATCAGTGTATCTGGAGTAATTGTTGTAGCAATGCTGCTTCCGAAGTGGGGTGGATCAGCTGGTAGCGGATCCACTATGAATCCCGAGAGCTAAAAATCTCAGATCGTATGTGAAAGTGGTCATGCAGAACAAGCTCCGTCATCTGGCCCCTTGCAGCCAATTCGCCAGTCTGGTACAACGTCTTTCAACCAATCACATACTGACTTAACACCAGTGAGGCGGCGCGCTATGTTGCTGTCAAATATAATTCCGCGGTTCAGCTTCTGCCAGTTAAAGTTCTAGCTCATCAAAATTAGAATTACCAGTTACAGTAGCTTCATCGAAAAGGAAAGGCCGGTAAACTTTCCACCGGGATATGGCCCAAAAAAACATTGAATTTATGGGAGTTCCGTTGCAACTGTACCATCTAGTGGGGATGTACTGATCCCCAAATGTCACCTTATGTGTATTCACATTTCCACGGAGGTGCAGTGTCGATTCGTCACTGAAGACGACTCGACCCAGAAAATCTTAGTCGTCATGCAGCTACATTTCGTTTGCAAAGCTGGCACGTAAACCGTAGTCTGTAGGCTTTAGAGCTTGTAAAACTGCAAACGATAAGGGCATTGTTGGAAGCGTCTCCTTAAAAGTCTCCACATAGACGTCATTGCAATTGCTAATTCATCTCCAGCCTTCCGAACTGATTCCTTGGGGGTAGCGTGAAAGACTCTCACTCGTTCAACACGTTCTTCAGTCGCTCTTGGTCGTTCTCTACTCTTCCTTTTGCGCACAGGCATACAAATGAAAGAGTGTGAGTTTGGTGTATTATTTATAACTGTAAATTGAATGTAATAAACGCTGCAAAGCCTTAAAACCCGTATATTAATTTTGAAACATCCTGTATATTTCAACATTAGATCTGACAAGCGACCTGAGGCTAAATTACGTAATAAAAAAATGGTGCTATAGGTTGTCGACGCGCATAAAATACCACTTGGATGTATTAACATCATTTAAGCCCACTATACGATGGAGGTGCAAAACTCGTAAACAAATCGTGTGGTGTTTATTAAACGTTGCTGGTTATATATGGTAGTTCACTTCATTTAATTTGGGGCAACCACGGTTAAGCTTATCATAAGATGTTCGTGAATTCAAAACATCACTTTGGATTTGTATCACTGTACGAACCTCCTGAGTGCTTCTAGAAGAATTTGCATTTCCAGCCTTGTCTGATTAAGACAATCCTTAAACAAGTGAGTGACGTCCAAACTTTGCTACCCAGAAGTGACTTAAGATGGACGCATTTGTGATATGTATGTATGCGTATTGGGTTTACATGTACATCCAAAAATTCATAAGTGGTGCCTTAGGTCGCAGGATTGTGGTAACGTGACATTTCTGTAGCTTAAAGAAATTTTCACTGCCTTAATTTGATCGTGAAAAGTGAGACTGGCTACGTATTCTTCCTGTCACAAAGCTATTAACTGAGAAAAAAATTCAATCATTATATCGCCAAGTAGTGTGTTCAACATTTGAGGCAACTATTAGACTGACTAAAGCATTATGCGCCTGCGAATTACGTAAGTTGCTTTGCGTAATGCCATTGTGATATTAACAACTGTTCGGTAAATACTGTCTATGTCTCGTTCAGTCGGCAAGACGTTTAATATTAGCGTCAACTCCAGCAGCGTTATCATTATTAAGTAGTAAACAGCGCGGAAACTATTGTCAGTGTGTCGACCACTTGCTATTCCTCTATTACTCTGTTCAAAAAATGGTTCAAATGGCTCTGAGCACTATGGGACTTAACATCTATGGTCATCAGTCCCATAGAACTTAGAACTACTTAAACCTAACTAACCTAAGGACATCACACAACACCCAGTTATCACGAGGCAGAGAAAATCCCTGACCCCGCCGGGAATCGAACCCGGGAACCCGGGCGCGGGAAGCGAGAACGCTACCGCACGACCACAGGCTGTGGACTATTACTCTGTCAGTTCAAAATAGTTGAAATGGCTGTGAGCACTATGGGACTTAACATCTGAGGTCATCAGTCCCCTGGAACTTAGAACTACTTAAACCTAACTAACCTAAGGACATCACTCACATCCATTCCCGAGGCAGGATTCGAACCTGCGACCGTAGCGGTCGCGCGGTTCGAGACTGTAGCGCCTAGAACCGCTCGGCCACTCCGGCCGGCACCCTGTCAGTAGTAATGCCTCTTTTCTGTGGTGGTCTGTATTTGTCATACAAAATTATATAGGTTCAAAAACTGTTCTGTTACTCTTGAGACTATGTGGGAAATATTTTAGTACCCGCAATTATCTATCAGCCAACAGATTTTGAGACGTTGTATGGTAGAGCAGAAACGCCTCATTATTTAAACTTTCATATTCCATTCATTACATTGTTCAAACTGCAAAAATTTTTTAAGCAACTGGTTGGAGTGGTAGGCTTCGATTCACTTGAACACAATGAATATAATATAATTTTAATGTAAATGGCACATTGGTTTCACACGTTCGTATGAGTCCTTACGTCAAACATCTAGGGATGGATTACGTCATGGGAACAACTTTTGCTAGAGGCAAAATGATCGCTAGTGCTTTATGGCGGCGTTCGGAATCCGTTAGTATTCGCTCTCCCTTGGTCGACTAGATTTCACAGAACTAGGTGGTGTACCAACTAGGTATGCTTGCATGCTACCTGCCCCTGCCCTAATATAGTACCTTTGAGTAAACTTCAGTTATTAGCCCGGTGATCGATCGTGTGCTCAGCCTACATCCTTCCCTCCCGCCCTCTCGGAGCCGGCGCTCGAGAGCAATGCACCCTTATGTGACGTGCTGGCGTTTGGCCATATTCACAAACATTTCATGCGTACGTAGCAAGAAAACTGACTCCCCCCCCCCCCCACATCATTTATTTAAAAGAACTTGCTAAATGATCAACAAAACATGATATCTGGACCAGAAAACGAAAGTGATTGACAGTTAAGCGTGGAAAGAGTGGATGCCGGTTCGTGGTTACGCCCAAGCGCAGTGTGGCTCCGAGAGCAGCAGGTGTGTGATTACGTACTGAGTGCGTTCATAGGTTATCCGTTAACGTGCGGAATTGAATTGGTTTTCTAGTGTCATAAATAGTTTTATCGCTTTCTTAAACAGTTTCACGTATTCCCTACAAGAAACGTATCGCACAGAGCAAAGTATATAACATCAAACCACAGCAATGATGTTGAAGATAGCAGTTTCTTCCGCAGCTGGCGGGTAAACAGCAGCTGAGGTAGCGCAGCTATATGACGACTGTGCACAACACAGAAGGTGTGACAAACTCGTGCTCCGATTGGTTGTTGCTGTGTTAGCAGTCCTGTAAATGACTAGCTGTCAGCAACATTGTTATTCTGATCCAGGCATGACAACCTAATTATAAGCAGATCTATACACTCTCTGCCTCACCTACTGGAACAAGGAGAGCGGCATAGTAGCGCAAGTTAAAACAGTATTGCCAGAAAAGTTCCCTAAATACGGAATGAGAATATCGACAGGTAAAAGATGGTATTTCAAGAATTGGAACCTATGAGAAAAAAATGGTTCAAATGGCTCTGAGCACTATGGGACTCAACATCTTAGGTCATCAGTCCCCTAGAACTTAGAACTACTTAAACCTAACTAACCTAAGGACATCACACACATCCATGCCCGAGGCAGGATTCGAACCTGCGACCGCAGCAGTCCCGCGGTTCCGCACTGCAGCGCCTGGAACCGCAAGACCACCGCGGCCGGCGAACCTATGAGAGTCGAAGCTGTTGTGCAGGGTGATTCTTACTACAGTTTAAAAAACCCCGAAGCGATTTAAATGATCCTGAGATGTCATTTAATGTAAGACACAAGGCGGTCGCAAACGTCGGGATTTACCCCAAAAATGGATGAGGAAGTTGAACATGTGCTGTCACCAATGACGCACCTCGCAGCACTTGTAGCGGTTGGCTTTGAAGGGATGATTGAGCAATACAATTCTTGCATTCGAGCAAACGGCGCGTGTCTCTAACAGCTTTTGTAAATGTGATCTGTATTAAACTTTTAAGTCAGAAAATTATTGTCCTCGGTGTAACCAAGTAAAAGCTGTTCTTATTTTGTGTTTCCTTTGTCCCCTTTTTTGTGTACAGACTTTATTTAGTTAAGAAAAAGTCGTCCAGTTACTGGTAACGGCGCAATTCTGAAGCTTACACTGCTTGTGACACGATAGATTTTTGTTGTACTGTGCTTTGCGGTGTACCAGTGGAGATCACGAGGCCAGCAAATAAAACAATGAATTTTATCTCCGTGTAAATACAGAATTGTCTGACGCAGTGAAAAAACACTGCTTGTCAGGCACAAGACTCGAACCGTGAGCTCCTCGCACGCAAGTCGCACACGTTGGTCCACAGCCACACCGACGTGAATACTTGACTTGGTTTGGGATGATCAGGTGCGACTGGCGGATAAACTCAACCTTTGTGTGCGGCTAGGTACGCTATGTGGTAAAGTACCGTTTTGAAATTTAAAAAAGGCGTGCTAAGATCTCAATAATTTCATATTTACATGAAAGCCTGTACCTTAATCTACTTTTCTACATAATTTACGTCAATATTGAGGCACTTGTCATAACTTTGTACCAGTTTTTGAATACCTTCCTCATAGAAGTCTGCCGCCTGACTTGTTAACCACTGCATCGACTTCGCCATCGTCTTGAAGACGCTAACCGCCCAGGTGTTTCTTCAAGTGCAGGAACAGATGGTAGTCACTGGGCGCAAGACCGGGGCTGTAAGGAGGATGATCTAGAGTTTCCCATCGAAAAGATGTGATGAGATCTTTGGTCTGATTCGCCACATGCGGACGGGCATTGTCTTGCAGCAAAACGATACCCTTGCTCAACTTCCATGGACTGCTGCTTTGATTCTGATGTGACGTAGGCCACCCATGTTTCATAGCCCGTAACAATTTGGCTTAAGAAATCATCACCGTCCTTGTGGTACCTCTCAAGGAAAGTCAATGACTGTCCAAACGTTTGGTTTTGTGCACATCCGTCAACATTTTCGGTACCCAACGCGCGCACAATTTTCGGTAATTCAAGTGCTCGGTCACAGTGCCATACAAAACACTACGAGAAACATTAGGAAAGTCATCCCGCAAGGAGGAAATCGTAGAGCGTCTGTTTTCTCTCACCTTATTGTCCACTTCCTGCACGAAACTTTCATTAACGACCGAAGGACGCCCACTCCGTTGTTCATAATGCACATTTGTGCAGCCAGTTTTTAATGCTCTCACCCACTTCCTTAACATTCCATCACTCATAATGTTTTCTCCGTAAACTACACAGATCTCACGATGAATATCGATCACTTTCAGGCCTTTAGCAATAAGAAATCTTATAACAGCCCGTACTTCACAGTCGGCGGGACTCAAGATTATTGGAGGCGTCTTAAACAGTACACAACGTAAACAAGGAAGAATCAGACAGTAATGGCGTCAGTGTGTAGATTAAGGTACAGGCTTTCATGTAAAAATAAAATTATTGAGATACCTTAGGACGTCTTTTTTTAAATTTCAAAACGTTTCTTACTTAAAAACACGCCTCGTAATATCCTTGCCTTTGCGGTTTTATGGTATCGAATGTTGGGCCCTAATATCAGGTCAGCTACGACAAATCGAATTTTGAGAGACGAAGTTTCTCCGTTTTGCACCGATATATCCCTTACTGGAACATAAACTGGGAGGGCCATGTCGAATGCATGACTAATAACAGGAGAAGCAAAGTTGCAATACAGATAACCAAATAGGGCAAAGAAACGTTGGACTTCCCTTAAAGAGATGGTGTGACCAAATCTAAGGTGGAGCACGGCAAAAGCTTCAATGCTTGATGCTAATGAGAAGTCTCTAATTAAAATGAGCTAAACGAAATCAAGTAACGTTAATACGTGAAAGGATTTGCCACACGTAACGGTGATCGCGATTTCCTTCACCACTCCAGGTGAATGCCTAGATGGTTAGTTCGACAGGTGTACTATCTTACAATCTTTGGCCAGCGCTTCAGCTGTAACGTTCCTTTTTTTGTCAGGCCTTTGCTGTCGACTAAACGTTAAATGCCAGCGCAAAGCAAGCTTTGGACGGTTCACGGCAAAAGAAGATAATTTGTCTAACTGTCGTCGGGCCGTAAGAGTGAGACTGGAAACCATCCTCGTGGTCAGTGTTCCGTGCCTTGAGCGATCTTAGGTTGTTGACAAAGCGTTTGGCGGGGGTTGCGGCGCTGTGCCGGCTTTGGCGAGGCTGCGCGCTTTTTTTTTTCTTTTCGCGGAGTGCCTTGGGCGGCGCTCGTTCCCCCGCACGTGGCCTTTTTTCTGCTACCGCGCGGTGCAGGGGGCAATTTGATTTCGTTACAGCGCGCCCAGACACGGGAAACACCATACCGGCGGCAGCTGCCGGCGCCGTCCTCAGGGAAGTGACACAGCGGCCGTGCCCGGAGACAGAACAAACCTCCGCAACCTACTCCACGCTGCCGGCGTGTGGCCTGTTACTTCTACCACCCACTTCACGTTCCGACGGCCGACCCGCAGTGCGCAGTAAGTGCACCAACTAAGTCACGCCGTGAGTAACTTGACTCATCCCTCCGACCGTGTTTAGAACAAATAAAATGCGTTACACAACCTTACTAACCGTCATGTTGGTGAAGTCGCCTTCACGTACACAGCTTGTGAAGCCACAGCTCGCGGAGTAATACAGTGGTACCGTTCACTCAGCACCCTGCAAGTGACACAGTATTCAATATGTCGTCATCTGACATGATTCGGGCGGGTGTTAAAGGTATGGTTCATGTTATGGCATAAGAGCTGAGTCGAAATGATAATGGCAAACCAACCAACTAACAATCGACCTGAATATAATATCACCAGACGTACTACACTTCCAAAAATTTTTGAATTTTGTTGTAATCTTTGATGAAGGCATTTCGTATTTTTCTGATGTTTGCTCTCAGGCAACTTGTCAAGCTCCATGGTTCCATATTCATTTATTTGTTCATTCAAAAATCGTTTCAGACTGTGGGATACATCCTCCATTCATCAATATTGGCTATCAACACACACACACACACACACACACACACGAGCGCGCGCGCTCTTGCTACGACAGAAATGTTAACCGTAATATCAGATCGGTTTCGTAAAGTTCCAGGAACCTGCAAAATTCTTTTCAGTGCGATAGTGAAATCGCAAAGATTACAGCAGAAGTTACCCCCCAAAACTGGGACAGAATGCTGATGTATCAAAATATGGCCACCAGGTACAGTCGAAATGTGTTGTTCAGTAGTAAGGCAAGGCTTATGGCGTAACTAAGAACCGACTTTATCCCTATAGTTGCAGGGCAGTGTCACCACTACAGTGACACTGCCGATAACTTAACAATGTTCACACGTGCAGCTGCAGTGCCAATTGCAGTATGCCATGAGCATTGACGTCACTTTAGTTGTGGGTGTGAACGCGGCTTAACTCTAACTTGTGCAGTACAGCGACACAGTAGTTTTGTTAAGTCCAGTAAACATGGCTTCATCAGGACAAAGCTCCCGCTCATGGAGCCAACTCGTCCATGATTTTCTTTGATCATTGTTTTTGTGGACAAGTGACGTGGAAAGAATAGTAACCCAGTCAGTCTACTCGTTTATTCCCCACCTGCCTTCTTCTTGTGAGGATGCTGCTTACAAAACTCACTTTCACACTATTCCCAAATAGCATAAAGAAACTGGACGATGTATTGTTGCATGCAATCCCTCGATATGTGTTTAAAAAGTTGCAGCGTCGTATTCTGTTGTGTGAATCGCGTAATGCAGGCCGTTTTCGACAACTTTACCTTGTCATTTTTCCACTAGGTGGCGCTACTTTTCAAACGCCCTGTACAAAGAGCTAGATGATGCTGTGAAATCCGACGTGTATTCGGAAGAGCGTTTTGTTGTACCAGACCCTCCTTCAACCGTCTTGGTTCCGAAGTTAACTGGATATTTGCGTAAGCGTGACAACAATCTCAGCGTACTTTTATAATTTCCAACCGCACCCATATGTAGCAATATTCTCTCTTTGTGGAATTCTTCAATATCAAATTATCTTCACGTCTTAAAAACACACTTTCTCAGTCTCACAGAGTTACAGGTCTGTATTGATTCGAATCTCATTATGCACAAGCAAGACTGGATAGGATCAACGATATGCAGCTGCTTTTTTTAAACGTTGGGAAGCGGCGCTCTTCTACTGTTAGTTAGCTTTCCTTAAGTCTTTGGTTTTATCAGCCATTTGAAATTTTATCATATTAGTGAAACTGCTTTGCCATTTCCGTCAGAATTCGAACATAAAATTGAAATTCTCTTTCTGTTTGTAGAAATAATTCACAGTAGACTTTAATTAACAATATACTTCATATAAATAGAAGTAATTACATTCTTACGTAAGACTTATATAATATAATCGATCGACTTTGTGAAGAAGACCTGTAGTAAAAAATGTAGAGGAACGATAGCCCATCACCGACCCTGTGGGTTGGGTGTATGGTCCGCATGGCCTGTCGTCGCGCAATGCCTATCCTACCCTTAAGGAAACGAGGGTGGCCTCCGGACTGCAGGGCGTAGGAAAAAGTTCAGACGCGAGAGCTCATCTAAAGGTGGGTAAAAGCAGTACTCACAGTTCGATCACAAGCACTCGTGTCAGACCAATGTAGGTAGCCGTCCTCCATCAAAGATTGCACTCGTCGAAGAACTACGGAAAAGTTCACCAGACGAAAGCTGCGGGGAAGCTCTGAAGGAAGAATCGACAAAATCGGAGTGACCTATATTTATTTATTTATCTGCAGTCATTGATATAGTGCGTATGGTTCATGGATCCGGCATCTCACCCTGCTAAAAGGGGGGGGGGGCAGGATGTTCATTTCCGGACGTTTACCTACTACTGTGATCGTTCCACGTGATGCCCGCTGTCAGAGGGATGAGGGAAGGGCTAAGTGGAAAGTGCCCTGTACGCGTGTGCAAGGCATGTGCAAGACGTAATGACAAATGTCACTCGTGTCACTGTTGGTTTGGGGAAGTGGGCAGTGGTGTTCGTTCAGGCTGTACCGTCGACGCCAGCTGAAACTTTTTAAATTGTTTCTTACCTCATTTTGCTTAGAGTAACCATACTCATTATACACTGAAGATCCAAAGAAACTGGTACACGTGCCTAATTTTTAGCACTCTGGACTGGCATTCGGGAGGATGACGCATCAGTCCCTTGTCCGGCCATCCTGATTTAGGTTTTCCGTGATTTCCCATATCACTCCAACTGCACACACCCCACAGAGTCAACACCGGATTGAACAGTCCCCTGCGGACATGCAGGGTCCGTGGATTCATGTGGCTGTTTCCATACATGTGCACGTCCATCCGCGCGGTAATATTTCAAACGAGATTTGTCCGACCATGCAACATGTTTCCAGGCATCAATAGTCCAATGTCGGCGTTGACAGGCCAAGGCGAGGTGTAAAGCTTGTGTCGTACAGTCGTCAAGGGAACACGACTGGGTCTTCGGCTCCGAAAGCACTTATCGATGATGTTTCATTGAATGGTTCGCACGCTGACACTACTTGATGGCCCGCATTGAAATCTGTTGCGGTATGCAGAAGGGTTGCACTTCTGTCCCGTTGAACGATTCTCTCCAATCGTCGTTGGTCCCGTCCTTCCAGGATCTTTTTCCAGCAGCAGCTATGTCGGAGATTTGATGTTTTACCGGATTCCTGATATTCACGGTCCACTCGTGAAACTGTCGTACGGGAAAATCCCCATTTCATCGCTACCTAGGCGATGCTGTGCCCCTTGGTTCGTGCGCCGATTATAACATCACGTACAAACTCACGTTAATCTTGATATCCTGCCATTTTAGCAGCAGTAACCGATCTAACAACTGCGCCAAGACACTTGCTGTCTTATATAGGCGTTACCAACCGTAGCGTCGTATTCTGCCTGTTTAGAGATCTCTGTATTTGAATACGCTTGCCTATACCAGTTTCTTTGGCGCTTCAGTGTATTTTTGCAATAACTCACGGTAATAACTGTTGCCCTTATAAATTATACACTTGCGAGAGTGCTAAAATAACATCTAGAGGTTACAGAAACTGGTTAGCAAAAATAGCAAATCAACGTTGAAAACTTTGGTATTAATCAAAACTGTTAAATTGTTTTGGTCAAGAAATTTTCCGGGTCGACAGCAGTGACTCCTGGCCTACGGAAAGTAATAGTTCAGTTTCACATGCTTCTGTCGCATATGTATCGCTGCTTGTTGTGAATGTGAAAGAAATATTTCCTGCGGTGTACGACTAGCAATTAGCGAAGATAAAGAGGGCAACTTTTCCTCGTTTTACGACCAGCGACAGAGCAAACAATTTTAATGCTGAATATTTTCTTTCTGAGCTTCTAAATGTACTGATAAAATTGCGTGTTTCTAAATTCACAAAGTGGAGGAAAAAATAAACTAATTTTACGTTGTTTGTGCACTTACTTGCATTTTAACTTTCACAGATAGTACCATATGTAGTAAAACCATTACGCTTCTGATAAGGAAGGTATCGTGGCATGACCGTTGAAAGGCACATACAGCAAGAAATGAGCGCCGTTGCACAGTTTTTCAATGTTTTTTTTCTGTTTTGCCTAACGGAAACATAAAAAATTATTGAAAATATGAAAAGATACGAGCGTAGGCTGGCTACTGAGCTTGTCAAAATACTTGAGAAATTGAGATTCTGGGATACAGCGTGTAATGTGTAAGAAACTCAGTGGAAAAGCTTTTGTTTGTCCCATTTGCAGTATTTCTTTCTCATAGTGAGCCTCAAACAACTCGCGTGAAGGCAGAAAGATTCTGCTGCATAATTTTGAGCTGAGGACGCCCTCCTCCAGTTGCAACAGCTGAGGAAGGGGGTGTCTTTCTGCTGGGTATCTGGACACATGGGCATTCCGAAAGGACGGATGTAGCGGCCAAGGAGGCGTGTTCTGATCCTCAGTTATTTCAGTGTGCCATCCCCCTGCATGCTATTGCTTCGGTATAGAAGTACGGAGTCTTGCGTCGGTGGGAGGATGAGTGGTTGGAAGTGACGGAAAATAAGCTCCGTTTAGTAAAGCCCACAACCCGGACGTGGCGTACCTCGTTCCAGCCACGTCGACGGGAAGAGATCCTCCTCATTAGTCTTCGCATAGACCACAGCCCTATGACCCATGGATTCTTGCTGCGGCGAGGGAATCCTCCAATGTGTGCTGCTTGTGGCTCACAGATCACCGTACACCGCATTTTATTAGACCTTTATTTTCCGACCAGATGGCAGCGGCAGTCTTGCCGACAGATCTGCACCCTATTTTAAGTAAAGTTCAGACGAATTCGGCGAGTTTGACACTCGTGTGATTTGCCCAACTTTTTTCCTAAAATTATGGGTTGATATTCTGAACGTGTTAACATTAATCCCATGTACAGAACATTTCACACCTTCTCCGTTGTCTTGAGACGAGTGAGATGAGTGATTGTGTGGGTTAACGTGAGTGAGATGGGAGTGAAAGAGTGTCACTTTATAGGATTCCTCCTCACTGCGTGACATCAATTATTTTAGTCATTTTCTTCACATTCGTTTCTTTGAGCATGTGTAAGGGCGTTTATAACAGCTGTGTTGAAGGCTCGTAAGTGCCCCCCCCCCCCCCCCAAAAAAAAGCACATACACACTCGAGTATGTGTAATTCTTCAGTGTTGACCATACGGGAATTGGGGGGAGAGGTGGGGGGGGGGGGTTACGGCAGAGATGTGGCCATGCGTGTTTCTTGTATGGCGTGAGGCCGCTGTGCGTGATGCCAAAGACTGCGCAGTGCTCGTTACTCCTAAATACAGCTTTACTCTGGCAAGAAAGTTGCTCGTTAACGACTTCTGCGAGCCAACTGTTCGGCGTCGAGGCAGTCGTGGCCACTTGTTCTATTCTCTTAATAAACCAAGATTGTACGCGAGATTGTGCCCGTAAGCAAGCTACGAAAAGCTGTTAATCTTGGTAGTGTGGAAGGAGTTAGAAGACACCTGACGCGGTGTTCACAGTTCCAGAGTAGACCTGTGACCGAACCCTCTTGTACTGGACTTTAAAAAAACAATGATGACCAAATTCTTCTGGGAAATGGTGACATGAAATTATGAACAGTTTGCTATTAACGTAGGCTTCGGTGGGAATACTGAAAAAGACACCACTGCATCATGCGCTGGTGGGCGTTCTGCATAGCTTTACATATAGTACGTTACGTTGCAAGGAAAATTTAACACGAGCAAGGATGTGCTAGGCCGAAGTCTGCTGCAGTGATGCAAAGCGAAGGTAGTTGAACGTTATGTTGACCGCGAAGTGATTAGAGAAGGAACCTTTGTTGAAAAATGAGACTGAGAAATCGATAGTGACCTTTTCGAGCTCTCCATCGTTAACTAAAGCTTTGTTTGATTCTCAGTGCACTAGGCGAAATGTCTTATTGGATACAGTGTCCATTACTTCCACGTCTCTGCTAATTACAGCGAACTATTTAACACGGAACTAGAACCATTTAGATAATACGCAAAGCACTAAATGAGACCAGTGTCATGTTTGGTAACAGATGTAAGGAACCGACTACTGCATGTGCGTTTCGTGTGTGACTGTGTAATCGAGCTGCAATCCTCCAGTGACTCAAATGTATTGCAGTGTTTCGTCCTTAACAAAAGGAGGCACAATGTATTTCCTCAAACGTTGCAAGAATTGAGTGCCTCAGTGTTGCTGGAGTTTTATTTCGTAGTTTCTGAGTTTCTCTCGTGCAGTTTAAACTACTGCTGCAGGATTCAGTTCGGAGACTGGTTTGATACAGCCGTACATCCATTTGAACCTGCATACTGTGTTCAAGCCTTGTTAGGGCTCTACAGTTTTACTCCCCCCCCCCCCCCCCCCCTCCCATCCCAAATTAACTATCCCTTGTTTTAGACAAATTCCGGAATCAAGTTGTGAAACAACCATTCTGTACGTCTTCATACTCCATGAAGTCATCTAATCATCAGCTTATCTCAATATTATACCCGCGATTATAATAAACTGTTCATTGGCCTTCAATACTGATCGGATGATCTGTTCTGCGTTAGCATAACTGTAATGCCTACCGCACAAAACGATCTCTCTCTCTCTCTCTCTCTCTCTCTCTCTCTCTCTCTCTCTCTCTGTGTGTGTGTGTGTGTGTGTGTGTGTGTGTGTGTGTGTACAGAACATTTCACACCTTCTCCGTACATCATGTATTCTTTAAATAATTTAAATATTTGTGTATGATCTACTAATGTAGTTTTCTCTTTTATTGCAGGTAAGCCATTTCCCCATCGACGCCATTAATATTGCAGTAAGTTAATGATAGCCTTTATTTTTGCCTAAATGCTACATTTCATGCAGTCCTTTGTGGCTGAAGATATACAACACGTAAGATACGAAAAAAGTGAGAACAAAGTGATCTGTACTGAAGCAGTAACTGCGATACAATGGCTGCAGTACACTTTTAAGCGCTCACCATTTAGAGTTATGTTGAAAATTCTCTCCGTGTTAAGGGTTGCATTGCTGAATCCAGGAAATTTTGAGCCTTGCCAATCCCTCGTCGTGCATCATCATCCAAGTAATTCAACTGTCGTAACAAAACAGTAAGATGACAAGTCCTGGCGTAGTGATATGCACATATACAGACCGTGATAGTATCGCGTACATAAGGTATAAAGGGGCAGTGTTCAAAAATGGTTCAAATGGCTCTGTGCACTATGAGACTTAACTGCTGTGGCCATCAGTCCCCTAGAACTTAGGACTACTTAAACCTAACTAACCTAAGGACATCACACACATCCATGTCCGAGGCAGGATTCGAACCTGCGACCGTAGCGGTCGCGCGGTTCCAGACTGCATTATCGGGACACACTCTTCTAGAATAGTGCTCGTACCGATGATCTAGCTAACTACGAGTTCTATCTCACAGAACTGGCATTTCTCTGCAGTATGCTTTCTTCCAGGCGTTATAACGATATGTTTACGTAATGTGTATACATAAACATGCAGTTATAAATGTCCCCGTTCGTAGCCGCTAATTATAACAATATGTTTACTTTTGTGCTGTAACATATAGCTATAATCAGCGGTGGAAACATATTTGCGAACGCCGACCGTGTGCGGCTGTTTCTTGTTGGATCGTCTGATCAGTCGGAAGTTGCATTGCGGAAGAGAGTAAATGCCTATTCAAAATATAATTATTTTTGGATAGCTCAACATGAATTTCCTAAGGGACCGTAGTTTATCATGCATTTACCAATAGAATATGGCGCGGAGAAAATATTTCGCCGCATACAACTTCCGTCCGATTTCGACGAAAGAATTCGTGACTGTGAACTCTCTATTTGGCAGAAACATAAAGAAAATTAAATAACTTCATGAAGGAGTGAGACACAGATTCTATATTAAATAAATGGTCCATACACCAGTTCCATTTAAATCTGAATTTATGGCAATTAATAGACGAACTTACACTGCAATGAAGGATTTAACATGGATGCCGTTTTGACTGGCACTTCTCGTAATGAAAACAATTCCTTTGACGTTTTCACATACACGTCGCACAATAAATCTACTGCTAGGCACTTTTAGTATTACACATTTACTTTACACTAGAACAATATTATTTTTAACAATAATAATACGGCGGCAAGACATGCGCGTCCGACACAAGTTACAGGAGACAAGAGAAGAATGAGTAACTGTTCATCGAGAATATCTCGTACATAAAAAAAAAGTGTAAAAAAGTGTTCTTCTGTCCGTTTTTCGCGCCGCGGTTTTCAAAGTCAATAACTCACAGCATCTCTGACGGCGCTTCGACAATAAACAAGTTACGTCACAGGTTGTTCACCTTTTACATTCTCGCAACATTATTTGCTAACTGTAGCTGTTGCCGAGCGACTGCTCGATTAGTGAATGATTTAAAATGATAAGGCAATCACATAATGTTACAGCGTGTGATCTTAAAAGGTTTACAAAAGAGCTTCTGTGACGCTTGAAGAGTGGAAGAGGTTCTGAGGGAAGTAAAGCTTGGAGTCCTGTCTAGATAGCTAAGTCGGATAAGACCATCTCTTGCGAAAGGGTATGTTCCAGGTTCAAGCCCTGGTCCGGCACACATTTCTAATCAGCCAGGAAGTTTGAGCATTGCTTATTAGCTAGGCTAACTTGATTCGTGTCCGACAAATAAACATTTTCTGTGTGAGGTTTATTTAGTCCACCCTGTAGTGCCCAGGTGCGAGGTGTGCGCGCACGCTGACCCGTTGGTAAAGTTAGGTAAAGCGAACGTACAACTGCGAACGACTGTTCTCCCAGGTGTAAACATTAGAAGCGCGCGAGGAAATGGCGTTCGGTTGTGATGTGTTCGCATTCGCGTTTGTTCCGCTGGTGGCGGTCTTCCAGTGAACCATCGGAGGAAGTTCGCGTCCTCTCCGCTTAAGCTAGCAATACAGAAAGCTTTCTTCTGCTGTCTTGTCTACTTCTGCTTTTGTTGTTGTTGTTGTTGTTGTTGTTGAAACGAGTGGCGTGTGCGATGAACTGTTCTGTAGAGAATGTAATGTTGGTGACAGAAGACTATAGGTATCAATGTCCTATCGGGAGACCAACAGCACAGATACCGAAAGTATCTGTTACATATTTGTTTTTGGAACGGGTGCAACTTGAGCAAAGCAAATTTTTTTCTTTTCTTGTATTACCCAGACATGTTTCGGTAAGTTTCAGAATGGTCCGATGGCTTTTATTTTCATTCTATTAAACGGGAAAAAGGCACTTTACTACCTCTACACACAAAAATTCGAGTTTTTAAGAACGGTCTTAAAATTTTTGAAACAATCAGTTTTGTTTGTATAACTTCTTACATCATTCTGTGGTTTCCCAGTTTTTTATGTTTTGCATTACACTTGTTTTACTCTCACAGTGTATCATCTGCAACCATATAGAACTTAACGTAGAACAGTTATTTACCTCGAAACAAGTGTCACGTGTGTGTGTGTGTGTGTGTGTGTGTGTGTGTGTGTGTTTTAATAATTCTTTGGGTTGGTGCTCACTGATAATTCTTTGATAGCAGAGAATAGGGTTCCGCTGCAGAGAGCTGTAATTCTTTTTTATTACTTGTTTCTCTTCACTATGCCATTTTGTATTTGATGGTTTTCTTCAGTTATTAGTTTTTGTGTGGGGGGGGGGGCTGTTGCTACCCTTCAGTGCACTTCAGGATTTTTTTATCTTGGTGGTGACATCTATTATGCTAGTAAAAAAAGTGTACGTAAGGCGTGGTATCTGTAGTTACGTTGCTGATGTATCAGTATTATATTGGAGATTTTTCATGGTACATAAAAATGGTTTACCCAAGACCAGGATATCTGCCTTTTTACAAATTTTATACCAGATTTGATCAAGTAGTGTGTATGTGACAGGACTGACGGAGTATATAGAAAAAGTTCAAAGAAAGGCAGCACGTTTTGTATTATCGCGAAATATGGGGCGCGAAATATGGGAGAGTGTGTCACAGAAATGACACAGGATTTGGGCTGGACATCATTAAAAGAAAGTCGTTTTTCTTTGAGACAGAATCTTATCACGAAATTCCAATCACCAACTTTCTCCTCCGAATGCGAAAATATTTTGTTGACACCGACCTGGTGTGCGTCTTAGCGTGGCTGGTTGGGCCGTGGGACCCCCGCAAGTCGGCTGCGGCCTTATCAGCGGGTCGGTGGCTGGCGGCGGGGTCCGGCGCCTCCGTGGAGCCGCATCCATCGCACCTGTCACGCTTTAACGACGCCCATTCCTCCCCGTAACGAGGATAGCATTACACCGGCGCCTGCGCCACAGGAAATTTTCTGACAGTCTGGCCGGCGTTATTTGTCACGTAGCAAACATCACGTCACATTACCTTCCTTTCCTCCGGAATGCTGTTTGGCCGATAATGTATTAAAGGCCCCGATGTTCCCGTTCTGCTCTCTTCCAGCCACACTGTGCATCTTCATCTGCATCTACGTAGGTACTCCGCAAGCCAGCTTATAGTGTGTGACGGAGGGCACTCCGTGCACCGTGTACGTCTGTCGCTTCCCTCATTTCCTGTTTCACTCGTGAATTACTTCCGCGAAGACAGACTGCTGGCACCCCTTTGTGTGACCTCGAATCTCTAATTTTTATCTCCATGGTCTGTTTGCGAGATATACGTACGAGGAAGTAATGTATTGGTTGACGCATCTGGGAATGTACGCTCTCCGAATTTTAATAGTAAAGCGCACCGTGACGCAGAACCCCTCTCTTACAGCGTCTGCCACTAGAGTTAGCGAAACGCCTCTGTGACGCTATCGCCCTTTCTAAATTAACCTCTAAGAAGGCTCGCTGCTGTTCTCTGAATCATCTTTTATTTCCTCTGGCAATCCTATTTGATAAGGATCCCAGACTGGCGAGCAGTATTGAAGCATTGGTCTAAAGAGTGTTTCGTTAGCGACCTCCTTTGTCTGTGGTGTAGACGTCTGAGGATTATTCCAGTGAATCTAAATCTGGCAGATGATTTTCTAGTACTGGGTCTGTGTGGCCTTATCACTTCAGATCACTCCAAAAACATACTTCCAAGTATTAAATGAATGTGGCTGCCTCCAGGGAGTTGCTGTTCTATATGCAGGAACCTCACCTTCCCCGAACAGCTGCAAGGAAATTCTGACGGTATCCGCCATTGACAAATCGACCTGTAAGTCTGATACGATACTTCGTAAGTAAGCGACAGAGCAAGTCAGACATCTACATCCACAATCCGTCCGTTAAGGTTACGACACTGATTTTTTATCCGTGGTGTATAAGCGACGTTAACGCGGTAACTGCGGTGGTAGCTTCAACTAACAACTGTAAATAGCAGATGTGCATTCGACCAGCCAGTTCTGAATAGGCAGTGTTAAATAGTGCTTGTTGTGTCACAAATGGCAGGGAGCAACATCTGTAAATCAAGTGTTCAAAGATATTCTCCGGAATGTTTCGAAGAAGGGAAAAGTCTTTGCACAAACAAAAACAACGGATCGTGGACGCCTGGCGAGATGTGAGTCTAGAAAAAAATCACGCTTCACGATACGAACCTACCACAAAACGACAAAGTGCATAAATTCACAAGAAGCGTCAACTGTTCGACGACATACTCGACATAGAATCCGGTGTGACGCGCAAGTTGAACGAAGAAATTTTCTTACAGTTTCACATAATTGTTTGAGCGTTCTGTGCGTCGTACTCAAGTGAGAGGAGACACATGAAGCATTAAAATCACCATCTTAACTTCCCTCTGTCAGTTTATTAAACCAGTCTCGAAACGTTTTGGAGTCGCGGCGTACACATACAGCAAGCATGGAAGAGGATACCTGTTACTACTGTTGGTCATTTCCTTTCCTGTTCCAATCAGAGCATGAGCTAGACAAAGACGACCATCTACATGCTTCTATTTCAATCCTAGTCTCTGCTGCCTTATCTTGCGATCCTTGCGCGATATGTATGTTGGTGTCTGTAGGATCATTCTGCAGTCCTAAACGTCAGTGTTCCACGAAAAGAACGTCTCTTCCTTCCAGCGACCCACTTTCAAAAAGGGACCGCACCTACTCGTAATCACCGATTTCATCCAAATTTATATTATATGCAGTACTTGTGCAGAAGTGAAAGTGACAGAAATAGCAGCTCCAGGTGGCCAAACATTTAGTGGGAAAAAATGGCGCAGATCGGGGAGGCATGAGCCATTTATCTTAGCGTAGTTTCCAGGCAGCGGTTGACGTCCCTGAAATACTTCAGAATAGTAACCGGGAGGTCATTGGGTCGAATCGAGCCCTATGTGGACATTTATTTTATTTTATTTGGTTTACTTATTTCGAGCCGCAAGGGGGCGATCAGTGATATTTTTTTTAGAAATAATAAACTACTTTGCCAAGTGCATTAATAATTACAACCTTTATCCTCGATGACAGCTTTCGGTAGGTAATCAATGTAATCAACCTGTCTGTCGAGATCTGAAGTGGTTACATTGATTACCGAAAACGGTTATCGAGAATAAAGATTATTATTAGAGAGCTTGGCGAAAAAGTTTATCTTCTCTCATGAACGTTTTTATTTGAAGTTTTACATTACTTACACTGCAAATAAACCGAAATAATTATATTCTATTTCTTATTATTTTGTTGAAAGTCATGAAAGCGAGAGGTAAAGGAAAATTTAAGATAGCAAATAAATTTCCAGAAAAAGATAGTAAGGCGTACACGACCATGTGGTGTAGAAAATAAGATCCTTTTATTATTCTGCATGTGATTATTTACATGTCCTGGAGTTATAGTGATTGGGAAAGAGAGGATGCAGTAATTTTCTCGCTACCTTGCATACGTTACAAAAACAGCGCTTCTTTACAATTACATTGTTGTTTAAAGTCCCTGTGTTGTAAATTCCCTGTAGCAAAACAAATTTTGTTTCGCTCATCAAAAGCTCTCTCTCATCGCATAGTTTTCAGCAAACCATGCGTAACGCTACTCGAAGATCATAATGAAACTATTTGAATACCAAGTCCTGTACATTCCAGTTACAAACGCTTATTGGAAAGTTATTTACAGAGTTCACGTAGACATTCTAAGTACAACCCCTTCTTGGAATTTTTATTTGCTGTCCCAAGTTTTCATTTGTCTTGCCTTTTCATACCTTTTATGAAAACGCTAATAAATATATTGAACATTACCGTTTATTTGCAGTGTAAGTAACGCAGTAGTTACAAAAAAAGTCCACATGGGGCTTGATCCGGCGACCCTCGGATTACCGTTATGTACTCTCTCCACGGCGTCAACCGCTACCTGGAAACTAATATAAATGACTGTTGCTTCGTCCAGACAGCGCCAAAATTGCTTTTTTCCTAGGCGCCTGATCATCCGGAGCCCCTATTTCTGTTACGGTTCTTTCATTTCTGACCAGCTCCACACATGCCAAAAATTTGGACAAAATCTATGATGACTATAGGCGCGGTCCCTTGTCAGTCCAATTAGTGTTTCCGTAATACTCTCATGCTTCACTCGCAAACGGAGTCAAGTATACGGCATCAACTTGGGCGTGTTTGTGTATGGCCCTTTGGTTCTCATGGTCCATTCGAGGGAGCTGCGTTTTACAAGATAGGTATGCTACCACAGCTTAGAATTGCTGTTCACGTGCGTTGACCGCCAGCTCCCAACGAATCTGCCACCTGTTAACCTAACATAACGTAGGCCTCAGGCTATGCTATAGATCACTCTGTGACCACGACCTACATTGAAAATAAATACAGATGTAATAAACATCCTCTGTGTTCTGTTCTATTTATATTTGCGCACGGATGTTGTCACTCGTTACAAGAACATTACGTCGATCATCAAAGCCGCCAACAGTTACCGATAGGTTCAGCACGTCCTCGCCGATCGACTGCTCGGCAACAGAGTACAGGGTATATCAAAAAGAACCATCTGATTTTTAAAAAAATCGTAACTGTTATGTTATTTGGGATACATGCATGAACAACGTACTGTTGGAAAGAGCAAACTCTCGAGTTTTACATGGTTCCCGCTAGGTAGCAGCAGTGTGCGCGCACTTCAGTTCTAGTAAAAATCGTGTCGGGACAACAGAAAGCGTTTTGTGTTCTACGTTTTGCGCAGTGCGGGTCAGTAATAACTGTTCAGCCTGACTTCTGTACTCATGGTGTGGATGATTCTACAGCACAGAGCATTAGACGAGGGCATGAACAGGTCGTTTGCGTAAGGGCAAATCGCCGGGCCGTCCCTAGGGTCTGACACAGACGTCGAACGCATCCGCCATAGTTTCACAAGGAGTCTGCAGAAATCCGTGCGCCGTACAGCTCGACAACTCCTCATGCCTCCCATGTCCGTCTAGCGTGTGTTGCGTCGACGTTTACACACACAAAAAAAGTCAGCTACTGCAAGCTCTTCTTGAGGGTGGCAAACAACAGCGTGTGGAGTTGTATAGTTTTGCTCTTGGCAAGATGGAGGATAGCAGTTTTCGTCCACGCTTAGTGTTGAGTAACGAGGCAACATTCCATTTAAATGTAAAGGTGAACTGTCATAATATGAGAATATGGGTTAAGGAACAAGCACATGAAGTTGTACAACGTGAGAGGGACTCTTCCGAAATGCAATGTGTTTTGTGCAGTTTTCACGGAAAAAGATGTACGGTCCATTTTTCTTTGTCGAGAACACTGTTACAGGATGCACATATCTCGATAGGCCCGAGAACTTTCTTTTCCCACAGTTGGAGAATAATTCGAATGACTTCATTCACCAACAGGATGGGGCACCGCCACACTGGCATCTGGAACAGCGGGAATTTTTAAATCAAAAGATTACTGAACGATGGTTCGGTCGCACTGGACCAAATGATTCAGCCTTACATTACTGACCTCCAAGGACACCAGATCTGACTGTATGTGATTATTTCTTGTGGGGGGTTTATGTGCCTCCGTTACCAGCAGCAATGGATGAACTGAGACATCGCATAACAGCAGCTGTGGAAGCGGTAACTCAAGACATGCTCGCTACAGTGTAACAATTTGAATACAGCATTAACATAAGCCGTGCATCTCAAGTGCGGCATATTGACCACCTATGAAAAGTTACTAAAAAAACTTTTTGAGATTCTCGTTCATCAACAAACAAAATTCATTATATATGTTTGTTAGTTTCAGAATTATAGACGTGCCAAATCGGATGATTCTTATTGATACACCTTGCATGGTTCTCCTACATTATCGCCGAATTAAAACTGATGAAAATGATTCTGTATGAATTCTGAACGTGGTTGGCGTAGTTGGGGAAATGTTGTAGTTGCGTGTAGCGACATTTGCCGTGTCCTGCTGCGCGCTTCACATAGCGTTGTAGCTAGGCAATGTTGTAGTTGCGTGTAGTGACATTTGCCGTGTGCTGCTGCTGCTGCTCTCTCCACATGGCGGCACGGAAAGGAGCAGCCCGGCCGCAGGGGCACTGTTGGCGTCGTGCAAATTAATAAAGTCTGTTGGACCAGGCCGGTCGCTCTCCTGGGCAAACAATACGGCGCCGCGCCAGAGCGCGTGTTTGCCGGCGGCGCATGTAATCCACTGTTTGTCCGGAACGCCCATCGGAGAACGCCGGCGCAGCTTAATAATCCCGGCCGGGCGCCACTTGCACCGCGATGCATGTTCTTGCCCCTACAGTCTGTGCCTCCTAGCGTTCAACTTGCTGCCCACGCCACCGCGTCTCCCGCGACTCGCGTTCGTAAACTGCGGAAGAGTTCAGTTTGGGGAGCGGGCCCGGCTGGTGGGGGCTTTCTCTAGAGTGCCGGCATTCCCCGTCTCCGGGGCGGGATCTGCGGATTACGGCTAATCCCGGCGACGTGTGGGCCCTCACGTTCCTCAGTCTGATGAACGGCGCGTCGCGACCATTGCGTCAGCGCCGGCTCTTTACAGAATGCATCCCACATAGCGCTCACACACACACACACACGTCTTTCGTAAGTACACGTGTTGGTTCCGGATTAGAGCTCTTATACAGGTCTGCCTCTCCACGTCACATAAACAACCAGCCTTAGTGACTGGGCCGTAGAGTGTACGATCTAAGACTAATGGGACGTTGAATCCCATTCCAGTCCAGTTTTCGCTGATGTATATGAGACCAACAGATAGCACTGATAAACGTAAACTTTGACAGCCGAATTTTCGATACTTATCTAAATAGGTTGAACAGCAATCGGCGACATATTGCTAACTATGCTGTGTTTTACGGGTGAGGGTCGTCTTTGAGTAACTGTAGAATGATACAGGGTAACTTGGATAGAATTTCTATTTTGTGTCATGACTGCCAGCAGGAAAAACAATTATTTTTGTTGTAATAGAGTATGAGTGGTGTGCTGCTTCACACAGTCTTCTTTTAAATATACTGTCCAATCACAATATTGCGAGCATGTGTAAAAAACCTGAGTAACAACCTTTTGCATTGCGGGCCGCTGCGAGATGTGCAGGAAGCGATTCATTGATGTTGTGGAAGGTACCGACTGGGCTGTGGAACCATGCCGACTCCAGTGCCGTGGCCAGTTGCGCTAGGTTTCTCGGGTGCGTAACTAGGACGCCAACAGCCCGATCGAGGTGGTTGGATTAGATTAGTGCTTGTTCCATAGATCATGAATACGACACATCGTAATGATGTGGAATGTGTCAGGTTAATAAAAGGTGTCTATACAAGATATTACATTAGACAAAATATTGCATGACACTCTTTTTTTGTGGAGGTTGGGAAATTACCCACTTACTATATCCAAAAATTCACCTAATGAGTAGGAGTTGCCATTAAGAAATTCTTTTAATGTCCTTTTAAATGCTATATGGCTATCTGTCAGACTTTTGATGCTATTAGGTAAGTGACCAAAGACTTTTGTGGCAGCATAAGTTACCCCCTTCTGAGCCAAAGTTAGATTCAACCTTGAGTAGAGAAGATCATCCTTTCTCCTAGTGTTGTAGCCATGTACACTGCTATTACTTTTGAATTCGTTCGGATTGTTAATAACAAATTTCATAAGTGAATATATATATTGTGAGCCTACAGTGAATATTTCTAGCTCTTTAAATAAGTGTGACCAGGGGAACACGTAAACTTATCTTGGTGCCCTTCGAACCCCATACGTACACTGCGAGCTGTGCGACACGTTGTAGTGTCCTGTTGATAGATGACTGACCATAACTCTCCCTCCGCCGCCCAGGTACCAACCGACGATTGTTACAGAGAGTTTGCTTTCGGTCGTTTCAAGGCGTACACGCCAACGACCATCTGTCCGCTGGAGCATAAGACGTGATTCACCTGAAAAGGCCACTTGTCGCGACTCTGGAGGTCCAGATGCGATATTGACGTACAAATTCTAGCCATCAGCGACGATGGACCAGCTGCCAGTACGGGTGCATGAACCAGTCACTTGCCGCGGAAATCGATATGCAGGCAGCAAAGCTCGCAGAATTTCGAGGAGCCACTGATGGTAGCCGCATGATTCATCTGGTCGGTCACTTGGTCGACAATTGCAAGTCTTTTCGCTCGTACACATATCCGTAGCTGTTATTCACGTTCACTTTCACGCCCGTGGCGCACTGATACGCCCGCTAAACCCGATGGGCAGAACAGGTAATTAGGATTGTGGACAGGGCCAAATAAGGTTGGGGTCAGTCTCACCTTCTGGTTGTAATTTATTGTAATTTAATAACACTTTTACAACCAAAGCGGCACGTAGCCGGACCGTTACCGAATGCAACTCTTTCACGGCTGAAGGCCTCCAAACAAGAAATCTTAACAAATCAACAAGATAAAATTCCAATTAAGATAGCAATAAAATAATCAAAAACATCATAGCAACGTATATAGAACAAACATATGCAAGGTGCAATACCAAAGGCTGAAGGCCACAGTTAGGTTTCAAAAGTTTAGAATATATTACCATAATCTTTTAAAGGCAGAAGGCCGCAATGTTTAAGCTTGAAAGATAAATTAAAGAATTTTGCAATATTTTTAAGAAAAGAAGAAAATACCCATAACCCTTAAATTTTAAGCAGCTGAAAACATAATTAAACATCGGTGGCACTCAGAAGCCTCCAGGGAGTCCAGTCTGCCCTCGTTTCACTTAGGCGAGACAGGTGGTGAGTCCAACTACACTTGACCCGTCGGAACCCAACCAGGAGACAGCCACGGACCGACCGACACTACGAGTTGCTTGCCACCAATCAGCACATGAGAACTCAAACAGAAAAAGTTACGAACGTGATAATCCACAATGGAGTATGTATTAGCTGTCAAAATCACACACCATGTTGGACAGCGACAACAGGTGAGGAAAGAACGCTGCCTGAAATTACGTTAGTGGCCAGGGCAGGTAACCGGAACACAAATGGCCACTAGGCAGGAAATTCCGCTGGTACACTTGAATTTGAAACACAGTAATATTGTTAACTTCATCCAAAAGAACTCTGCCTGAATTTACGTCAGTGCCCAGGGCAGGTAACCAGAATACTAACGGCCACAAGGCAGAAAATTCCACTGGTGCACTCGAATAGTAGTCAACCAAAATAGTTAAATTTCAGCAGTAGAAGCACTCGGTGTTCCTCACAGGAAACCTCCCAAACAGCAAACTACCGAAACGAACCACCACAACATGAATTGACGTGGCCTGGGTAGTTGAAAGCACGAAGCTCGTAGCGATCGGACAGCTCCACACACGCTTCGACACTGCGCAGGGGCTGCCAGCGGACACAGCCGACTGCACCGCGCTGAGATAACTTCCATCGTCCGCGACAACCGACCGACTGCATGCCGAATGCCGACATCTAAGATTGTCGTCAGTGGACATAACGCCAACTACACACACAACCTGACAAACACTTCCACGAAGACGTGACCGATACACAGCAGTACACAACAGTAACTAAGCACGCACGAAGACAAATTTGGAGTCGATACGCGAGGGCGCGCGCGCCTACACACACACACACACACACACACACACACGACTCATGAACTCAGTGATCAGTCTCCCACCATCACCCAACACACACTTTCGTCCACGTTGAGACTTAGTGGCTTTCCTTGTATGCAGTGTAAATCTTCGATATAGTGACTACTGAGAAGGCAAATACTTTTGACTGTCTTGCTTGCGGATGCACACACCATACGATCACCGACAATTCGCCCACGTTCGAATTCGCTTAGCTGCAACATAATGCATACACAACTATATAAAAAATGGCTCTGAGCACTATGGGACTTAACATCTATGGTCATCAGTCCCCTAGAACTTAGAACTACTTAAACCTAACCAACCTAAGGACATCACACAACACACAACTATATAGAACATGGTTCTAACACGACTGACTTGCAGCGTACTACGGACATTGCACAGGTGCCGTTCGATGGTCAAATACAACAGTGCAACCTGGAGGCTTGTCTAGAATCTGCATTTATGTTGAAGCACGCATTAATCACGGTGTTATTTTTGACAAGCCCCTGTGTAGGCAATGCTACTAAGTTCCTGTCGAAGAAGCAAACGAGGAAACCAGAACATCATAAAAGATTGTGGTTGGGAAGGTTGCGCGAAGCACTAACAACTCCAAATGGTCAATAAAGTATCGTATCAAGCAGCACTGTCCGCTGCGCTACATTTTTATACATTTTTTGTTTTATGCTATTTCATTCTGGCAACGCGTGGTCAGTCTCGTTATGCTTTGGTTGATCCCGTATTCGTGACTATTTCTTTTCCTATGCTCTTGTGGAACGTCTACATTTGTGGAAATATCGATCGTACTACGTAAACTGTTAAAACGATCGTTTGCAAACTCTACAGCTGTTACATGAATTATCCAATTTGTGCGAAGGCTTCAACTGACAAACTGCATCTCCAGTACGGCGCGATGTCCTTTATAGCTAGCCGCTACCACTACCGTTGTCGCGCCTCTGCGCAGACACGGGCCAAGTTTCGTGCACACCTCTCAAGGTAGGAATGTAGATGAAGTTCCGACCTTCCAGACACGGAGGCGAAGCTCCGTACGCGTCCCTACTATTAAGAGGCGCGACGGTCCTTTCAGCAAGAAGAGCGTGGCGTGGCGCACGCCGTCCTGTTGGTCTCGACTGCGGAGTATATCTGGGCGGACGCCCCGTCACCGGCCCAGTGGCAATCCCTAATGGCGCCATTGTTCGCCCGACTGGAATGCAGCGGTCCGTGCAGATCGGCCGCCTCGCCTCGCCTCGTCAGTCGCTCGCATTGACAGGATTCCTGGAACAGCTTCCAGACGAGCAAATTGCCACCGAGATACTGCATACGGTCGTGAGCGCGCCGTCAGCCGCGACGAACGCGTTCCGTCTTGACTTCGGGCCGCACCTACCACCAGTATGTGGGAATACTTACCTCTAAAGGGCCCCTCATTGCGTCGTTCCCCGGCGTGGATATTTGCATCTGAAATAAGTGAGAATCTAACGAGCTTAGCTGTAGCAAACTCTGAGCGACAAATGGCGCAAAATGTGCTTCCTGTTCCACTCACATGTGGCGCATGCGTAAAACCTTGGTTCTGCAACACCTCGGTGGGGTATGGTGGGCATCTGCACCTGTGACAAGTTGTAGCTTGGAGTTACTACTAACGTTCCCTCAGTGAGAGTAGTGCCTAGTGCTACTATCTGCTTCTATTCACTGTATGAATTCTCCGCCTCGCAACGGGACCTCACGGACTGGCCCTCTTCAATTTTCTGCGTACGTACAGGATTTGAAAGTGAATCCCCCGGACACCAGTTTCTTGAACCGCTAGAAGGCAATTAAGAAAGGGTTTGTAGACTAAAAGATTTCACAGCGCAGCTATTAACGCATTCACCAGAATACTGTGTAGGATTGTAAACACCACGTAGCTAGTTTCAATCTTGCTAGCAACATACTTTAACTTTTACTTAAAATCGTATTTAATACCAAATAGAAAGTTAGTTGACAAATACTGAATCACACTCTTATCTTAAAAATGATTACATTGTATTTTTAATTACTATATGCGAATAAGCATAACAAAATTTGCTACAAAATGCGAAATATCAAATAGAAAAGAACGTTAATTTCCAGAGGGTGAGAGGTATATATATCACACACACACACACACACACACACACACACACACACACACACAATTTTGGTATAGACATGCGAAATCAGTGTACATTTCGCATGTCTATATCAAATTTTAATTCAGTTTCATATGACCAGTAAATGAAAATAATGTAATTTTTATTTAAAAAAATTGTATTTCAATACTCGTTATTTGTGAATAAATGTGGAATTTAAGGCGAAAAAAAATAATATTTGAACCTGGGGATTAACGATTACAAAACTACTACGCTGCACACGAAGTACCAACGACTACCTTAATAAACGAAACATGTTTTGTACTTAATACTCCTCGGAATTCTTAAACTCGTCAAACATGCTTTTGTTGTTTTTCTTTTTTCGTCGTACTGCTTTATAAATTTATGTTCGGACACTGCGCTACGGAATGTGTAAAACGGAAAAGGCCTAGTACTTAAGGTTCCCTTGTCAGGCAAATTTGATCCCTGCTGTTTCTTCCGCGTACGTATTTTCATATCATTATTTTGAAGGAACATAATATTTACTTTTCGACTTTACGATGAGGTGCCCTAACGTAATTATTCAGTTTCATTTAATGTTACAGACAACTGGATGGACAGCAAAAGAAATAAAAAAAAGCGTAAAATAGCTTTTAGTGATTTTCGTAAAGCAAGGAGATTTTTAGTAAATTTCACCTTGTTCTATGTAGCTACCATTCGCTTCAGTCTGTTCTCCGACCTATTAGTTCAATCTTCCACTCAAGCCTGTCCGTTGCTCTACGTTATTTTCCTGCAGCTCCTCAAAATTGCCAACGTGTAAATTTCCATTGCTCACGGAGAAAATCTCAGTTTTTCCCACGGTTTCCTCACTCGAGGTCCATGTTTCGGTGCTATATGCCACTCCTATAGAGTTTGCGAGAATTTCCGTAAACTCGCTTGCTGCTCGCTAGCAAGTCTAGCTGCACGCCTCTGGACTGCATCGATGTGTTCCTTTAATACGACCTGGTGGGAACCCAAACACTCTAGCAGTACTCAAGACCAGATCGCACATGTGTTCTGTAAGATGTCTCCTTTATAGATGAGCTAAACTTTCGTAGAATTCCGCGTACATACCCACGATGACCAATCGCCTTTCCTACAACCGACATAACGTACTGTTCCGTTTTATGTCGCTTTGCATTACGCCTAGGCACACGCTTCAGACACATTAATGTGTCCACAAGCTATGTTCGACGTCAACATGCAATAACCACGCACACATGGCAGGTGGCACCACTAGCAACAGAGGATGTATAAAGCCTATCAAGGGGACGAGGAAAACACTGCTGTCGCCTTAACGCGGAAACGGAGGGGTTTGTCTAACGTCCAAAAGGCGTGAATTGGCTAACTGTTCGCGTGCCGCCGTGGTTAAGTATACTGTGCATGACAAAACGGCACTATCTACAACCAGCGACCGTGAAACTATGGTGCGTGAGCCGTGCGTGGCTCGTGTTCCTGCCATCATGTATTTTACACCATATTCTTAACGTACTTCCACCTCACTACGTTAAGTTAAATTATTACTGTCACTGAGTTGCTGCTTTGCCTGTCCGTGACCGGCGCTAGCAGCACGTATCGATATATCCCCTCTCGTAGTATCTTTGCTCGACTGCTATTACTTCCCGGTCGTTGTTTGTCGTGAGTTCGGGTCTGCTAGTCGGTTGGAACGCGGCTAGAGTGCAGTCCGGACCTGTCGGTCGGGGAGTTGTAATGCTGTACTAGTGCAGTCGGGTGGAGCAGCAGTGAGGTCTGCGTCGGCATGGCTCGCCTGACCATTGCCGCCACGCATCACTCGAGCCCATCTTGGTGGATCGTCGGGGAAATATAAGACGACGACCGCTGCAAAAACCACTGGAGAACTGAACGTCGCACTCACGAACCCTGTTAGCACCAAATTACACGAAGGGAGCTCCGGAAGCAGGGAACTACGGGCGAGCTGGAATTCGAAAACCACGCAGTTATGCAGTTATGCAAATGCCCGTAAGAGGGAAACGTGGCGCCGAAGTCACAAAACCTGTGGACTGTGAAGCAATGGAAGCAAGTAACTTGGTTGGATGAGTCTTGTTGCACATTGTTTCCAACTACTGGCCGAGTTCACGTCCCTAGAACGAAACGTGGCGTGGATTCGGTGGTAGTTTGGGAAGTCACATTGTGGTATTCCATGAGCCACCTGGACAGTCTGTAAGGATTATGTGACCATTGCGTCTGATCAGGTCCGTCCCATGGTACAACGCTTATCGCCCAGTGGTGATGCTGTGTTCCAAGACGACAGAGCTACTGTTCATACAGCGCACATTGTCCAGGACTGTTTTTGTGAGCACGAAGACGAATTTTCGCATCTGCCCTGGCCACCACAAACACCAGACCTTAACATTATTCAGCCTTTGTGGTCTGCTTTGGAGAAAAGCGTACGTGTTCGCTATCCACCTCAGTCATCGTTACGTGAACTTGCCACTATTTTCCTGGAATAATGGTATAAGATTCCCCTGAATACCATACAGGGCCTGTACTTATCCATTTTGTTGGCTAGGACATACAGATGTACTGACCTCGGTTTGTGTATTAAAAACAACGAAATTACTTTGCTTCTTTCGATATGTTTTATTTATATTTGACTTTTTGGCTACGAAAAACGGATTTATTAGTTGGCTTTGTGATTTGGGTGCCTACGTATTCCATTTTGAGTTCGTTTTGTTTACATATAAAAATACGTATAGACTGTAGTGTGTTCCGGAATACACCAGAACGGCTAAAAGACTTGAGCACTACGCGGTTTGCAGAGTTCAATGATCATACCAGGCTTTTACTCACTCTTTGGAATCTCCTTCCGCAACTTAACTCTGATCGGGAGTGGCATGCATTATCTTGTCCCTCAGTAAATGTTACAAAAAAGTCATCCTGCCGTAAATACTTAGTGTTACCTGTGCGAAGCTGGGGTAGGTCGATGGTCTCTTCTGTTAACCGAACTTGGTAATGACCCCAAAATGATGAACAATGCTGAAAAATCAGTCGAACAGATGTTTTAAATAAACCTGGTATTGCTTGTCCTGTTACTTACTTTATTTGAACATTCCACTTCAGGTCGCCCCAGAAGGTTATTACTTGGTATCTTACTACAATGGTTAGTGTTTCCTGTGATTTGTCGTCAATTGTATACCGAACAGTAGTGGATCTCTTCCACTGTTTGTGCGCAATACGCTAAATTTGTTTACGTTTACATTCACAGTCAGTTGTCAGTCTCTGCACCGATCGTCCATCCACTCATCTCTGCAGCTTTTCTTCAATTAGCTGCAGCCTTGTGGCGCTGCACGGTTCCTACAAAAAATAGCATTGTCCACGAGTAACATCACAGAGCCACCAGCGTTATCTACTATATCAATAATATAAATAATAATTGTGACAACCCTATAACACCCCTCGGAGTACTCTCCAAATTACCTTTACAACAGTCTATTTTGTTGGCTAGTAAGGTGACAAAACCTGCATTTCACTTGCATTTTTAAAAAAGTCTTACAAGTGGACTTCACATCAGTCTTGAGGATGATTGTTTGATGGTCGCACAGATTTTTATACCTGCTGATAACTTGTGGTGTTAAATTATCAAGGTGAAGGAGAACCAGCGGCAGTCAAAGAAATCGACGACGACTTCGAAGTGAAGAAAAGATTCTGCAATCCGACCATTGCTGGGCAAGGGACATAATTCTGGAGAGGATACTTTTTTTTTTATGAAGGCTCCTAATTGGCGTTATGTCGAGACATGAAGAGAGAAAATGAGACATGAAAAGAGAAAATGACGTTAACGTACCACACGATTGAAATTCTGCAGTTCTTTCATTTATTGAAAAAGTCACATACAAAAAGTGTGATTGGGGGGGGGACAGATGTAGATTAAATACTACAAGATACAGAGTTTTCAGATGGGCCTGAACAGGTATAAACTGTTACTGTAAAATGGTCTCCAGTTTTACGAGGAGAGACAACGTTACTCTCAAAACAATTCGATTTCTTGGTTTAACTTTTTTTTTTTTAAGTCGTGTCAGATGCAAAATTGTTTCGAGCTAGAAAATCGTTTTCACGTGTATAGCAATACAGGATTATTAGACTGAAAGAATGAAACTTTCACAGAGGACTTCAGATGCAAGAAGCTTGTACATGTTCAAAGAAATTAGTGTTAACTGTTTTCCTTTCTCCATATGCAACAGCTTATCTTACATGTTGCAGTAACAAACACGTGAAACCTTTCAAGCTGCGTTTGCATAATACCAGCGGTTGGCAATCGTTAAGCTAGAGCAGTGATGTCCGTTAGCAAGGCTGAAGAAATTATCAACGAAGGTAGGGAAGCATTTCAGTTCGGAAGAACGGGTAGGCAGTGGTTCAACTCGTGTCCACAAAAGGAAAGGAATGTCTGTTGTGGGTAAATAGAAAGTAATGGAAAACACTAGCGCCGATAAAGTGTTACAGTGAATTCGGCACATAAGCACGTATAGGAGAAACAGCAAACATTTACCGGGTAATGGCAGTTTTCTTGCTGCCCAAAAAGTTTTTCATTCGTTATTCAGTGCTATGTCCAAGTCAATTATCTGACAGTTCAAGTGAAAACTTGATGTGAAGAAAGAGACACCCGTCATTTCGCTCAACACAGGGGACATGGAAATAAGCGTCATTTACGTTTTTTTAGAAAAGGAAATTGTTGTAAATACACTTCTACAGATGCTGTGCTCTCTTTTCCTTTGTCTAATTCGCTTCTCGTTAGCTCCCGTGAGTATTAGCGGTTACTGACGAAGTATGCTCCTCATGTGAAGTATCTTTGTAGGCAATGGAATCTGAGAGACTGAAATTCTAAACCAGATGCATAACTAACATGTTTCCTCATGTCGTGCGTTAAACGTTCAATAATAGAGATGCACGTGACAACTACGTATGTGTATTATATGAGTAATATAGCTATTACTGAATACTGACGAGCATTTTATTGCTGTTTTTGTAAAGATCACATTTCACTTACGTTATCGTGCACCCAGTGAGAACTATTTCAGTTGGATATCATACTGGATATGTGCCAGTGTTAGGCACGAAAAAGTAGTTATCAAGGGAATAATCATGACTGTAAGTCGAGCTTTGAGCGGCTCTACATAGAACGCGTTCTGAAGATAGTACAGGATCAGCTTCGTGTGACTTTGAAACTGTTTCTCAGAATTTTGATATGGAAAACTCTGTTCTCGGCACACACGCACAGTTCTCCCTCATGAGTTTCTACGATGAATTTACTTTGCAGCTCAGGTCCCTTACACAACTTGTTTGTAGAACAGTGGATCTAGGTTCTTGCATAAGAAATGCACCTCTATTACGCCAGCTGCGGACGGCGTCTGACTCACTTCTTTAAGTTATGAGGAGAATAGAGGTCACGATAGTACCAGATAATATCCAGCATAGATAACATTCACTATAAACACGACTCAGACTACTCCTAAAATTAACCAGCTTTAGTCGGCATAAATTTAATTAATGTCCTATCACTGTATTCCACTTTGCCATTGATTCGCATACTGATTCGCTCTGAACTGAATGGGACCTTCCGAATTTTTACTGATGTGCTTTCATTTAGAACCTTTATAACAGTGTTATCAGGTATTATGCTCCAGATGTTTGCTATGACTTTCAGACCGCGACGGATCAATAATGATATAGTTAGACTTTAGAGGATGTACCTAAACAGAGTAAGTACATGTTGTCAAAACTTGAGAGATGCAGATGCGACCCTTAATGTTACAGACTTATTTCGTTTTAGTAGATGCCGCGTAGTCTCTACGACCGTTGATATTCGTTGATGCTGTCGTATCTATTGCTGTAACTGTCGAAAGTTTTTCCTATATGCTGTCCCTTAATCGTCTTTGATAACGGACTGCCTTGAAATACTGTAGACAGACGATGCTGTGTTTACGTTGAGCTTTCTCTCTTTCTTAGTAGTTCCGAAATGATTTTGGACATATCCTGCACAATTTTTTTTCTTGTAGGATGATTAGGAACAACTGGGACGTACTATGAGAAATAGTCGCTGAGAAGATGAAACCAAGTAAGGCATAATCAGGTTAGGTCTTAAACGCAAACCAAAGGCCAGACTACTCGTACCATTCGTCGGCATGTACAGCACATCTCAATGGACCACACTCTTGTTATTTCCTGCCAGAGGACAGTACTTTCCCCATGTGACGCGAGCGGTGCCATTCATTAGGCTTTATTTGTTCTTCATCCGTGCTACACTGTCCAGTCACATTATATGTGACCAACTGACATAAACACGAATAACTACATTTTGCAGCGTGGACTGCTGAGAGACATGCAGGAAGTGAGTCGGTGAGATTCTGGAAGATTTCGACAGGGATTTGGAGTCATGACGACTCCAGTGCCGTGGTGAGCTGCACTAGCTTTCTCGGCTGAGGATCCATGGCACGAACAGCACGATAGAGTTGGTCGCACAGATTCTCTATTGGGAGTAAATGGGGGCAATTTGGTGGGCAGTGGAGTACAGTGAACTCATCCTGTTGCTCTTCGAAGCACCCACATACACTGCGAGCTGTGTGACAGATTGCATTGTTCTGCTGGTAGATGCCATCGTGCCGAGGATAGATGCGTACTTGTGTTGATCCACTGTGCATTCCATAATGACGAGACCACACAGGGAACGCCAGAAATAACTTCCCAGACCGTAACACTCCCTCCTGCAGCCCGGAGCATAAAATGAGATTCATCTGGCAACGTCAAAATTGACAGTGGTAACAGAAGTGATGTCAGCCACACTCTGTGAGTTCGATGGTGGCTTGCAAAGTATATATACGGATCCATATGGTAAGGAGCATGCTTAAGAAGCTACTAGCATCACCGTGAATCTGTGGCGATGCCACGTACCATAAAATGGCTTAGTGACCCATTCAAGAATAGCGCATGTGAAACCTTTGAACCTCCTGCCGTTCGCTGTCATCACGCTGAAGCCACACTGCAGACATTTAATGTAGGTCAGAGCATATGGAATAGGTTGTCAGTTATGGAATGGCGGGACGACTTTTCAAGTAAGAGTGTCTAGTATGTTGTCCTGTAAGGCGACTGTCGCCAGGAGTGCCCAGGGAAGTGTGATAGATAGACCACTCTTTTCTCTCTATACATCATCGACTTTACGGATAGAATAAGCGGAATCTACGACTATTTGCTGGTCACGCAATGGTGTACGTGAAAGTTGAGTTACTCTAGGCGGACAAAGGATGATTTGGACGGAATTTCTATTTTATTAGTGATGACCAGACTGCTCTAAAAGTGTGAAAAATGTCAGTCAGTGCAGATGAATGGGGAAAACAATCCTGTAATGTTCACATACAGTATTAGTGGTGTGATGCTTGAAACAGTCGCGTCGACCAAATATTGTGCAGCAACGTTTCAAAGCGATAGGAAATGGAACGAGAGCGCGTAAGGACAGTAGCATGCAAAGCGAATGGTCGACTTCGACATATTGTGAGAATTTTAGGAAAGTGTGATTCACTTGTAAAGGAGACTGCCTACGGAAGACTAGTGCTACTCAGTCTTGAGTACTGTTAGATTTTTTGAGATCCCCACCAGGTCAGATTAAAGGAAGACCTCGAAGTAATTAAGTGGCGTGCTGCTAGATTTGATACCGATAGGTCCCGTCGGCACGTGAGTGTTACGTAGAAAGCAGTAGATACCGGCGCCCAGGCTGATGCCTTTTTCCTTGACTGAGGTAAGGCTTTCGACACTGTTCTGGAATGCCGGCTAATGGGCAAAAAAGAGCGTAAGGAATATCAGAGCAGTTGTGTAATTGGGTTGATGAGCTTCTAGCAAATAGAACACAGCATGTTATTCTCAGCTGAGAGAAATCTCTAGACATAGAAGTACCTTCGGGCGATTCCTTTTCACACGGTCCGCAGCTCGTGGCCTAGTGGCTAGCGTTGCTACCTCTGAATCACGGGGTCCCAGGCTCGATTCCCGGCCGGGTCGGGGATTTTCTCCCCACGGGGACTGGGTGTTTGTGTTGTCCTCATCATATCATCATCATTCGGGAAGTGGCGAGATTGGAACTGGAAAGATTGGGAACTTGTATAGGCGCTGATGACCACGATGTCGAGCGCTGCACAAACCATCATCATCATCTTTTCATACTTGGAGCAGGGATTGGTGATTGACACTGTGCACCAAAAAACGCAAAGTATTTAGCGTAAATAGGCAGAATGGCTCTTTATTGTACGATTACACGTTTACAAAACAATCACTGGAAGCAGTTACATCCATAAAATGCTCAGGATTTTGCGAATGCAGAGATGTGAAGTGGAACGACCACACAAAACTAATCGCCCCAGTGGCAGACGCTGTTAAGAGGGGCAATCTGCATCACAGCGTGCTTTACTGTTAAAATTCAGAGCGCATACGTTTCTAGAAGAGTCAACAAATGTATTGCTTCGTAACGAAAAGAACATGAAGATAAAATTAGTGAGATTCGTGCTCACACTGATGCTTACCAACAATCTTTCTTCCGGCGAACCATTCGTAACAGGATCAGGAAAAGGGCAAGTGACAGGTCTACTGCAGAGTACCCACCGCTGTTCTGCAGATTAGGTATATGTAAGTGGCTGTCAAATGAATGCGGACACCCCGCTACAGTGGGACCATGGAATGGTTCCATTCCAAATGATTCGCTACTCGCATTAAGACATTTATCCCACTGGGAGAAGAGACGAACAGTCGCATGTCTTTCTACGGGTTCCCAAAGATGTAAAAATCACACGGCGAAAGATCCGAGCTGTACGTAGGATGTTAGTTTACATCAACCAAATCGGTGAAGGGTAACCTTCGTCCGATTGGCAGTGTGGAGGCGTGTGTTATCGTGCAACAGGCTACTTCTGTCCGACAACATTCCCGAGCTTTTTGATTTCCGCGCATCGCAGTTTCTGCAAAGAGCCTTCAGAGTGTTGCACATTGATTGTGGTTCTACGCTCTAGAAACTCGTTGAGCAGAGGCCCCCTGAAGTCGAAGGAGGAAGTCATGACGTTAGCGAAACTATTGTGAACAGATTAGGATATCTTCAGCGGGGGAGGTTGGGGATGGCTCCACTGGTGGCTCTGCCGTCTGCCCTCGGGCCGCCGGGTGGAATTATCCTGTTGCAAGATAACGCCCGCCCCGACTCTGCAAATCGGAGGAAAACGTGCCCATCGGTGCTACGCTTCAGTGATTTGGTTGGGAAACATTGCAGCATCTTCCACAGTGCCCTGATATTTCGCCGTGTGATTTTTCACGTCTTTGGCGACTTGAACAAAGACGTGCGTGGACATCGGTTTCAGTCGGACGAGTAAGTGCAGGTGGGATAAAGTCTTAACGTGTCTGGTGATTACTTTTGAATGCAGCTATTCCACGTTTCCGTTGTGGCGGGAGTTCGGTTTTCATTTAACTGTCCCTCATAGTTACATTAATGGATAGGTTGATAATATTTACATGTATCGTGAATTCAGATGGGAAGCCCTGGAAGAAACTCTGTTTGCGAACCGCGAATGGGAAAATTTAGAAAAGCGGCATTTTTCGACAGACTGCAGAAGGACCATCATACTGACACAAACATACATCTGGCTTAAGGGTCCTGAAGACGAGACAAGCATAATTAAAGGTCGTGATATCCTCCGCCATGCACCATATGGGGGCTTGCGAAGTATGTGTGTGTTAATGTAGATATAAGTACGTGTAGATCGTAAAGGTTTGGAGCACGCTGAGAAAGTTAGAGCAGCAGTGAATCTGTGGCGATACCAGGAGCTACACAGGGGCCGCAGGGAGGAAGCCGGGAGAGTGCTGAAGGCGATAAAAGGAACAAGTGACCTGGCAGGCGACGGGCGTTTTGCGGAAGCGGCGAGTGTCAGTGCGTAGTGGAGGTGGTGGTGGCCGGCCGGGGTCACCTTGGAGGCGATGGCCGGCGGCCGGCGTGTAATTGGTGGAGGCCGGGGCCGAGACTTGGCCGCGTCTCCCCGACCCACCGACCAGCCGCGGGCCGGTATACGCACACCGCCTATTTATAGCGACGCTTAAAGCCGATAGCCCTCGCCCAGAAAGCGGTGCGTCCGCTACACGCACTTCCACATCCGCTTCTGTCCCGCACGCTTCCGTGCTGGTCCAGTGCGTTGCCGAATGCTGTGCGCATTGAGGGAGATCGACAGATAAGGGGTAAGGGAGCCTGCTGACGCATTGCTTCTTGAATTTAGAAAAGCTTGTTCACGTACCGTTAGAGTTAAATCAGGCGATGCAGAGGAAATTGGATTAGAAATATGTGACACTAAAAGATGCTGACGATTTTTCCTGTTCGGGCAGCAAAATAAGTGATAAGGCCGAGGTAGAGAGGTTATGAAATACAGAATGGCAAAAAGCATTTCTGAAAAAGAGGAATTCGTTACAATCCGTTGTAAATATGTTTGGGAATATTTTCTGAAGGTACGAGGGGCGTGCTGTAAAGTAATATTCCGAATTTTTTATTTCGTAGTACTTAAAACTTTTTAAATAAAACAAACTTTATTAATATTCTATATCTTTATTCCTCATATCTAAATATTTGCAGTCCTCTGACGCTAGAGGGCGCCGAATTGTAGAGGGTATCGTGGCGGTGTGTAACGCAACTGTGTTGTTTTATGGGAAACAATGTACTGTAATCGAGTTTGGAATTTGAAGAGATCATCCACACATGGAGCACCCTCTCCTTCAGCATAACCACTCCAAAGAGCTGCGACATCTGCAACAACAAAATGGTTCAAATGGCTCTGAGCACTATGGGACTCAACATCTGAGGTCATCAGTCCCCTAGAACTTAGAACTACTTAAACCTAACTAACCTAAGGACATCACAGACATCCATGCCCGAGGCAGGATTCGAACCTGCGACCGTAGCGGTCGCACGGTTCCAGACTGTAGCGCCTAGAACCGCTCGGCCACTACGGCCGGCTATCTGCAACAATCCGACGCTGGGTTCAGTACCATGATCATCTGCGTGTAATCCTGACTAGGCCCCATCCGAGTTTCATCTCTTACCAAAACTTAACACCACCTTCGAGAACTTCCTTCTGATAGTGACGAAGCGATGCAAGCAGAAGTGAGGTTGTAGCTCCGTCAACGTGTAACCTCCCCCTTCCTAATCGGCCCTCTGGATCGCGATATAACTGAGCCTGATTGCATGTGCCTACTGAAATTTTACAATGAGTAAGGCTATCGTTACCGAAGGAAAATAACACGGGTTAGTTGGAGGAAAGTGTACAACAGACTATTTTGAAAGAAAAATCTATTCCAAACTAAGCTAGCTGGCCGGAGTGGCCGTGCGGTTCTAGGCGCTACAGTCTGGAGCCGAGCGACCGCTACGGTCGCAGGTTCGAATCCTGCCTCGGGCATGGATGTGTGTGATGTCCTTAGGTTAGTTAGGTTTAGCCTAAGTAGTTCTTAGTTCTAGGGGACTGATGACCTTGGAAGTTAAGTCCCATAGTGCTCAGAGCCATTTGAACTTGTGTGTGTGTGTGTGTGTGTGTGTGTGTGTGTGTGTGTGTGTGTGCGCGCGCGTATAATTTAGAAAGGGGCAACAAATTTACTTTCGATTATTGAAAGATTTGACTGAATTTAGTTTACGCAAATGAGCAATTGATTTTACTTTTAAATTAACAACAATAAAATGCATACCAAGCCAGCGGAAGTCACTCGCTAAACTAAATACAGAATAAACGAAGTTGTGCACTCTGAATTTATGGTGTTTCTTTAGTTATTAATTTTGCCAGTGAAGTTTTACTGTTCCTTAAGTAGCCTCTATCATGCAACACGAGAATGAACAGTTACTGAGGCAGAAAATTTGTACTGAAACTAGTCAGTAGCAAACACTCAAAACTGGCAGTAAAGATTTGATCAATTTTCATATTATTAAGACACTAATTGCATGGAAAAGAAAAGGACCCTGCTCGGTAATAATGTCAGAGGACAATGACAACACAGGTGCCCTACAAATTTTAACTATTGCAAGTTATTAGTCTGGTTATTCATACTTTGTGAAAGAAATGTTGCTGGGCAGTGTCAACCTAAGTTTATAATTTTTCACTTAACAGTCTTCAGATGTTGTAGCTGTGCGGGAATGTAGCCGACAGCAATGCTGAGCTATCGTTGTTGTTGTTGTTGTTGCTGTTCGAAGAGAACCCCGAGTCGTCTGCAGAGCCATGGATAATTACGGGACAGGCAGTAGTTGGTCTTGCAGTTTCCTCCGCCTGTCCACTCCTGCCGTGCTCTCAAAACTCGCGGATTAACAAATCAGGCGCGTTTATATTGGAACGAGCATACCTGCACACCGCGGCGGCGGAAGCGCACAACGAACCCTTCCGCGCTCTTTCATGACTCAAAGCTGCTCTGCTTCCTCTGCTTGCAACGCGACAGAGACTCTCCATACGCAAAGATAAACAACGGCACAGCTACTACCATTTCGCCACTGCCATGGATACATTTCAATAAAGTTCTCTTGACTATTACCCAGCAATTCACAATATTTTCATTGTAACTACAGTCAATGATATACAATCAAAAATAAATACATTAGTACATCGATTACGTATTAAACATTGTTTCTGTAATACAGCTTACAGCTTCAGAATCAAAAGTACAGTGTAAGTTATCAACGGATATTAAAAGGCGAAAATATTGTATGGTGCAGAAGGTATTTTACCTGCATTTTCGGTGTTATAAACGAAGTGAAACGTCCTTGACGGTATCAACAAACTGGTCACTCGTTGCGAGACACGTGTTTGTCTCCAGAGTGCCCATGATGAGACATAAATATGTAGACATGAAGAATAAATATGTAGGATGTTAATAAAGTTTGTTTTATTTAAGTCATTAAGAGTTTTCACATAAAAAATACGACGGCCTACTTTTCAGCATGCCCTAGTTGAGTGGCAAAAGTGAGAAAAGCATTCCTGACAAAGAGTAATTTGTTAACATCCAATATAAATATTCGTGTTAGAGAGTATTTTTTTGAAAGAATTTGTCAGGAGCGTAGCCCTGTACGGAGGTGAAACATCGACGATAAGCGTTTCAGACAACAAGAGATTAGAAGCTTTTAATATGTGGTGCTACAGAAGAATGCTAAAAGTAAGTTGGATAAATTGAATAACTAATTATGTGTGGTACTGCATCTATTTAGGAAAAACAGTAATTCACGGCACAACTTGACTAAAATAAACATTTTTTTTTTCCTGTAGGACACATCTTGCGGCATTAAGGGCTACTCCGTTGGGAAATGGTGGGCGGGGGAAGGGGGGGGGGGAAATTGTAGCGGGAGACATTGGCATGAATGCAGCAAGGAGGCGCAGATGAATGTAGGTTGCGGTAGTTATTCAGAGAAGAGGCGACTTGCACAGGTTAGACCAGTGTGGGGAGCTGCAGCAAACTACTCTTCGGTCTGAAAGCCGCACCAACAACGTGATGCGTGTGTAGGTTTCCGTGGCTAGAATCAGTTAACGTGAAATCTTTCTGGGTATGATGTCCAATCATATTGTAAAATAACTCATACAGATTAAAACAGACGTTTCGGGCACGATGGCAGTGGCCTTCGTGTGAGTAAACAACGTAGGCCACAGTCAAAGTGGTCGAAACGTCGGCTGTATTCTGTGACATTTATTTTACAATATAACGCGACACCGTAGCCAGAAAAACTTCAGTATCGCGCTAAAGAAGCTTTCTGAAGGACTGCTTTGTGGGACTGGTTAGATAAGACTAATTTGCATTGAAAACAACGACTACTTAGTGCGACAAGCGTCTGGCACTTTACGATCTCTCGGTGAATAACAGCAACTCCTTCTCGGTGGCAACCATGGAGTTTCCCGATTTTTTCGAATCCCAAGCGCTCCATCTCACATTACTTACGGAGTTCAAATGGCTCTGAGCACTATGGGACTTAACATCTGTGGTCATCAGTCCCCTAGAACTCAGAACTATTTAAACCTACCTAACCTAAGGACATCACACACATCCATGCCCGAGGCAGGATTCGAACCTGCGACCGTAGCAGTCGCACGGTTCCGGACTGAGCGCCTAGAACCGCGAGACCACCGCGGCCGGCTACTTACGGAGTTCTATAAAGCGCTAATACGAGCTTTACATGCACAGCAACCCGCCACCAATTGTTACAGTTTTGTTTGTGGCAAGAGCCGTTTCGCGTTTTCGAAGATATTTTAGAAACAGAGCAGGAACTTCGCCTACTCCCTTTCACGTGGAGTAAATGACTGTAGTTAGGCAACACACTTGGAATATGCGCACCACAGAGTGCCTACGCTTTGCCGCCTCACGGGGGCATAACCAGTCTTATAAGACGCCTAACGTCCTCGAGAAGTCTCAAAGACATTTTGTCTCTAACAAATGTTGTTCATTATGACGTAATCTGTCACACCGTAGCGGCCTCATGCAAAATAACTATTTCTTTAGCTAGCACGTTTATTTCAGTCGTATATTTATAGCGAATGGACTTATTTTATCTGTGTATCCCTGTTTTTGTTATTTGAAACTGAACAGTTGCGGGCAGTGTCGTCCAGGTTCAACTGTTACAGAGTTGAGTAAATGGCAGTAAAACTAATAGTTCCGTTAAAACTAATAGTTCCGTTAAGTGGGCGAAATTGCTCGAAACTGGATTGTTTAGTCAGACAAAATCGGCGGGTTTTTCAGTTACACTCATTGCATTCCGTTTGTTTTTGTTCACAATCTTTGCTCCTGGTACGTCTGTCGGTACTTCGCAATAATTTTACAAGAACGAGGCCTCTCGCTACGACACCAAAATAGCTCTGAACATCTAGAATCGTTGGCTGGCAGGGCATAAAAGTGGGAATGAGGATAGGAAGAAGATTAAGAAGAGGAAAAATATAGCGATGGCGAGCAGAAGAGGGCGCTGCGGCAGTGTGTGAGCTTGCAGCTGCTAGAGAGCGAACCCCTCTTGCGTCCCGTATACCTGCTTTGACGTTTACGACTAGCCGCTCGTCGTAAAGTAAGCAGCGCTGACAGATATTCCCGCATTTGAAAAGGTAAACAGCGTCAGGGCTAGGACATTACGCGCGGTAGAGCACCGTAATAGTGATTGTGATTCCACGGTGGCTGCAGCGCGGCCCCAATGTGCCCGCCCTGCGCCGCGGCCAGCCGTGTGTAAGTCAACGTGGGGAAGGCCTCCTCCTGCCTGGGCAGGTGGCGTTCACGCACAGCCGGCAGTAGCCATACCTAGCTGTAACCGTAACTGCTCGTTACGTTGGAATCTTGGGAGAAATACAGCAGCCAGATGATTCTTATGTAACTTGATTCATGTCAAAAAGAATCCGGTCCAGCGGACTCCCCGACACAGGTAACCAAAGGACATCATGGTCCAACACTGAAAAATATCTAGGGGTTCTGACGTATACTTCCCACATTCATCAACGGAAATTGAATTCCACGAAAAAATGCCCGAGCTCTCACATCTTTATCCATCGGCAAATTTCTCAACCGGGCAAAGAAATCGAAATATACAAAGCAACTATATAACCACCAATTTTATAAGATGTGTGGTGTCTGTTCTTTCGGGCATGCCCGAAAGAACAAGTATCATTTTGATCCACCAGCCACTATTAAGACACAAAGGAATTACAGGCATAGGCTGGGGGATGTTGAACATTTGTGCCGGACCTGGATTCGAACTCACGTCTCTCGCTTACTAGGCAGATGCTCTAACCACTAAGCCGCTGGACAAAGTGATCATCACAACTGCACAGACAACCCTGGCACGCCTCCCGTCAGACCCAAATTCTCAATTATCTACTACTAATGTAGTGCCCCTTGCTCATTATTCTCATTACTCGCGGATTTTGCCGATTCCCATAAGAGTTCCAGCGTGGGTTCTCTGTGACTTTGTCTGAAAGAACAGACACCACATATATGTAAATAATTCTGGCGAGGGCGGCTACTGCATCTCTGATATCTTCAGTGCGGATGCACACCACGCTCTAACTCTTTACGGGAATCGGCGAAATACGAGAATAATGGGCAAGGGGCACTACGTCAGTAGCGTGAGAGTAAGTTGAGAATTTGTGTGTGACAGAAAGCGTGTTAGGATATTCCGTGCAGTTGCAATGACCTCCGTATCTGGACGGCTCAGAGGTCAGAGGAAGTGCATTGTAAGCAGGAGACTCAGGTTCGAATCCCAGTCTGGCACAAATTTTCCCCTTTTCCCCTTTGATTTCAGTCAGTAACCTGTCGCAGCCAATGTCTGTAATTCCATTGTGTCTTACATCAATATTATATGGATCAACATCTTGAGGAACTAATTGTGCATCTAACATCAGAATGCTACAGCCACTCCAAATTAAATTCCAGTAGTGGAACCTTCGAGCTCCAAGGTGAATTAGACGCGGGACATACAAGTGAAGTACCTCATCAATAGAATTAGAGACCATCCGATCAACCTATGTAACAAAATGATAACAGCAGGGGACTCGTATGACAATGTACACTAGTGTCCAAAACTAAAGCAGCAAACCGCTATTTCTCCGCCCTGTGTCTAATTCACGATATAATTATACAAGCTGTCAACAGATGTCCTTACTATCTTGTTCTGCACGGAAGCTGACATTCCGGTCAACGGATAACCAAGCCAGTGACGACGTTAGGGCACCTAGCAACGGATTAGTGTTCGCCGGGTGGTTTCACATCCACCATCTCCGTGTACACAGTCATATACGGTTCAGTATGGCTCAGAAAAGGCGCCTAGCAGACTGCGGTGGAGGGTAACTGGCAGAACAGTCGGAAACTGATGTGGCCCGAAAGGGCACGACGGTAGCTCCTTAGTAATGCACGGCAACTGGCATCCGACGTCGCAACATCCACTGAAAGTGTTGTATCGAGACAAATGTTTCACAGAAGGCTTTGGCAGAGTGGCCTTTATTGTCGGAGGTGGGCTATATTTGTACCTTTGATATCTTTTCACAGGAGGGAACGTCGAGAGTGGAGTTGTCAATATTCAACCTGACAATCGAAAAGTGGGCCATTGTTCTTTTCACTGGAGGGAACGTGGAACAGATTTCGGCACCCAAACATTGTGGAAAGAGACCGATATCGGGGAGGATCCCTAATGGTGTGTGCAGGTATTATGTTGACGACTCGAATACGTCTTCATGAAATTTTGCGGGTGAATCGGTAAACTTTAAACTGCTATCTGGTATCGTGACGAGATCTTGAGATTGTGCGGTTGTTGCGAGATGCTGGGGGCCCAGACTTCTTATTCAACGATGATAACACTCGACCTCATAGCGCACGGGTGGTTAATATTTTTATGGAAACTGAAGATAATGTGCACATGGCGCGGCCTGCTCGCTCTCCCGATTTGAATTCTATAGAGTATGTCCGAGATGATGTATGGAAACGGGATAGTTCACGTCAGTATCCACGAACCACACTCCAAGACTTCCGTGCAGGTCTGCAAGAAGAATTGGCGTTATTGTTTCAACAAGAGATTGATGACACCATTCGGGCTTGCTCCGTCATTGCTGCCAGAGGTGTGATCACGCCCCATACTGAGTACATTAATCAGTTGTCGAAATGTGTGTGCAAATCCGTTAAGTTGGAAAAAACAAAAAAACATTTTTGTCTACCGTTATGCACGTCGCAGTTGTTTAGGTTCTGTATTCTTTACGTCGTTTCTACTTTACTATGACCCGTTTATGTTGTTTTGTGGCAAAATAAGGGCAACCTTGCAACATTTCCTTTTTTGCTTTAATCCTGGACACCAGTGTAGGTCGAGCCATCCCACTGAGGTGACACAAATGCAGAGTGCCCAGATCAGTCGCAGGAAGTCCAGGCTAAGATTAGATTAGATTTACTTTCATTCCAATTGATCCGCAGTGAGAAGGTCCTCCAGGATATAAAACATCTCAAAAAAACCGTAATACATGACAAATATTCACAACTGAAACAAATAAGCTAATGCACCTTCCACTGGTCACAAGGGGAATGATCGTCATTTTTTAATGGACACTATATCAAAGAATCGTTTTACAAACACTCATTTACTAAGATCGCATTAATGCACTGAATTTAAAATTAAAAAAGTTTTTTTTTATTTATACGGTAATAAACATATAATAGAAGTACTACAATATTTATTTACAATGAACACATTACTGCACTGATGGTGCAGAAGTTAGATTGTACTTAAACACGCACACACACACACACACACACACAAATCAGGTGGTTCTACTGAGGGTGTAGTTAACCACCCAACAGAGGCAACTGAAACACGAAATAGCAAATAATTAACTGGTGAAAACATCAACTGAACCTTCACCATTGCAAAGGACTAAAGGACGCGACAAGTGTGCCAAAGTTCCTTTGAAAGCGATAGAAAAAGAAAGAAAGCAAAAACTCTTGAAGTCGCCAGTCACATCAGGAAAAAAAAAAAAAAACTCGCCAAAAGCGGCCACTCTTCGGCTGTAACAACATAACAAATATCACGACTCGTTGTGGATTTTTACTCAGTTGGCGGACTGCATTATGAACACTGCAGCTGCTATGCACAAAATAATACTTCCTGTGGCTACCACATTTCCCGAGTCGTATGTTTGTGCCTAATGTTCAGTTAGCGGCATTTATTTTTATTCTGTATTTTGTGTCGCATTTATACACGTAACAATAACACTTTTGGAGTCGCTGATAGCACAGCTTTCACCATGTGGCCGACCAACTTTTTTCCTTACATCGGAAAATACACCACCATAAACTTGTATCCTTATTCTGATTACTGGAACGTAAATAAACATTAACGTACTGAATTAAATATATAAAAATTACTACTAACAGTTTAAATGGCTGTCCAGCAAGTGGATTGGCTGAATGACGACCCACCTAGTATGGATGATACAGAGTAATATGGCATATTTATCTAATATTTATCTTTTTTAATATTTATCTAGACGTAACTGTTCGATTCGAGGAATGTAATAGCCAAAAAAATTGCTATTTACTACAAGTTCCACACAGTTAAAGAGAGAGGTTGGACGTAATATAAGTTCAAAAAGTGGTAAGACTCTTCCCACAGTGAAAGTAAAATTATGTCCTCCTACAATTTCAAAAGAAAAACGTCAAATATTTCCCAAAAATTGTGAAAAAGTGAAATAAAATTATCGACACTTGGTATTTCCTCTTTGATGTAGGTATATCGATGTACCGCGGGGAAAGATATTGCCGATGTATATCGATATTTTATCAACAGCCCTATGGCCTGTAAGTTAAAATGCCCAAAAGAAAATGAATTTTCGAGCATACTTTTAAAAAGATAACAACCGATTTTGTGACTGATTTGTTACTTCTAAGGCATGGGTCAGCCGCTCCAGTACAGGAATGTAAAAGCAATCAGAGCAGTCGGTGGGAGCTGGTGCACAGAGGGAATAAGAAGTATTCAATTTGCCTGGAAGGTTAGGCTCAACATTACGTGGGAAGCAAAAAGAATTTTTGTTGTTTATTTTCTTGAAAATTTTAGGTAATAACTGACAAATATTACGCTAAGTCTCCTCGACTAAATGGACCAAAGAAAAACTGCGAAATCTCTTGGACTCCAAAATACACTCCGGGAAATTGAAATAAGACCACCGTGAATTCATTGTCCCAGGAAGGGGAAACTTTATTGACACATTCCTGGGGTCAGATACATCACATGATCACACTGACAGAACCACAGGCACATAGACACAGGCAACAGAGGATGCACAATGTCGGCACTAGTACAGTGTATATCCACCTTTCGCAGCAATGCAGGCTGCTATTCTCCCATGGAGACGATCGTAGAGATGCTGGATGTAGTCCTGTGGAACGGCTTGCCATGCCATTTCCACCTGGCGCCTCAGTTGGACCAGCGTTAGTGCTGGACGTGCAGACCGCGTGAGACGACGCTTCATCCAGTCCCAAACATGCTCAATGGGGGACAGATCCGGAGATCTTGCTGGCCAGGGTAGTTGACTTACACCTTCTAGAGCACGTTGGGTGGCACGGGATACATGCGGACGTGCATTGTCCTGTTGGAACAGCAAGTTCCCTTGCCGGTCTAGGAATGGTAGAACGATGGGTTCGATGACGGTTTGGATGTACCGTGCACTATTCAGTGTCCCCTCGACGATCACCAGTGGTGTACGGCCAGTGTAGGAGATCGCTCCCCACACCATGATGCCGGGTGTTGGCCCTGTGTGCCTCGGTCGTATGCAGTCCTGATTGTGGCGCTCACCTGCACGGCGCCAAACACGCATACGACCATCATTGGCACCTAGGCAGAAGCGACTCTCATCGCTGAAGACGACACGTCTCCATTCGTCCCTCCATTGACGCCTGTCGCGACACCACTGGAGGCGGGCTGCACGATGTTGGGGCGTGAGCAGAAGACGGCCTAACGGTGTGCGGGACCGTAGCCCAGCTTCATGGAGACGGTTGCGAATGGTCCTCGCCGATACCCCAGGAGCAACAGTGTCCCTAATTTGCTGGGAAGTGGCGGTGCGGTCCCCTACGGCACTGCGTAGGATCCTACGGTCTTGGCGTGCATCCGTGCGTCGCTGCGGTCCGGTCCCAGGTCGACGGGCACGTGCACCTTCCGCCGACCACTGGCGACAACATCGATGTACTGTGGAGACCTCACGCCCCACGTGTTGAGCAATTCGGCGGTACGTCCACCCGGCCTCCCGCATGCCCACTATACGCCCTCGCTCAAAGTCCGTCAACTGCACATACGGCTCACGTCCACGCTGTCGCGGCATGCTACCAGTGTTAAAGGCTGCGATGGAGCTCCGTATGCCACGGCAAACTGGCTGACACTGACGGCGGCGGTGAACAAATGCTGCGCAGCTAGCGCCATTCGACGGCCAACACCGCGGTTCCTGGTGTGTCCGCTGTGCCGTGCGTGTGGTCATTGCTTGTACAGCCCTCTCGCAGTGTCCGGAGCAAGTATGGTGGGTCTGACACACCGGTGTCAATGTGTTCTTTTTTCCATTTCCAGGAGTGTAATTAAAAAGCCTGTTCTCCTCAGGCCACTGAACGGACTTCGACTGAAGAGAAAAATAGAGGAATTTTTAACATGAATCATTGGAACATACTAATTCTCGCCAGGTTGACTCCTATTCACATATTCTAGAAATTTCTTTGCTGGGTAATGTTTTGAGTTTATGTTGGAGCAGGTTGTTGTAACAGACTTAAAAGACAGCACTGCAGGGTTGGATTTAATTCGCCAGAAAAAAACATTGGGCGAAATGCATTTATCGATACGATGAATAAATCGAAAAATAAATACAACGTGACCTAGAAAGAATCTTTTACTGGTGGGTCACGGAATTTTCACTTGTCCTTCGTAATTTGTATTTGACGTGTCGCGTGACGCGAAGAGTTTGTATAGCGTCGGTGTCGGCTGTTGTTGGCGCCGCACGTGATCCAGAAGTACTTCCTGTAATGCAAGAAACTTGGATCAACGTTATTGTGCAGCTCCTGTATCAAAAATAAAGGAGTAAAGCAGGTTCTAAGAAACATTAATTACAGGCGTCTTTTTTGCCGTGGTGGAGGTTTTATTTCATTTGCAATCTCAGCCGTCTAGCTGGAACGTTACGCCATACATATCAGAAGCTTGCCACTTGTAATAAAGTGTCGTGCCGTAACGGTTAAAAAGTGTCTGCCTTGCACGAAGGTCACAAGTTCTAACGCCACGCAGTATTTTCCTGTAATTGTTTACGACTTTCTATCCTTTTTCTTTCGATTCTCTTTTACTCAAAGTAATGAGTGTATGTAGCTGTAATTCTACTCGCAAATTTTACGTTTGCTTATAACAAGCTTTATTTTATCTTAATGGGAAAGAATTTCCCCACTGTTGTAGTATTTGCGTTGGGGTTTTACTCTTTGTTATAAATATGAATTAATTTTAACTATAACTACAAATATTTACGTTTGTCATTTTTAATTGCCGAGTGAGTGGTCGTAGGCGTCTTGTCACGGTTCGCGCTTCTCTCCCCGTCGGAGGTTCGAGTTCTCCCCCGGGCATGGGTGTGCGCGTTGTCCTTAGCCTAAGTTAGATTAAGTAGTGTGTATGCTTAGGGACCGATGACCTCAGTAATTTGTTCCCATAAGACCTTACCACAAATTTCCAGTTTTCCATTTTTAATTTTACACCGACTATGGTGTAACAACGACATTCCAGACATTTTAATTTACTTAAGTATAATTACTGTATTTCGTCAGCAAACAATAATTGTTTTATGGTTGTCAGAAAAAATTTATCACGGGACTACTTCGTCCAAGATCGTATTTGCCATTTTTTGGAGTAGCCTATCTGAGAATAGCTGTTAAAAAATTTGGCGCCTTAAATGCTAGCGTCTAGATTAATTACAGAATAAATAACAACACCACATGTCCATGCCACAGCAGTGGTGAAACACATTTTAATGGAATTAAAAATTCTGGTTTGCTTGCCACGGACACTACTTAAAAATGAGTCTGATGACCGACGCCAGATTCTAATAGTATTTATTGTCTTGGATAGTGCTCATCGTAGTTATCCGCAGGAGTTCCGCATAATAATGTCATGTAGTATTATTACATAAAGCTGACTTTGGCCGATCTGCCACTATTAATTTTCGGGTGGACATTAACGGCAATAGAAACTTCTCGAATAAGTTTATAAAAGCGTTTCAGCCTGCTGAGTCGCTGTTCCCAGTATTAATCGTTCAAGGGAACTTTCAACGCTTTCCTGTGGAGAGTCTTATGGCTTGCATCCGTCATAATGTCTTCAAACAAAAGCATATTATAAATGACAGACAGAATCGCAATGTTCAGTGTTGGGAACTGTGTTTCGGAGGCTGTAAAACCTCTTTTCAGCTTTTAACAAGACTGCAATCGTATTTATTTTCAACATCAGTTACATGTGTTTTTTGGTGTGTTCGTATGTGCTTGTGATAACGGTCTGTGTATTTCTGTGGGCAGTGAGACCAATGCGTAGGATCCCCCTACAATGTAGTGAGTAGGCAACGTGCAAAGCGTCCTTGTAGCGGTCACCCGTACCACGGCCGCATCGGCTGGCAGCTACTGCATGTTGAGATTCCTGTTTAACAAGTGAATGGAAATGGCAGAGATATTTTGGTGCTCCAAAGTTACTGCCTCTGGTGACTATTCCTCAGAGGAAAGGTACTAAGTCCTCTCAAGTACTGGGAAAGATACTTAGGTTTCAAATCAGTGGACACAGCCGTTACTTCTACATAATTCTCCGACGACAGTTTAGTTGACATTCTTCAGTTGTCTGGCATACTGCCAGATATCATCATCCTCTTTGCGCGACTGGTAGCACCTGATAAAGGATACGAGTCAAGTCAGCTGAATACCGTGCAAGGAAGACGACCATATGCGACAGAATACCAGACAAGAATTTCCGGGAAAAGATTAAGGATTTTGAACTTCCCGTTGGTTCTGAGACATGTATAAACATCAAAGGAGATAATTCTCATAGTTGTGGTATCTGAGGAGTAAAATAACTGATGCTGACCGAAGTAGAGCGGATCTAAAATAAAGACTGGCAATGGTAAGTAAAGCGTTTCTGAAGAAGAGAAATTTGTTGACATAGAGTGTAAGTGTTCGAAATTTTTTTTCTGAAGGCATTTGTCTGGTTCTAGCCGTGTACTGAAGTGAAAAATGGGCGATAAGCAATTCAGACAAGAAGAGAACAGAAAATTTTAAATGAGGCGCTACTGTAGAATGCTAAAGATTAGATGGGTGAATCGCCCGTAACTGATGAGGAGCTACTGAATAGAACTGGGAGAAAAGAAATTCGTGGCTCAACTTTACAGGACACATTCTGAGACATCAGGGAATCGTCAATGTAGTATGGGAGGCAAGTGGTGGGGGGAGATAAAAATTGCAGAAGGAGACAAAGAGAAGAGTCCAGTAAGCATGCTCAAATGGATGTGGGATGCAGAAGTTGCTCGTAGGTAAAGAGGCTTGCACACGATAGTGTAGCGTGAATATGGCAATAGCTACGTGGGACAGTCAAATCGAGCTGATTCCCAGCAGCCGCGTGGAGTGGCCGCGCGGTTTGACGCGCCATGTCGTGGATTGCGCGGCCCCTCCCGCCAGTGGTTCGAGTCCTCCCTCGGGCTTGGGTGTGTGTGTTGTCTTTAGCGTAAATTAATTTAAGTAGCGTGTAAGTCTAGGGACCGATGACCTTATCAGTCTGGTCCCTTAGGAATTCACACACATTTGAACATTTTTGATTCCCACACCGAACATAAGCAGCGCATCAAAGATATAATCTAGAAAAATTCGTTTTTTGTGAACAGCATTAAGAATAAGCATAACCGTCTGTTTGAGGAGACGTGGGATCTGGTCCACTGTTCAAACTACTGGCACTCAATCGTCAAGGAGTTCATGGAAAACAAAATGTTAATAGAGACAAGGTTTACGCATTAAGCTATGCTTGGTGGCAGACGCTTACAGTGAGTGAAGGGTATGTCCCGTTTTATATCTCGTGATGGAAATCATCATGCTGCTAGTGACACTTCATCTTTGGGACAAATGGTTCAGTTACTTCTTCGACACAGGGTTTTTTCCTGACAATGACAGTAATGGAAATCTGGGCACAGTCACGTAACTCTGTATTCTTTCATTTCCTGATCAAGGTACTGAGTTTGCTCTTAGTGTAGTGCGACCATGCTATCAACGCTATAGTGTTTACATCTATATGTAACATACAATCGTGGAGAGCGTTAATTCCTTTGGATGTGTGCCTGAAGATTTCTCTTATGGTCAAGTACACTTACGAAGCATGAAACATTTCCCGTCATAAATGGACTATTAGCCGTTACAATTTGGAAAGAGATGGAATGCCTGGAGCTACACAAACTGTCGACACAAAGGCAAGTAAGTATCCAACGGGACTGTGCCCAGAAAGGTATCATCTACTAATTAACACAACTGCACCGGGATCATTGAATACAACAAATCCGAAACGCAAGACCACGTGGTCATATCGTTTGATTAACCTACCTTATTCTGCCCATTATAAATGAAAAGGTTAAAAAAAACTGTCATTGTCATGTTTCATTGTGTTACACTGTAAGCTAATAAGCCATTTGTGTTGACTGATTCATGCAGCTGAAAATTTTTCACTAAAATTTGTTTACAAGGGGCGGGAAAATCCCGGGCACGCGTCTTTCAACGAGAGAAATTACACTGTACCTTTGCAGCCGATCGGCCTGTGCTGCTGGTCCTCATTTTTTGATTGTGAAGTCTCTTCCGTCATTATTTACTGTATTTACTGTACAGCACTGTGAATAAATTGTATTAGAATTGTTAGATATGCTGTGAACTTAAATTTTTTCGCATATTAAAACCTAAGATTGTTTGGTCTGATACGAAATTTCCGTGAAACAGAAGTCGGCTGCAGCTTTATGAATGCATAGGAGCGAATTAATTCTGCTGATAACCTCTGCGACACCAAACTAGATGTCCCACTGATAAAATGTTGGACCCGAAATGGAAAGAACATGGTTGAATAACTAACGATTAAACGTATGTAATGCTTCCTTCGTTTCTTAGTTGCCTCATCTCGATTACAATGGAATATCAGAACCGTACTGGTGGATGATCATGCCTAAGCACAGTCCCTATGGATAATAATTTGCCCTTGTGTCAATAGTTTCCATAGGTTCAGGGATTCCATCTCTTTCCTTCTTGTAGTGGTTAATAATGCATTTGTAACTCGTAATTTTTCATATGTCCTGAGCTCAAGCGATGTTATCCAATAAACGTCTAAAAAGCTCAATGTTCTAATTCCATAAATGTTCGTTCCATGTAGACGCAGAGTCACAACGATTTGAAAGTGTTAATAGCAAGGTTATTCTATATTTAGAGCAAGTTCAGTTCCTTGAGCAGGGCCGGCCGCGGTGGTCTCGCGGTTCTAGGCACTGCAGTCCGGAACCGCGCGACTATTACGGTCGCAGGTTCGAATCCTGCCTCGGGCATGGATGTGTGTGATGTCCTTAGGTTAGTTAGGTTTAAGTAGTTCTAAGTTGTAGGGGACTGATGACCACAGCTGTTAAGTCCCATAGTGCTCAGAGCCATTTGAACCTTGATCAGGAAACAAGGGAAAATTGTGGTGTCTCTTGATTACCCGGATTTTCATCTGGTTTGTTTATGTAGAAGCTAGTGTCTTACGAAAATTCTCTCGGCGGTGATCAGATCAGTACTTGAGTGTATGCCTTCTTAATTGAGGCATTGTTCAGTTTCATGTTTGGTAAGACCGACTTCAGTTTAGAGCAGAGTGGACCAGCAATGATTTGGGTGTATCTTCTTCGGCGCTACTACTTATTTGTCTTTTTTACACTTGTCCACAGTTTTCTGGTGTGGATAATGCGAGGTGCTGCAAATAACATGTTTTTAATTGCTTTCGTTCGATATATATGGATATTTGCAGACTATGCCTTTTCAAGTTTGTATGTCGCGTAAAAGTTTGAACAATCAAGATTAACACCTGCGTCACTACACTGTGATGGTGGGGAGTATAGGCAGCAGCGAGCTTTGGAGGCACTTACTGCCCCCGCCATGCCCCTGGAATCTGGAGTACAGATTTTTTATTTCTTATAGAATTCTCTTTCATCTCTAGAAGTTATTCCCGTGATTCCACTAAGTCCGAAAGAACAGGCACCATTGTGATACTGCAGCCATCATGTATCAAGACGCAAAGGAATAAATGAATGTCATTTAGCTACTAGTGGACATAGCCCCAAGCCGGTAAATGTCATTCATTCCTTTGTGTCTTACAGAATTTTTTGTCACCTGTAACATTTATTTCTTGTGGCATGGCACGTTATGAAATAGATTGACTCATTTGTCAAAAATGACAATTTTAGACTCTTGACATCCTCCCTTCCCAGGACACATTCTGCGGACGCCTATGTGGAGGATACAGTTTTTCGCTATCATTTATCCACTTTCTTGCTAAAATTGCAGGAAGCAAAATTTTTGTTGAATCGTCTCGTAGAGTACACTCCAGGAGTTCATGTAACATATGTCTTCCCTACAGCTTTCCCCTGAAGGTTATTGAGTCTGCATGAGAACGAAACGCAAAATGGCCAAGAAACTTATCACGAACGAGAGCGAGAGGAGGAGGAGGGGGGAGGGGTAGAGGATGTTGTTGTTGTTGTTGTTTCAGTTTTCAGTTTCCCGTCAAGAAGCTTGGCATATGGGACCGGCTGTCGGTTGGAGGAGTCAGTGGGTGAACTACTTTCATTGAATGCTTTGTCGTGAATCTCTCTGGTATATGTCCTCCACACAACTCGTTTTATGTAATCGTTCCACCTTAAATCTCTGCCGATGTTTTCTTCTGGAGCACGGTAAACGAAGTGTGCCTCTGCCGATGAGAGCAGCACAATGCCGTATTGTATTACGCTAGTCTTACACTCAGAGAATTAATTTGTTGGCAAAATAATTTGTTTCTTTTTTCTGTTGAATACACAGTATTCTAATTGTTGACCGCACAGGGACCAACAGACTATATTGGCCGCGCGAACAAACTTTTTCGATAATGTGTCATCCTTACTCCGGGTACACTCGTAGCTTGTTCGACCTGTCTTAGTGTGTGAATGTGTCCAAGTGTTGCTCAGCGATGTTGTAGTCAGCAATGCTTTTTCTCATTTCTTATTAACGCGCGTGATGCAGCGTTTGTGATGTGTCCGAAGGGAAAGCGAGATAACACAGCTGGTATTTTTTGGCTGTAGAGTCACGATTGCACATACCTGCAACTTACTGCTGTCTTGTATTCATCTATATTTACAAGAAGATACAGCCTCTTCAGACCACTGAGAAGTGCATGGCGGAGATTAGTTTACATTGTACAATATTAGGGTTTCTTCTCGTTCCATTCACTTACGAAGCGCGGGAAGAACGTTGAGCGCCTCTGTACATCATCTAATAGTATCATCTTGTCACAATGATCGCTACGTGACTCATTCGTAGTGGGCTGTAACATAGTTTTTGAACTCTTCCGCTGAATCTAAGTAGGCTTTCGCGATAAGATTGACATTGCAATCTTCAGGCGTCTGACAATTCAGGATTTTCAATATTTCCTTGACGCTCTCCCGCGGACCAAACAAACGTCTGACCATTGTTTTGGTACGGCCTCTCACACTTGAGTGATATTTGCGGATGGATCACATAAGTGTTTTGTAAGCTGCCTCTTGGGTAGATTGGCTGATAAAACCTTTTAAAATCTACCAAGACCCAGCACTAATCATGCGTGCCACGCTGTGGATTGTGAGAACGTCCAGATTTTAACACGTGCATCATCCTTCTGGGATTCGGTTTTCTCGAAACCCATTGAAATACGTTGAACGAGGGTTTCTTTAACCCTGGTGATACTTTGTATCTTGATAAAATACAGAAACCGGTACTGGTAATAGTTCGCTCTCATAGAAAACCAAAACCACACTGCTCTTCTGTCGATCAGAATTCATGACAGATCATCCCGTACAGAGGGAGCCACAGTAGCAGCATGTATATCTGTCGGCCGTGTGATTCGAGGGTGTACCGAAAAGTAGTGCCTCCGAATTTTATGCGTGAGAGCTCTTTCAGGCTTTTTAAAATAAAACAAACCTTATTAACGTTTGGCACCTTTATTTTTCATGTGTTCATATTTATTTCTCAACTTAGTTACCCTGGCGACGAATACATTTCTCCCAACGAGAGGCCATTTTGTTGATACCGTCACTGTAGTATGTTTGAATTTGTTGATGAAGCCATTACGCCACCTCTGCTTGCACCGCTTCATCACTGTCAAAGTGACGTCCATGAAGGTGTTGATTAAGTTTTGGAAATGGTGAAAATCGGATGGGGCCAAGTCGGGACTGTATGGAGAATGATCGTTGACAGTGATTACTGCAGATGCCACAGCGTTCGTGTGTGGTATTGGCATTATCATGCTGAAAGATAGGGTGCTCCATGTGTGGACGAACTCTTCGAGTCCGTAACTCGTTTACAGCAGGCTGTTTCTCACGCACCGACATAGTTACATTACGCACCTTCATGTTACACGCTACAATGCGGAGCGCTCTAGCGGCTGAGGGTTGCAACTTGCGTCATAGAAGCGAGAAAGTCGACCGAATAATATACGTGACATACAGTACCTCAGCTAATATTGAGAACAGAATAACAAATTCGGAGGCATTGCTTTTCAGCACTCTCTCTTACACTGATCAACCAGAACACTACGACCAGCGACTTCTGTCGATGTACGTCCGTTCAGACGATAGCAGTGTCACCGGGTGAGGAATGACTGGTAGCCAGACACAAAAATGGTTCAAATGGCTCTAAGCACTATGGGACTTAACATCTATGGTCATCAGTCCCCTAGAACTACTTAAACCTAACTAACCTAAGGACAGCACACAACACCCAGTCATCACGAGGCAGAGAAAATCCCTGACCCCGCCGGGAATCGAAGCCGGGAACCCGGGCGTGGGAAGCGACAACGCTACCGCACGACCACGAGCTGCGGACAGCCAGACACATACACGGTGCTTGTAGCATCAGTGAACGTGCTGTCCGTGTGTAGAATGGGGAAGGCGCGCGATCCATCTGACAGTGGGAGGCCACGACGGTTGGGATCGCAGATTTACGTCAAGCTTGGTACACCTTTAGTCAGCCATTAAAATGACATAATGTTCAAGTAGTAAGGTGCACTACTCTGGCAATTCCGAGAAAATTGCTGGAGAATTTTTACGCGTCTATTATGTAGCTGATGTATGTGTATGTAAATGCCGGACGTTAAGAGTTCGTTGTGGTTAGCGTTCAATCATAGTAAGACGAACGTGATTGAAACGAAAGTTCAATTCCCACTCGCACTATATTTTTTCATCACTCGTTATATTATTTCATTTATATGGCATTTGAGGGATAATATAATAAAAAAACCAGTGTATTAGTGAGTTTCGTGTTATTTGACTAACTAATTTTAATTAAATTTCATTATTGAAACATATATTTACAACTATTGACAGGTAAATGAAGAAACGCATAGAGCTTCTCTGAAAATGCGAAATCCCTTATACATGCAATCTGGTAAGGTACCCGAACTACTTTGCACCTCGACGCATCGAGCTGCAAATACAGAGGCAGGCCCCATTTTGGCAGTTAACCTGCGTAGCGGTGAGACGTTGATAATGTGGCAAGAACGAATAGTGTAGGTGCAATTTCTTTGAATATCACAGAATTTACACTTGTACCACAAAAATGAAAGTTTGATCACGAATCGAACCGTCGCGTCATACATGTTTGTCTCACGTAGCTCGAACGGTAACCACCATGAACTGTAACGTCCGGCACATATTCAGTGATACATCAGTTACATAGTAGATGCGTAAACTTCTCTTGCGATTTTCTCGGAATTACCAGAGTAGTGCACACTTCTACTTGCACATTGCCTACTAAAGGTGTACCAAGTTTGAAGTAATTCCGTCGTGGTCCCTCTTCTTGTGAGACTGACCGAGAGCAGATTATGATGGCACGAAGGTTCGGCACGAGCATTATGGAAACTGCAAGATTTGTTGGGTGGCTGAAGAGTTTTGTTGTGTCTTCAATACGTGGCGAAACCAAGGTTAAATTGCGACTAGACGTAGTGGGGTTGGGCGGCCACCCCTCATCACAGATGTCGAACGTCGTAGGCTTGGCAGACTGGTAGAACAGGGCAGGTGGCGGAACTATCATCAGACTTCAATGTCGGGCAGAGTACAAGTGTGTCTGAAAACACAGTGAACCGAACACTTCTAACGATGGGCTCCGCAGCCGACCACCCATGCATATGCCAATGTTAACACGACTTGGGCACCTACGACTGAAATGGGCACGTGAACATCGGCACTGGACGTCGTCACAGTAGCCGGACGTTGCATGGTATGATGAATCCCGAATCTTTCTTTATAATGGCTAGCCGGCCCGGGTGGCCGAGCGGTTCTAGGCGCTACAGTCTGGAACAGCGTGACCGCTACGGTCGCAAGTCCGAATCCTGCCTCGGGCATGGATGTGTGTGATGTCCTTAGGTTAGTTAGGTTTAAGTAGTTCTAAGTTCTAGGGGACTAATGACCTCAGAAGTTAAGTCCAATAGTGCTCAGAGCCATTTTTATAATGCCGATGGGACGCCACGAATCCTTCACGTTCCAGGACAACAGCTCCTTGACACCTATACTGCAGGGCAGAGACAAGCTGGTGGCGGCTCCATCATGCTCTGGGGTCCAATGGATCTCATGCAAGGCACCATGACGGCTAAGTATCGCAAAGTGCTTGCAGAGCATATACACCCCTTCATGACGGTATTGGCGTTTTTCAACGAGATAATGCGCCTTGTCACAAAGCCAGGAGTGTGATGGAGTGGTTCGAGAACACAGTGACGATTGAGTTCCAATTGACGTGCTGGACCCCAACTAGTCAGAACTGAATCCGATCTAACACATTTGGGATGTGTTTGAATGTGGTGCTGATCCCCCCTCCCCCGGGAATTTATGGGAAATAGGTGGTGACTTGTATGTGCAGAAGTGGTGCGAACTCCTTCCACCGAACTACCAAAGCCTCATTGCTTCCATGACACGACACGTCGCCGCTGTTAACCGTGCTAAACGTTGACATACCAGCTTTTAGGTAGGCCATCATAATGTTCTGGCTGATCAGTGTATTTCTTCCATTATGATCTCCCGCGTACGAATGTGCTATAGGGTCTCTATCGGTATATAATCGGAAGGTGGACGGAAGCGCTCCGAAAATGGCCGAACTGTTTCCATTCGAAACATTAGCAGGAGACAAAGTTTGGTTACAAGTGAATTGCAACAATTTTATGAATCAGGGCCTTTAGAAGATTATTTCCAGGTACTGGGAAACGCCGGCCGTTAAGGGAAAACTAATCGCCGCGAAATGAATCTAGTATATACAGACAACCCTCACTTGGGAATATTAGGGACATGCCAGTCCGTCATCCACAAGCTGAACAAAGTTCTCCTTTCCTCGGGTACCGGCTTTGGAGTCCACAGTAGTGATCAGGACGAGGACACGAATGCCGTCAAGGAATGATATGTTGAGGAGTATTAAGCCAGCTGCTCCCTGTGTAGTAGATTGATGCCAAACCCAGGCCGTTTCCAATGCGTTTTAAAAGTGAAACTTTCGTAATGGTGGGCGGTCGGCCGATACGGCAAGTTTTCGCTGTGCGCAGTGTCTCGGCGGACGGCCACAACGGTGCGGCAGATCCACGGGGAAGTGGGTTATCGGGCGCGGCGCGTTTCCGGCCGATGTGAATGCACTGGCCGCTGCGCTGCGCCACGCCGCGCGACCGGCTTTTGTCGCGCGCGCTCGCGTTTCACGTTCGTACCCGCGCACCTGACTGACTGCGTGACGCATTCACCTCGCTCTCGCAGCGACCGTGAAACGCGGCGCCGTGTTTGTTTCCGTGCTAATGCAGCGCCGTGACAGCAGGTGCCGCTGCAGACAGAATGCATCGTTTCAAAACTACGGAAAATACGGCCGCAATGAAGCGTTGACAACTGAAATAGATATCGCACAATTTGGGTAGGAAGTAGGTTTTTAAAACAGTTTAAAAGTTTTCAATAAAAAATGGTTCAAATGGCTCTGAGCACTATGGGACTTAACAGCTGAGGTCATCAGTCCCCAAGACTTAGAACTACTTAAACCTAACTAACCTAAGGACATCACACACATCCATGCCCGAGGCGAGATTCGAACCTGCGACCGTAGCGGTCACGCAGTTCCAGACTAAAGCGCCTAGAACCGCACGGCCACTCCAGCCGGCAGTTTTCAATAGTCACTATAATAAAACTAGAACGTGTTGTGTAGCAGCAAAGCAAGTGACTCGTTATACGACCTCTTTTTTAATGCTTTAACCGAAAATGCAACAACAAAAATTTTACTTTCAGAAGTAATCACAGTCTGCAAATGATCGTATTAGTTTCTTATCTAATCTATACGTATATCCGAAACACTGCGAATTTAGTAACAAAGCTGTCAGTGATGCAGATTGTTTAGTGGTTTCGTAATATCATATGCCTGAATGTCGCCGTTGCCATCCATCTTCGTCTTGAGGAAGCCTGTGCTGGCTCGTGACTGGAAATCACCTCCTCGAATCCTTCTCCAGTTTGTTGTTTCTTTTTTTAAAAAAATAGATTGCAACCTTATAGTTTCAGTTAGAAGTTCAGTAATTGCTGGCTGGACGAATGTGTATCTAAAAGTAAGTAAAACAAAGGTGCCCTCACTCCACAGGCTGGTTTCAACATTGTACTACTTTTTTTTTTTTTTTTTTTTTTTTTTTGCCATAGTGCTGCTGTAGGCACTGTGCACTTGCCCTTTGATATTTGAATTGACTTAACCGAGGGGTTTTCAAACTGTGCGTCGCGGCTTCGTGGAAAGTCGCGTTGGTTTCATAAAAAAAAAATGATTTTGTTCATTTGCCTTTTGAGTAGAGTAACGACACCTGCGCTGTTAAGTGATACTTGGCGGGCCGGTAAGTAAGCTTTGTCACTATGGCAGTGTGGTAGTGACAGTTTAGTATTAGGGTAGAAATAGTTTTCCCTGCTGTTTCAGGATACAGTGACTTTCAGCAGAGACAAGAATTGAGTCTGTGTTTGTGGACCGCCGGCCGCGGTGGCCTTGCGGTTCTAGGCGCTCCAGTCCGGAGCCGCGCTGCTGCTGCGGTCGCAGGTTCGAATCCTGCCTCGGGCATGGGTGTGTGTGATGTCCTTAGGTTAGTTAGGTTTAAGTAGTTCTAAGTTCTAGGGGACTGATGACCATAGCAGTTGAGTCCCATAGTGCCCAGAGACATTTGAACCAATGAATGAATATGAAGAAAGTGACGATAGTCGCAGTTTCTAATCTCCACCAAAATTTGAAGAGTTCAAAACAAATAAAAAAGCTCTTTCGCTGTAAGAATAAGATATAATAAAATTAAAAGTTAATTGAACTTTTATGTCAACAGTTAATAAAGACATAACTACTCCTATTCACCGAGCGAGGTGGCGCGGTGGTTAGAACACTGGACTCGCATTCGGGAGGACGACGGTTCAATCCCGCGTCCGGCCATCCTGATTTAGGTTTTCCGTGATTTCCCTAAACCGCTCCAGGCAAATGCCGGGATGGTTCCTTTCAAAGGGCACGGCCGACTTCCTTCCCCATCCGCCCCTAATCTGATGAGACCGATGACCTCGCTGTCTGGTCTCCTCCCCCAAAAACCAACCAACCAACCAACTCCTATTCATTTTTTTTAGAATTTTGTTTCCCCAGCCCTTCGAGTCGGATGTCTTGTGCGGAAGGGCTGCGACTGTTTATGTTTAGGTCAAGGGAGCTGTGGTTCCAAAAAATTTGAAAATCGCTGATTTAAGCAATACCCAGGTACCTACAGTTCAGTGTGGTCCCCGAAAAAATGGTGCAAGTTGGATTTTTAGTAGTAACAGATAACTTACATAGGATACCATTAGGCCGAATTTTTAAGAAAAGTAATAATACTACTGATTACGTTGTTGGGAGCTACAACGTCGTCGTGGTGATCATTATCAATATCCATCTTACCTACTTAACACTTCAACACCAGCGGTTAAGGTCTGCTCATAACAGCCAAAGCCAGTTTCGTTTAATTGTTCTATTTCTTGTATGCAGTTGTTTAGTGCCACAGCAAAAGTTCGTTGTGGCGTGGCTTCCACTCTCTTCTAGAAAAAGGGGGGGGGGGGCGAGTGGTTTACGTCTCCCAGATTAAACCATGTTGTTAACCCTATATTACTAAACCCTCGTAAAAGTTACGATTGCAGCAGGCTTCGATGGTTTAGTAGCAGTATAAATTTCCCCCCTTTAATGCTCTAGGATTAATGAAGAACGTTGTAATTAATCACTACGGTGATATTGCATATTCGTTGGCGAAAACTACTTACTGTGAGGAGCAATATCATGGACAAACGCTCACAGCCGTGACCAAGTGCTCATCTTACAAGGGAAACTCTCCATCGCACAGCCCTCAGATTTAGTTGTAATATGGCTCAGTGGATAGCCTGTCAAAAACTGAACATAGATCTGGCGTAAAAACTGGAAGGTGTATTGAAATATGAAAAAAGAAGCAAAATATAAACTTTGAGTGGCAGAAGCTCAAGATTTGCAACATAGAGCGCACTCTAAAGTATAACGGCGTCGTGGTTGTGTGGTCACCGTGTAGGACTGCAAAGCGGGAGATCCGTGTTCAGATCTCCCTCGTGTCAACTTTTTTCATCTCTCTGGACGAATTTATGAACTGTTTGTCTGGGCATTGGTGTGTCTGTTCTCCTTGGTAATTGTCATAATACACATTGGTCACATAATGTGGGTCATGTGGTAAGAATATATTACCGTTGCAAGTAAATGTGTTGAATAAGTGAGAGCAGGGGACAAAAATTGCCAAAAAGTAAGTACATCTGGAGGTCCCTTCCTTACACCTCGCTGTTGCAAACGGACGTAACACCACGGCACAGACACGTATTTGAATGAGCTTGGACCGTACGCTGTTTCTGTTTTGCTTCTTTTTTCACAGTTCAGTACGCCTCCTTCGTGTTTTCATGCTTCATCTGCGTTCAGTTTTTTACGGGCTATCCACTGGGACATCTTACCACTAAATCTGAGCATGGTGTGATGGGGAGTTTTCCTTGTTAGTTACACATTACGACAGCAGCGCGCGAAGCCGACATTAAGCTACACTGTTGACTACCTAAACAGCAGAAGAGGCGACAAATAACAGAAGGCCGCCGTGTAATCACGAAATGTAACGACGTTTGTTCACTACAAATCCATTCAAATCAGTTTATGCATTCGTAAGATACGTGGAATGTAGTACCTCCATTATTTAACGTTCCAGATAAGCCATCACATATATAGGCGAAAACCACCACACGGGCGTGATACGGAAACGACAAAAGTAATAGAATTGTTTCTCTGCTTGAGAGAAACCAATTCTTTCATTAATGCTACATTAGAGCCACAGATGTCAGAATTTTTCAACAGTAATCTTTCGAATAACAAGTAATTACACTCATGCTCATAAATTAAGCACAATTGTAAAATGTGGCGCCACACAACGTGGCACTACACAAAACTGGCGCTAATAGCATAGGCACATAGGGAACACACAGACGCAGATCTGTAAGTCCAGAGTATTGGTGATAAGTTTGGAAAACCGTCCCGAAACACATGTGTCAGAAAACGCCACTGTTTCCTGCGCATGTACCCCGACTTCAATATGGGATATGATCACCATGCACACGTACACAGGCCGCGCAACGGATTTGCATACTCTGGATCAGGACATGCAGGGGTGTACGTGCACCAACCATAATCCCACCCCACGCCATCAAACCACGACCTCCATACAGGTCCCTTTCAAGTGCATTAAGCGGTTGGTATCTGGTTCCTGGTTCACGCCAAATGAAAACCCTGTCATCAGTCCCCTAGAACTTAGAACTACTTAAACCTAACTAACCTAAGGACATCACACGCATCCATGCCCGACGCAGGATTCGAACCTGCGACCGCAGCGGTCGCGTAGTTCAACACTGTAGCGCCTAGAACCGCTCGGCCACGCAGGGCCGGCGCTGCGGTAAGGTCCCGAGCATGGATACCTGCGGTACGCCGTGGCCGTCTGCGGCCACTGATGGTGAGATATCGGTCTTCTTGTGGTGTTGTACACTGTGGACGTCCCGTATTGTAGCGCCTGGACACGTTTCCTGTCTGCTGGAATCGTTGCCATAATCTTGAGATCACACTTAGTGGCACACGGAGGACCCTTCCTACGACCTGCTGTGTTTGACCAGTCTCCAGTCGCCCTAGTATTCTACCCTTCATAACGTCATCAATGTGTGTTCTTTGAGCCATTTTCAACACAGAGTCACCATTAGCACGTCTGAAAACGTCTGCACACTTACTCGCATTACCGTACTCTGAGTTCCACCAACACACCTCTGCGTATGTGAACTGCTGCCAGCGCCACCGTGCGACGACCGCAGGTCTAATGCACCGCATGGTCATACCCCTAGGTGATTTAAACCCGCAAACCGCCCACCAGAGCGTTGTTTCGCCATGTATCAGTATTATCCTTAATTTATGAGCATGAGTGTACATTAACAAATATTTGTGAACTGGAAAGGCGAGTGATATATAAACTTTCAGTCATACGAGCAGTCAGCAAGAGAAAAGTATGCTTCTTTCGAATGAAATACTGTGTTCATATTCTCCTGCTTTCTTTGGGATCAGTGCAATTATACGCAGTTTGGAGAGTATTTCTTCGTGAAGACATCGTAGCTTATATAATTTCATTCACGACTTTTTGTTTTGTGTACATTTATTTTACGATTATCGAGGTCTCTTGATATTTGAGTAACGTTTAGGATGAAAAAATATAGTAACTATTTCGTTCAGTAAGCAGAAAAATTTCTGTTCGCGCGGTTCGGGTCTGCGCCGAACATTTATCACGACAACGTCGGGGTAAAATCACAAGCGTTTCGTATTAATATGTAAATTAATTATCGATCTCTTTAATACAGTGGTTACACATAGTCTCATGGTTCCCTCATAGATAAAGCAGAAGTTCTGTCTGTCTCTGGCCGCTGTATGCGCAGCTGGACGGCTATGTAATCGCGAGCTTGCCTCTGACTTACGTTTTCTATAATTTTTGTTTCTACAAATCATATGAGACGACATCTTTCATTACTTTGTAATTTTCAATTTAATACCGATTTTCACTTACATTCCGGCGAATATTTTATTGTCTCGATTTATGCCCTAGCAGTTCTCAGCAAGCTTCTCACAGTGACAACCGTCAGTGTCCTAGCTAAACAAGTTTATCAAGTAGATAAAGCTGAGAGGACGGGGCGTGAGTTGTGCATGAGTAGCTCAGTTGGTAGAGCACTTGCCCGCGAAAGGCAAAGGTCCCGATTTCGAGTCTCTGTCCGGCACACAGTTTTAATCTGCCAGGAAGTTTCAAGTTTATCAATGTTGACAACTCTATACAACGAAATAAGCTAAATGCATTAAAATAATTGTATTCATTTTCTTAATTTGGGACCTGCTGGTGAGTACAGCAACACGAACATTTAACAGCGAATGTATAACCAGACTTGCATGTTTAAAAGTTGAAAACTGATAATATGCACCACCATATACGTTAATTTAAACATAAATTTTGTATGCATGAACGCTACATTTAGTATAGATTCATCCAAATCGTCTGTGCATTGTATATTTTGACGCAAAAATGTATTTAAATGAACATCTTACTCTTAGTTTCTTTCACATAACTTTTTTCTCGCAATAATCTTGTAAATAATGTTTCTGTTAGGTGAGTATAGTACAAACTTTTCGAATGAGATAGTGTTAATCAAAGCAAGGAAAAAAGTCCAGTAAACATGGGTTCTAAAGTGCATACCTTAAGATCTATCGGCATTTATTCATCTTTTTTCCTGGAAATCTCACTCTTCACCTGAACAGATCCTCATACCTCTTATGGTGTGCGTTTTAGAGCCCATGTTTACCAGACAATTTTCTCATGTTTTGGTGAGTAATACCACCTCACAAAATATGAAAAGGAAAGAGCTTGCAGTAGAAGAGCTCCATTGTGAGAGGTATCAGATCGATTTTAGGTTATAATTTTAGTGTCAGTCGTTTCCGGACCAAGACACCTTACCTCAGATTGATACACTTACCCTTCCTTATTATCCCTGGAAGTTTGTAACATGTTCAGGGAATCGCCCTGTACAGCGCCAATCGCAAACCTTACGCATTTATACACGGCGTGATTGTCAACGGACACAACCTATAATGTAAAAGGAGCAGAATAATTAGACTATTATTACTGCTGTTTCGTACGTCCATGGATAGTAATTTAGTGTACATGGTGGTGAGAAAGTCTGAGAAGCTCGTAAGTGTGTTGCAGGCTAGGGTATGCTGAGAAATAATTGTTGAGAAAACTTTCGATACGTGGTGCCGTTTCACAGTCAATTGACACTACTGGCCATTAAAATTGCTACACCAAGAAGAAATGCAGATGATAAACGGGTATTCATTGGACAAATCTATTATACTAGAACTGACATGTGATTACATTTTCACGCAATTTGGGTGCATAGATCCTGAGAAATCAGTACCCAGAACAACCACCTCTGGCCTAATAACGGCCTTGATACGCCTGGGCATTGAGTCAAATAGCTTGGATGGCGTACAGGTACAGCTGCCCATGCAGTATCAACACGATACCACAGTTGATCAAGAGAAGTGACCGGCGCATTGTGACGAGCCAGTTGCTCGGCCACCATTGACCAGACGTTTTCAATTGGTGAGAAATACGGAGAATGTGCTGGCCAGGGCAGCAGTCGAACATTTTCTGTATCCAGAAAGGCCCGTACAGGACCTGCAACATGCGGTCGTGCATTATCCTGCTGAAATGTAGGATTTCGCAGGGATCGAATGAAGGGTAGAGCCACGGGTCGTAACACATCTGAAATGTAACGTCCACTGTTCAAAGTGCCGTCAATGCGAACAAGAGGTGACAAGAGACGTGTAACCAATGGCAAGCCATACCATCGCGCTGGGTGATACGCCAGTATGGCGATGACGAACACACATTTCCAATGTGCGCTCACCGTGATGTCGCCAAACACGGATGCGACCATCATGATGCTGTAAACAGAATCTGGATTCATCCGAAAAAATGACGTTTTGCCATTCGTGCACCCAGGTTCGTCGTTGAGTACACCATCGCAGGCGCTTCTGTCTGTGATGCAGCGTCAAGGGTAACCGCAGCCATGGTCTCCAAGCTGATAGTCCATGCTGCTGCAAACGTTGTCGAACTGTTCGTGCAGATGGTTGTTGTCTTGGAAACATCCCCATCTGTTGACTCAGGGATCGAGACGTGGCTGCACGATCCGTTACAGCCATGCGAATAAGATGCCTGTCATCTCGACTCCTAGTGATACGAGCCGTTGGAATCCAGCACGGTGTTCCGTATTACCCTCCTGAACCCACCGATTCCATATTCTGCTAACAGTCATTGGATATCGACCAACGCGAGTAGCAATGTCATGATACGATAAACCGCAATCGCGATAGGCCACAATCCGACCTTTATCAAAGTCGGAAACGTGATGGTACGCATTTCTCCTCCTTACACAAGGCATCGCAAAAACGTTTTGCCAGGCAACGCCGGTCAACTGCTGTTTGTGTATGAGAAATCGGCTGGAAACGTTCCTGATGTCAGCACGTTGTAGGTGTCGCCACCGGCGCCAACCTTGTGTGAATGCTCTGAAAAGCTAATCTTTTGCATATCACAGCATCTTCTTCCAGTCGGTTAAATTTCGCGTCTGTAGCGGCCATCTTCGTGGTGTAGCAATTTTAATGACCAGTAGTGCAAATTAGACAATGGCCGTTGCATGCGCAAATTCAAGCAACCCGCCAGACACAAGTAGTGTAAGTTTTTCTCATAGCGCAGACGATAGCGTACGAGATTGCTCAGCCTATGAGTCGCATTCGATCCTTACTTCCGTCCAGTGTCCAATTTTTATACTGCTCTCTTGCTCGGTATTAGGAAACGAAACGAAGAACGCGGTTAGCAACAGTCTCTGACGGGTCGCTTGAATTTCCGCTCGTGTCGGCCTGATTGGCTGACTTCAGTGTTAACGACGGAAGATATCGATTTTTTTTTTCTTAAGTTATTTCTCAGCATAAGCAGACCTATCCTTACGAACCTCTTAGGCCGTTTGTGACCACCGTGAATTTACTTACGACATTGATGTATCCACAAACATTTCTACGTAATGATACTATGATTTTGGTGAAACGCTAAACAAAGTACTTATTTCAACTAAGCAACCAGTTGAAAATGACGTCTTACTTCGATTTTTTGCGGTGCCCACGTATAGAACAACTCAGTCAAATTATAATCGGAGTTGTTTACGTAGTGCCGTGTGCGGGAATGGGAATATATTTTTAGCGGCTCAGTAGCTCTTGGGATAAAATGTTCCCCCAGTTCTGGTTGGCTCGTCCCTTGCGCCTATCAGCCGCCCGCCCTCCCAGCCAGTGGGTGAGGAGCAGGTACAGCGACGGGCGCGCGCATTGTGCTGCACTGCCGTGAGAAGCACTTGGGCACCTGGCGGCGGCTCGCGCGAGGGGTCCCGGCCCATCGCAAATGTTTTGCTTGTGTCCTGTAAACAGCCTGTCACCCGGCCACGGTGACCGTAAATATTGTCTTTGATTTACGATGAGCGCTTCCCACCGTCCGGTGAGTATTTTTAGGGAACGTCTGGCTCCCACTTTCCATTTCGATTTCTGCCGTTGGCTGCGTGCTTCCGTCAGCGGTGTCGTTCTCTCTCTCAGTTGAGTGTGGGCTTTGGAAGAGGTGGCAGCTGACTAAAATCTTCGTCGCTGTCGTCTTGGAACGGAGTTACTTTGTACAGTTTTGTCTCAGAAACTGCTGAAACTAAATTCGCCATACTTTTTGATAATCAATACCCGTCACACAAACTGATTAAAATGTTATTAATGCTTTGTCATTCTCTGTCAGTAAAGCCTTTATTGAGATACAGTTATTTTTATTTTCGATTTCTACCTTGCAAAGAGGGAAGGATTATTAGATATTGAAGTGCCGTTGACGATGATGTCATTAGGAACGGAACACAAGCTCCGATTGGTGATGGATGGGGATGGAAATAGACCACGTCATCTGCGAAGGAACCATCTCGTAATTTGTTGTATCCGAATTAGGCAAGCTAAAGGAACCATTAATGCAGATGGCGAGATTGCGATTCGAACAGGCGTCCGCACCAATGCAAGTCCATTCAATTAGTTCTGCGCCACCTCGCTCGGTAATTTCACTTTGAACGGTATGGAAATCACCCCCTTCCATTATCTCTGCATCGCCATCTGTAACGTTTTTGTCATGATTATGTTATTGTACCGGTTAGCGATATTTTACAGAGTTCAATAATGAGTAAGAACATCCAGAACACGGAGTTTGCTGCGATCATTTTTGACACATTAAAACTGAGTGTTTGATGGACTCGACACGGACAGGTTCCATTCGCAAGCAATGTTCACCAATTTGAGCCCGTGGGGAGAGTCGTGAAGTGAATCAAATGTACGACTTGACTTCAGATTTTTTTTTCCATTCTGTCCGAAACCAACGACAGTAAAAAGGAATGTCTCGACGCGATGAGGGTGACCCTCTGTGGAGTGTAAAAGGAATTTAGGATACTTGTGCCACGCTGAGTGTTTGATGTTGTCTGCGACGCGTGCTCTCTCTCTCTCTCTCTCTCTCTCTCTCTCTCTCTCTCTCTCTCGTAACGCTGCAGTGCAGACCCTAATTTTCGGTGATATCCGTTTGTCAGTTGGTTAGGGGATAGGAACAAAGTGCTCCGCCTTGCATTATGTCGCAGACAAATGAGTTTGCCGATTGCATTCTAACTGTTCTTTAGTCGTAGTTGTAATAATAATAGTAGTAGTAGCAGTAGCTGACGACAGACATTCCAAAAGTTCCTGCCTAACATAGAGATGCCACGAATGAGGCCAAAGTAGTTTGGTTTTTGAAAAATATAACGTGGCTCGCAGTGACGTTTCAGTTTTTTACTCTAAATTGCTTGTTTGAGTAATCGTCTAAACACTTAAGTCTTCATTTTATGCAAAAAGGGTTAAAACTGAATCACCATGCATGCTAAAATACTCAGTTTTGTAATGTTTAACTCCATTAGATATTAACGAGAGTTAAGAATCGACGTTAAAGGTTCTCACTTTTTGTTTCCAATGTGTATAAGGCGGGCTATAGAATATGAAAGTTGTCTCCAATCCACTGTAGATGACTCATAACGTACAAAAATTTGTAGTGCAGAAGAAATCGTGGCAAAAATTTATTGTACCGTATTGATAGCCTATTAAAGATATGTGAGCTTGCTGCCAGACAAAAATGGGGATAGGACGTATTTTTGTGATTTAGAACCTGTTTTCGGTATGGTGAAACTTCCCGTTCGATGGGTGCTACGTCTTTAACCACAAGCCGAATGGCATTCGGCACATTGTTAAACAGTGTTTAGTTCTGTTTAACTTAATGCAAGCTAGCTTTCTGGCGTTTCATTGCATTAGGCGAAATTTGAGATGGATGATAACAATTGAAAAGTGCACTAGAGAAAGCGAAATGTGTGGAAAGCCGTTTTCAGGAATTCTGGTATGAGTGGCGCTCACAGACTACTTCCCCTAGGGAAAAACCGGCACCAGAGAGCATTGCTGTTCACTACCGGTCATTTTGAAGGATGTTATTCAGCCTGAACGTCAACATGCTGCAAAGAAAGAAGTTTTTTTCCGTCACGATAACGCGCCCTCACATGGGTCGCGGATCGTTGAAGTATTGCGTGCGCTCGCCTCGGTGTACTTCCACATCCGCCGAATTCGCTGGGTGGAACGGAGATTCACGTCAGTTGGTACTCCGAAGCTGAGAGAGCCGCTGTTTTTTTGTGCAGAGAGAAAAATTTTATTTTATCAAGGATAGTGAAAGAGAAAGTGGTATCATAAACTGCTCACATTTACTACTGTGCTTCAGTTATCAAATGTTATACCTGGTGCGCTCGCAGTCGTGAAAAGTATGAAGTACTGACTTCAATATAAGTTATTACAACTGCAAGTAATCACATATATTCTTCTGCAGATAAACTTGCATCTGTAAATTGGGCTGGGCGCGAGGATGAAGTACTCTTTTGCAGTAGAAACGTACGTCAGGGTGCCGAAATTAAGAGTTTGAAATAAATAAATGGTATTCAGTCCAGAAGAAACATGTTGTCGTTTGTGACTTTGCAGCAGTAGAATAGGTCAGTATGCCCTACTACGTCGGCTGTGAATACGACATATGACTGTGACGAGGACATCAATAACAAGATAACATTTAGAGATACTGAATAATAAACAGGTTTTTAGAAAACAAGGAAAAGGGGGCAGTGTGATTCAGTTTTATTAGTAGATGCCATCCCTTCACTACTCTACGTTAAAGGGTCGTGGGTTATTTATAAACGACAAGAACATAAGAAACAAGCATGAGATTTCTTTGGACTGTGAAGGGATGTACGAAAACAAACAGATTAAGAAACTACATTAGACAGAACTAAACACATTTGAATGTGAGAAGCAAATGTTACGAGGTATTCGAGCCATCGACATTGCATGATTTGTCAGGTCTTACTCTTAAGAATGTTAAGTTCCGTAGACACTTTTTTTGTATTGTTAGGTAGCTTGCAGTGATTATTTTTGTGGTAAACTTCCTGATTTTCATGTTCCTCTGTTGCAGGAGTACACTGAAGTTTGCTAAATGTTTTCGGTGAACTGCACTTGTTCTTTACAGTTTCGAACTTCATGAAACAGAGTGTTCTTTGCGTTTTTTCCACGTCGGCTTAATATGGAACAGTTGTCCGTATAATAGGCGAAGCTGAATTACCACCATATGGATGTGTTTACACGACAACAACAAGCAGTATGGGAAATTGGTTAACGAAAACCATATTTGGGACTCCATGCGTTAACAGAGTGCACCTTGAAAAATAAATAAGAAACATCAAGAACTGAATTATACAGTACACATCTATACCGGTTACTTTGTTACTCTCGATTTCAGACCATCCGTTGTGTGTATACAATGACTACAGCCTCCTTCAGAGAGGGTGAGAGCCCGACACCACCGTGGCTCCAGGCTCCGGTTCATATTTATCTCGACCTCAGCTCGCTCCCGAAGGAGGGTACTGCGGCTGCAGTGTATTCGGCTGTAGTGTATTGCTCACGGTTTGTCGAACTTCGTGCGCGACTTGCCAGTCATACCTTTATTTACACTGATGGCTCCAAAACTGACGATGGTGTCGGCTGTGCCTTTGTCGTCGGGGCCGGCACCTTTAAATACCGGCTCCTCGACCAGTGTTCCAGCTTTACGGCCGAGCTTTTTGCTCTCCATCAGGCCGTTCAGTATGCCCGCCGCCACCGCCATTCATCGTATGTACTCCGATCTGATTCACTCAGTGCTCTTCAGAGCCTTGGAGCTCCATATCCGGTCCATCCCTTGGTGCAACGGATCCAGCAGTCCCTCCATTCTTCTGCTGCTGATGGGTCTCCTGTCAGCTTTCTGTGGGTTCCCGGCCATGTAGGAGTGCCTGGGAATGAGGCTGCTGATGCTGCAGCCAAGGCTGCAGTCCTCCTGCCTCGGCCAGCCTCCCATTGTGTCCCGTCATCTGACATTAGTGGGGTTGTTTGTAGGAGGCTTGTGTCTTTGTAGTGGGATACTTGGTCATCACTTCAAGGAAACAAGCTCCGGGCAGTAAAACCGTACCCAACTGCTTGGACAACCTCCTCCCGACCATCTCGGCGAGAAGAGGTCCTTCTGACCAGTTTGCGGATTGGGCATTGCCGGTTTAGCCACCGCTACCTGCTCTCAGGTGACCCAGCCCCGCAGTGCCCTTGTGGTCATGCATTAACAGTGCGCCATGTTTTATTGTCGTGTCCCCGTTTTAGTCAATCTCGTGTTGTCCTGTCTCTGCCATCTACTTTACAGGATATTTTAGCTGATGACGCTCGAGCAGTTGCTCGTGTTCTTCGTTTCATTACTTTGACTGGCTTGTCCAAAGACATCTAACTCGTTCACTTATTTTATCTGCCTGCATCTTTGTAAGAACTTTATGGTGTGTCCCCCCCCCCCCCCCTGAGTTTTACTAGATTCTATGTGCTCTAACAATTGTAACTGGGCGCTAATGACCTCAGTAGTTGAGCGCCCTTAAACCCAACAACAACAACAACAACAACAACAAAAAGACTTCAGCTTGTGCCTCATAAAATATTATTCGTACATACATAACCAACGGAAAAATGTTTTTATCGGAGTGCAATAAAGGCGAATATACTCTTGTTTAAAAGACTGACTGAAAAGTGGGGCACCAACAGCTTCATTCTATGTTCCTCAGCACCTGCAAAAATATTGGCATGCGAACATATTCGCGTTCTTTTTGACATACAACTGTCCTCTCACTCCTACCAGCCCCCTTATCTGTTTTGCCATTCTCGCTCACTCATTCAGCCGAACTCAATTTTTTCTTTGTGTCTCTCTGACTAACACTGTGTCCTGTCTCACAGCCACAGTCTCCTTTGTTCTGTCTTACTTCTATTGTCTCTTGTCACTGTCTCTATCTTCCTCGTACTGTCTCTCACCGCTACTATCACATTCATTCCTTCCCACACTGCTGTCTCTTCTCACTGTCACTATCTCTCTCTTCCTCATTGTCATTATCATACATTCTCTCTCTCTCTCTCTCTCTCTCTCTCTCTCTCTCTCTCTCTCTCATTATCACTGGCTGTCACCCACTTCCACTTTCTCAGTCTCTTTATTCCCCTCCCACTGGCGCTGTCTTCTTTCACTGTTCCTAGCACTGCTCTATCGCTATCAACTATGTTCCACTGCCACTGAGTCCTCTCTCTCTCTCTCTCTCTCTCTCTCTCTCTCTCTCTTTCACACACACACACACACACACACACACACACACACACAGCCATTGTCTACTTCGCTGTTTCTGTACCACAACTGTTGTCCACTATCTTCCAGTATTTATTACTTTACCGTCTCTACCCACTGCTTCTGTTTCCTCTCTCAGCACAAAAAAGAGCTAATATGTTCGCGTGCCAAAATATTTGGGGAATGTTTTTAAATGTGCTCGAGAAGGTAAATAAGGCAGCTGGTATCCCCTACTGTTAACTCACAGTCTGTCTAAACGGAAGCCCATTGGTTGTGCTCCGATAGAACCATTTTTCCTCTGGTTCCCTTCTTTTCCCTGCCACAGCAGGGCATGTCACTTCTACGAAAAGAATTTCAGAATAAAATTTTGATTGTTTACTCAGGTGAAAGTGAAATAGAAATAACATATAACTAATTTTATACCACAGAGCGGATTTTAAATGCCAAAAATTTTGCTTGTGCTTCAGTACAACAATATGTGGTTCGCAGAACCTTTCTGATAACTGAGACACAATATAGCATATTTCTCCCTGTTATGCCACTTTATAAACTACGTTTTCATCTCACACCCGGTTTTACGTGTAAAAGTCGAATAACTTTGAATATTCGTATCACATAAACTGATAAAGATATCAAGGTTATGAGAGATGGGGATCTTAGGTATATATCGTAACAATCTCAGTGATCTGTTGTGCGTAGCCGTCTTGGAATCCGCAGCTCGGTTTTGGTACGAAAAAAATTGTAAAAAATCTTTTTTTTGTGTTGGGGATTGGGGTTCCAACGAACCGCCCGTGAACAAAAGTGCCTCAAAAATGGTTCAAATGGCTCTGAGCACTATGGGACTTAACATCTGAGGTCATCAGTCCCCTAGAACTTAGAACTACTTAAACCTAACTAACCTGAGGACGTCACACACATCCATGCCCAAGGTAGGATTCGAACCTGCGATCGTAGCAGTCGCGCGGTTCCGGACTGAAGCGCCTAGAACCGCTCGGCCTCCGCGGCCGGCAAAAGTGCTTCCATAAGCCCCTTAAGGCCTACCGTAGACCACATCAAATGCAAAAAGAACTAACCTGTTTGCTTCATTTGGCTGAGCAAGATAAAATATGTAATATTCATACTTTGACTCTGTATTATAGGACGATCCTTTTATTTGGTATACAAATGGTCCCTAGCCCAAGTGCTAACTAGTATGCTTGACCCTACCTTTCTACCACCAACAGAACCCAAGGTGTGAGACCCGGGGTTGGGGGTTGTTTATGGGGGAGGAGGCCAGACAGCGAAGTCATCGGTCTCATGGGAATAGGGAAGGAAGTCGGCCGTGCCCTTTCAAAGGAACCATCCGGGCATATGCCTGGAGCGATTTAGGGAAATCACGGAAAACCAGAATCGGGATGGCCGGACGCGGGATTGCACCGTCGTCCTCCCGAATGCGAGTCCAGTGTGCAAGCCACTGCGCCACCTCGTTCGGTGACACCCGGAAGAATCCCGTTTTTATGCGCTGCTGTTGTCCAGAGATCTTATTATATCTTTAGATTGTATAATGCATTTCTAAACTTTCTTAAATGCAGCAGAACACTGCAAACACAGAAGAAGAAACGTTGCGTTAGTGTAAACATTGTTTTCCTTGCCGGGCCGAGAACTTCCGGAACGCCCCCCTTGAAAATTGACGGTGTGACGAGAGGCATGGCCTGTGACGATTGCTGGCCTCTGCAGAGGAGCCTGGGCAGACCGTCGTGAGGCACGACCCGGTTGGCCGGCCACGCCGCACGGAGATCACGACGCGGCCGCGGTGCGTGCCCATGGGCGGCGGGCGGGCCCACAGATAAGCCACCGCCACACAGACCGACAGATAGCCGCCGCGCCGTAAATAACAAACACCGCCGTCTCCTCCCGTCGCGCTGCCGCTCAGCCCCATTTCCCCGTGACGCGACGCGGCAAGATAACCAGCGACTCTCCACCACTCTTTACTACATGGCCGGCTCACACGACGATCTGTCGGTGATTTAGCCCAGTGGCGAGTCATTTGGTATCAGTCACAAAGGGAACTGTAGAGCCGGGCGTTCCGGGAAATATGTAACTTTGTCAAGTGACATCTACTGTATTAACGAATCACAATTAGTCACTCATGTACAAGTACCTACGTGTAAAAATTTGGAGGAATGTCAAATGGAACGATCAGATACGTTCAGTCTCAGGTAAACCTTGTGGCAGACCATTGGAAGAATACTAGAGAAGTGCAGTCACGCTGCAAACGAGGTTGCTTACAAAACACTCGTGCGACCTGCCCTGTAATATTGTTTGATTTACAGGACTCGTGCATAGTTGGTATGACGGGAGGATATTCGAAGTATACGTAGAAGGGCAGCAGGAATGGTCACACGTTTGTTTGATCTGTGGAACAATGCCACAGAGATGTTGACAGAACTGAAATAGCTGACGTTCCAAGATAGACGCCAGCTATCCCCTGGTGTGCGGATCGTGGTACCGTACTGTTTTTGTCGCCACTGGGCTCTGGTCGCCAGGTTTACGGCTCAGCGTCTCCATCAGCCGTAGAACTGTTAGACACAGTCCACCATCGTCGCGTACCTTTTGAACTAGTCCTGTAGACAGTGTCGTTGCCGAAGCGGGTATCCCCCACCATCAGATTGGACGGTACCAGCTCTTGGACTCTTCTGTAATCGCCATTCGACAGTTCCCAGATCATCCCACGTAACTCAGTCTATTTACGTACGAGGGGTGTCCTCGTCCTGATAGCCGCCGTCGGGTGGGACGACCAGTTGGAATGTGACTCGCTTCCCTCTGCCAAGATCTCTCTCTCTCTCTCTCTCTCTCTCTCTCTCTCTCTCTCTTCCCTGGATTGTGTTCCCCTTTATGCTTCTCGCAATCACTCTTGGAAGTTGCCCAGGCCACAGATAAGGACCATGACCTTTCGATGGCTGTTACGTCCAGTTCTTAAAGTGTCCCAGGGTGCTACCTTCTTTTACACCGTCGGCCCTAAAACTGTAGGTCATACGTGATATGCTTTCACATTTCCTGCCGGTATGAAACTCCATTCGCTGCCGTAAACACTTAGACAGAGCTGTCAGTCTTTGGCAGAGCGCTCCATTTTATTAAATGGGCCTCCCTTGATCGTATTTTATTTAATATGTACTGTCTCAGTGAGCATTCTCCAGAGTATTGCCACTTTTTGGTCTCCACTGTTCAGGACCTTTTCGACGACCTTCGTAGTGCTTCCTGCTCAGTTGTCTTACTCTGGGTCCCAAGTCAAATCGGTGTCAGGGGAAGAATGAATTGGCTGACCGTTCGGCGAGACCAGCACTTCCTCGCTCTCCGTTCACTTAGCCAATCCCAGGTGCCGATTTGCGGGTGCACATGAGATCTCTGCTCGCTCGGAAATGGAACATTTGCTTGGTTATTGTCCCATCTAATAAACTTCGCACAGCCAAGGAGACTGCTGGAAAATGGGGTTCTCCCTTCCACTATTCCTAGAAGGGACCCACAGTCCTATTCGTCGGTGCATTGGTGATACCAGATAAACCCACAGTTTTCTTTTGTGTAACGAGACCCCACCACGTTGTGGTTGCGGAGCCTTACCGACGGTAGCTCATATCTTGGAGGAATATCACCTCCTTTTGCCCTCCGTACCAAATATCGACTAATACTGGCGGATGATTCACGGATTGTTGAACTGACTCTCACAGTTTTCTTCGTGAAAATGGTTTTTAATGTCAGTCGCAAGATTTTGATCTACCTCCGCAGCAGGGCTATTGTGGTTGGGGATGGGGAGTCTCTCTCTTTTACTCTGTTTTAATCGCATTTAGATTCAGTTTGCCTTCTTTCTACCGCACCCAGTTTACTGATCTCGGTGTCGACTTGGGTGAGCAGTGGACACTCTTGATTGTATTGCGTCTGGGGTTCGGCAGCTGTGGGTGCGACGTTTCATGTCGCTTGCAGGGTCGCGTGAACGCCTACCTGCTAACTTCCCTATCTGTTTCACCTTGCTTGTGTTATCGACGGTACTAAATCTATTACATTTTCAGCCTTCTCGCCTTTACTGTTGTGAATCGACCGACTAAATCAGAAAACGGTTAACGTGGACGTCTCTACTTCCCTGATGTTCGACTCTTGGATCGAGAGACAGATGACGTAGTTGTTTGGTCCTTTACCTCGCGAATCAATCAACCAACCAACCATCCCTAGAAAGTCCCTACAAAGTTTCGAGAATCGCCTTTAAATAATGACTCCAGGAATATACTACAATCCTCTACGTTTTACTCCCGTAAGGATTGTGAGAACAAGGTTAGATTGATTACAGCGCCCGCAGAGGTACCTAAACAGCAATTCTTCCGCTCTCCATACGTGAATGCAGCGGGAAGAAGGCCTAATCACGGGTACGGTGGGAAGTAGCCTTTTCCATTCACTTCACAGCTGCAAACAAAATATGTAGATGTGATTTGATACAGCTGGATTCTACTTCAAATCAGTGAGGGTTGTTACCTCGCAGTACAAACGTGGAAAATTATTACGGAAAGTACCTTTCTGGGAGGGCACGACACTAGCTGTTAACGTCAGTAAATTTGTTAATGACGAGAAACAGGAAGAAAATATCACGAAACCTCCGAGAAAAACGTTAAATTTGAGTAAGTCGGGTTGGTGTGCAAATCACACCAAAGGGGACTAAGAAAATCTTAGTCTTTGTTGCCCATGAGTGGACTTAAGAAACAGCATGGAAACTTTTGAGTAAAAATTGTCGTGTCTGTGCGATTTGCTTTTGAAAGGTGCCAGGCAACTGAGTCGTCATATGTGCGAACTAGACGATGTAGAGAGAGAGAGAGAGAGAGAGAGAGAGAGAGAGGTTTTTTTTTTAATTTTTTATAAGGGTGGATTGGGGGGCGAGGGGGATGGGTAGTGCTCAGTTTTCTGACTAGATTCGTGAAGCCTGCCAATTTCATCTCGTAGTAGCACTTACACCCATCGTCCCCAATTTTTTGGTGGCTGTGTTCCAATCTCTGCCTTTCACGTACAATTTTCATCATCAGTAGCATAGGTGTGCAACCGGCGGGCCGCGGGGCGGATCGAGTCTGCGATCTCGCAGTTGGTTAGTTCCCCGGACATATTCTCGAATGGTAGTTAACATCAGTAAATAATTCTTGTCCGTTATAAACGTATGTGAACACTGCAACTGTTGAAATTGAAGGTAATTATGAAGAATTGATTGCAACCAGCTGCTTTTATAGGCGTTTATTTTTGCATGCGGCATTTCAAGATGCATAGCACCCAGTCTTCAGATGTTTAAATTTATTTTCCTGCAGCGAACATTGTTTATTTACTAATTCTTTGCAGAATTTTGCAGCGTAAGTTTTAAAACAGCTGTCGTAAAATGTTCAAAGTTAAGAAGCTATGTTCACGATATGTAAGTAAATCAAAGTCATAGGATGGGGTAGACATACAATGAATGTACTCTCAAAGACGGGTAATTTGAGACTTAATTCGTAGGTGTGTCGTGCTGGGAAAGTATTGTCATCCGTACCGGCGCATTACCACATTGACGTTACATACACTACCCTATGATTTTTTATTTTATGCGTTAGAATCGCCGGTGTCGTGTCACTTGACGAGGTGGCCTGCGAGCTTAAGAATATATGTGAATCAGGCCCGCGGGTCACAGAGATTGCCCGTGCCTGCTCTACAGCTTCCTGAAGTACCATAGCAGTTATTCCTAGATGTCTTAACACTGTCCTATACTCCTGCCCCTTCTTCTTGTCAAAGCTTTCCACACGTCAGTGTCTTTGCCGATTTTTCGGAGAAGCACCAGCTTTGTTTTCTTGTCAGTTCAATTAATTCTCAGTGTTCTGAATTCAAAAATTTTATATAAAAGTATATAAGAGATTGAAAGGGACGGTTCCTTTACTAAGATTAAACGTGTTTTCAAAGTTATGATACTGTAAGAGCTGTCAAAGTGTGCCAGTAGTATTATCAAACTAAAGTTCCGAATCACTGTTGACCCTTCAACTACGCTGGGCACTGGCTCTAGAACTGTGGCGTTTGACAGCTCTTGCTGTTTGTCGGACATTAACACGTGCGGAGCTGCCACGCGTGCCATATAAGCAGTTCGGTGTTCTGGGAACGAACAAAACATGTTCCGACAGTATCATTTCGCCTGTTTCCAGTAGGGACAATGTTTGGAGATCGTTTGAAACGTTCCTGCGATTCGTGTTGGGAGCTTCGTTGGGTAGCACGATTTCTAACTCGCGTCTGCGACTAGAATCCTCACCTTCTTTGCGCTGTGCGGCCCGCCACACAACTTACTTGACGGATCGTACCGTTAATTAACTGGGAAACATTTGTCGGCGAACGTAGATTAATTCTCAACACTGCTACACTTCATAAACTTTCTTAATAAGAGGCGCCACCCTTGTTTTGACCTGAAAGACAAGTGTTAGGCTGTCCCTGCTCCAATACAAGTAAAAACGGCTTATACGAGTAACAATGTAACTGCCCTCAGCAAGACTCGAAGATCCGAACCCTGAATCCCAAAACGTACACAGGCAACTGTCAATACTCTGCTTCCTTTTAATAGTAATAACAGTTCAAAGCCAACCAATAAAAAGTTGCTCCAAAGCACTTTCATTCCATGGAATCAAATTCAGTTTATTGGTTTCCATTGCACGTTGCGAAGTCCGTCTGTTCCATAAAATAGCACCTCCAACTCGGACGATATACGATTTGATATTGGTCTCTTCCTAGCAGCAATGTGCCCACACTCTAAGCCGCAAACTCACTGACAAAGTCAGGAAAATTTCTTAGCACGGGAAATGCACTTGCAAATTCTTGTGGGTTTCCTACGCTGAAACAAACACAAACACTTCATGGATATCAAAGCAACAGCACATCTGGTGAACGCGACGCTGCAATTGCTTCGTGACAACTTTCAATTGATTTCTCATGTTCCCTACTCGACTAACCTGGCGTCTATCGACTTCTGGCTGTTTCCAACGATGAAAGAGACTCTGAGGTCACACATTCACTAGCCGTGCCACTATTGCATCGGCGATTTTCTAGTGGTCAAACCAGACGCCTAAAGAACCGTTGGCAGCGACCATGGAATCGTGGCATCGACGTTGTGTAAAATGTGTACGACTGCAGGCAGGTGACGTCAATTCGTGACCCAAGTTTCACATTTTCAATTCGTGACCAAAGTTTCGCATTTTGTGTGAAGAAAAATCGGGGGTGTTACAACTTGAATACACCTCACAGTAAACAGCGAGTAAATTTCAAGAAATGCCTGCTTGTAGTTCGCGGAAGCGGTTACAGGAACAGTAACTTCTGAGCGGGAGGCCACTCACTGCAAGCAACAGCACAAAGAGTTGTCGCGTCCGTGCTGCCCAGAAGCCACTCGTCTGCAAAACGGAATGCGCACGGTCGTTCGAATAAGTGCAGACCATGCCATTATTGATACGTGAAGGAGTAAAAATATGTTTCACACAGTCATAATCCACGATAAATTAAGTACCACCTTCATGAGCTCATATGTATTAGCTTGCGTTGCACTGAAATTATCGGTGAGGGTGGTGTGAAGGTTTGGTAGAAATTTTCTTGGTTGAGCTTGGAACGATTGGTTTTCGTCGTTGAACAAAAAGTTTTTGAATGCAGTAGCGTCCTTCCTTCACTGTTGCAGTGGTTACGACCCGAGCCGTTTTTAACGAACATATTGGTGGTTGTTACATTAGACAAACTGCATTGCATCGTGATTCGAAGTAAACTGGGTGCATTTGCAGGCTGGCGCTTCGTAAGCCATTCCTGAAGTCTCAGGACTTAAATGGTAATCCACATGACTGACCAATTAATAGGGGGGGGGGGGGGATCTGCGACGACAGTCTACCATACTTCAGAAATAATTGGAAAAATTCCGCGTTCAGGGCATCAAAACGTGATGTGGAGAGCAAACTCTTTGTAATAGTAAAGAAAAGGAGTACTAAACGCGTTAATTCTGTAGCTTGTGTCTTGAGAACGAACAGCAATGAGCATTCAGGAGTCATTTTTCCATGTACTACACAGTGGCCTTTGTGACTCCAATTGTATGTCAGCCTGAAAGCTTTCCCGCGTGGTAGCGTGAGTGTCTTTTTTTGGCATTTTTCCCAGGCAATTTGCTTTATTGTGGGCATTGTGTCCCATTTGCGACGTAACGCATGGTACGCTGATAGATGAGACATGAAGAAGGGCGGAAACGAACAGACCTTCAAACACTGCAGATTTGACAGGCAATACAAGGAGCTGCATGCATACCAAGACCGGGAGCAATCAGTTTGCCCACTCCTTCAGCACATGGGTCACAGAGGTCGTGGCTTCTCATGTCGTCCTGCGCAATCGAGTTTGTTGAAGTAGCTGCAAGTAGCAGAAGATGGGGTCTGCAACCATTTTAACAGCGTACCGCCGTGTTGTGAGTGTTGCTTTGCAGTGGGAACAGTAACATTCCTTAATTGGAACTTTATGTACAAATATCTAGTTCTGATAACTATAATATTTGAGATATTTTATTGGTTGCATCGTCTTTATGAATACTGTATGGGTATTTGAATTTTGGTTCAGATACAAAAGAAATATGTGGATTTAATTCTTAGTTTAGTTTTAGATATTTTTCTCATATATTTATTTTGCTTAATCCTTTAGTCTCAGTTAGTTGTTTGCTAAGTGTTACTATTTAGTCGGGAAATCACTTTTATCCTTTCTCTTCACTGTATTTAATGTCTCTCTAAATTAATTACTGCGCTTTACTTATTCGTGCCGGGAGGAAAGTTTTTTTTATAGAGATAATCAGATGAACTTAAATGAAGCAAGAGTAATGGAGTGTAGTCAAATTACACCGATTGATGTTGAGCGAATTAGATTAGAGAATTTGACATCAGAAGTAGTGGAAGTGGCTTGTTAACTGCGTAGCGAAATAAGTGATGATGGCAGTTGGAAAGAAATAGTGAAATGCATATTGGCAGCAGCAGAAAATCCTCTGCTGAGAAAAACAAACAAGTTGTTGTTAACATTGACTACAAAGGTAAGCATCTTTTCTGAAAGTATTTGTCATCATTGGAGTCTTGTTATGTACCGATGGGAAACGTGGACGACGACGACGAGTAATTCAAAAAAGATGATATGTGATGGTACAGAAGAATGCTGAAGGTAGATCGAATAACTAAGAAGGTGTAACTGAGTCGAAGGGGGAAAAAAGAAATTCATAGCCCGACTTGACTAAAAGAGATCGGTTGATAGAACACTCCTGAGGCGTTAAGGAATAGTTTGGAAATTAAGGAAAGTGTGAAGGGTAAAATTTATAGAGGGAGACATAGCCATGAATACAGTAATCAGTATGAGATGGATCTTAATGACTTCTAGAGGAAGGGCAAAAACTTCAGTCTTTATTTTTGTGCAGAATAGTTCTCCAGACACTGCAGGTTGATGATATTGTCAGATATAAGCAAAGGAATCACTATTACAATTAACATAAAAGGAAGTCACAAGAAACGTATCAAAATCATCACGTAAATACATACGACACTGATCCAGTGATGCTGCCTCAGATGATGGCGAGGAGACTGGTCGGAAGTATGCAAAGTTGTTATGTTCTAAGATATAACTTCTTCACAAGTACACTCCTGGAAATTGAAATAAGAACATCGTGAATTCATTGTCCCAGGAAGGGGAAACTTTATTGACACATTCCTGGAGTCAGATACATCACATGATCACACTGACAGAACCACAGGCACATAGACACAGGCAACAGAGCATGCACAATGTCGGCACTAGTACAGTGTATATCCACCTTTCGCAGCAATGCAGGCTGCTATTCTCCCATGGAGACGATCGTAGAGATGCTGGATGTAGTCCTGTGGAACGGCTTGCCATGCCATTTCCACCTGGCGCCTCAGTTGGATCAGCGTTCGTGCTGGACGTGCAGACCGCGTGAGCCGACGCTTCATCCAGACCCAAACATGCTCAATGGGGGACAGATCCGGAGATCTTGCTGGCCAGGGTAGTTGACTTACACCTTCTAGAGCACGTTGGGTGGCACGGGATACATGCGGACGTGCATTGTCCTGTTGGAACAGCAAGTTCCCTTGCCGGTCTAGGAATGGTAGAACGATGGGTTCGATGACGGTTTGGATGTACCGTGCACTATTCAGTGTCCCCTCGACGATCACCAGTGGTGTACGGCCAGTGTAGGAGATCGCTCCCCACACCATGATGCCGGGTGTTGGCCCTGTGTGCCTCGGTCGTATGCAGTCCTGATTGTGGCGCTCACCTGCACGGCGCCAAACACGCATACGACCATCATTGGCACCAAGGCAGAAGCGACTCTCATCGCTGAAGACGACACGTCTCCATTCGTCCCTCCATTCACGCCTTACCCGACACCACTGGAGGCGGGCTGCACGATGTTGGGGCGTGAGCAGAAGACGGCCTAACGGTGTGCGGGACCGTAGCCCAGCTTCATGGAGACGGTTGCGAATGGTCCTCGCCGATACCCCGGGAGCAACAGTGTCCCTAATTTGTTGGGAAGTGGCGGTGGGGTCCCCTACGGCACTGCGTAGGATCCTATGGTCTTGGCGTGCATCCGTGCGTCGCTGCGGTCCGGTCCCAGGTCGACGGGCACGTGCACCTTCCGCCGACCACTGGCGACAACATCGATGTACTGTGGAGACCTCACGCCCCACGTGTTGAGCAATTCGGCGGTACGTCCACCCGGCCTCCCGCATGCCCACTATACGCCCTCGCTCAAAGTCCGTCAACTGCACATACGGTTCACGTCCACGCTGTCGCGGCATGCTACCAGTGTTAAAGACTGCGATGGAGCTCCGTATGCCACGGCAAACTGGCTGACACTGACGGCGGCGGTGCACAAATGCTGCGCAGCTAGCGCCATTCGACGGCCAACACCGCGGTTCCTGGTGTGTCCGCTGTGCCGTGCGTGTGATCATTGCTTGTAGAGCCCTCTCGCAGTGTCCGGAGCAAGTATGGTGGGTCTGACACACCGGTGTCAATGTGTTCTTTTTTCCATTTCCAGGAGTGTACAATATTAAATTTCATACTGAGATTGATTTGGCTGTTGAACCAGAAGCGGAGGACAGTTTGGAACTGATCCAGATGATGATAATTTTAGGGTGGGAGAATTTTTAATTTTTAACATATTGCATTACATGTTTCTTCTTTGTTGATTGTATATGTCACAATTAACTAAAATGTATACCGTGTTTTCTTCGACGAGGAAGGAAAAGAGAGAGCTTTGACATTACTACAAATGTGTTACCAAGAACTTTATGAAAGTATGGCTGGAATGTACCCTTGAACGGAAGAGAAGCATTGACTGTGGGCATAGTAGACAAGAAGAGAATAGAAGCTATTGAAATGGGGTGCTATAAAAATGCTGTATATTATTTGAGGGACTGGATAACTATTGAAGGGGTGCGAATCGAATCGAGCAAAACGGAATTTATGACACAACTTGACTAAAAGAAAGGCTCGATTGATAAGACACAATTTGAAGTATCACGAAATCGTAATTTAGTTGGCAGTGGAGGGAGGGAGTAAAAATTGTAGAGGGAGACCAAGGCTTGACTGCAGTAAGCAGGTTCAGTTGGCTGTAGGTCGCAGTAGTTATGCAGAGATGAAGAAGCTTCCACGGGGTAGAGTAGCGTGGGGAGGCTGCATCAAATAAGTCTTCTGACTGAAGTCCAAAACAACTGCTTCGTACTCCAATTCTCCCTGTTAATGATTTTTTTGCATAAGTTTTGTCTGATTAAAAGCTTACAAGGGGCCCTGACTGTCCAGTTCCGTGCATAGCGCGTCGCAAAGCAAGTGGTCTCAGCCTAGTTATCTCGCTTGCTCCGTACTCGATTCGTACCAGTAGTTCCTCTGCGGTTCTCTTTGAGTGCCCGGGAGCAGGTTTTCCGTGGCCGCCCTTGCTTTTTGTTCCCTTTGCGGCGGTCTCAATCGCAGAGCGACAGTGGGGCTCAAAGAAATTCAGGCATGCCCAGCAAGATGCAGTCGGTGTACCTCCACGGCAGTTGTCCGCCAACTGACAGCAATTACCCCGTGAGGGGTAAAATCTCAGTAGTAAGGAAAAAAAACTATTCCCTTGCCATTCTATCACTAAAATAAACTATTTTTAAAAATAATTTGTGTTACTACTATTTCTGAAGAATACTACGCACGAAATAGCTTGTCGGATGTTACAGCTTGCGAAATGAATGTATGGCAACATCTTCCTCACACAGTCCATCCACAGGACACATACTTTGTACCATGCATCGATGACAGTAAAATAGACATACATGCGTATTTATTTAATGAAAATACTTTCTCTGTGTTGTAGGTAGTTCCCGCTGTAGACCAGAAATTGCTTAATTATTCACTTCGCAACATATAAATGCAATAATTACAGCACGACACAACAGTAACTATATAATGGCTCTAATGGTTGTACGGCCTACACAGTCTTATTATTACTATTATTATTATTATTATTATTTGTGGTAGGCACAAAGCATTGGCAGCATGAAATCCAGGATTGGAGTGAGTTACACACAGTGGACGTAAGTGTCGCGCACGCATTTTAATTCGGTTGACTTGAATGGGAGTGCAGGGATTGGATCAAGCAGATGTCCCTAGTTGGAGGAGTGGTTCAGAGGCAACGTGGTCTGTAACAATTGTGTACTCCAGCGTGGATAATTAGCTTTCTTTTCTGAGGAGTTTAGGTAGCAAACACTATGCACTGAAAAGGGAAACACCTCATCGCACCCCCCACAGATTTAGTGGTAAGATGGCCCAGTGAACAGCCCGTCGAAAACTGATCACAGATCAACCCTAAAAACAGGGAGAAGGTGTACTTAACTGTTCAAATGTGTGTGAAATCTTATGGGACTTAACTGCTAAGGTCATCAGTTCCTAAGCTTACACACTACTTAACCTAAATTATCCTAAGGACAAACACACACACCCTTGCCCGAGGGAAGCTTACACACTACTTAACCTAAATTATCCTAAGGACAAACACGCACACCCATGTCCGAGGGAGGACTCGAACCTCCGCCGGGACCAGCCGCACAGTCCGTGATTGGAGTGCCTTAGACCGCTCGGCTAAACCCGCGCGGCTGTACTTAACTGTAAATAAAGAAGCAAAATAGAAACAGTGAACGGTCCAACTCGAGACATGGAGCGAATTTGGATAGGCACGTCGCTATGTGGTCAAGACTGCGGGAGTGGAGATCCGTGTTCAGTTTTACCTCATGCCACAATTTTTTTCACAAAATTGTGAACTGTCCGTCCGGTCAAAAAAATCAAATGGCTCTGAGCACTATGGGACTCAACTGCTGAGGTCATTAGTCCCCTAGAACTTAGAACTAGTTAAACCTAACTAACCTAAGGACATCACAAACATCCATGCCCGAGGCAGGATTCGAACCTGCGACCGTAGCGGTCTTGCGGTTCCGGGCTGCAGCGCCTTTAACCGCACGCCCACTTCGGCCGGCTCTGTCCGGTCATTGACGTGTCTGTTCGCCGTACTCAAATTTGTGTCTATTTCGTGGCTTAACGTCCGTTTCCAATAATGAGGTGTAACGAAGCGGCCCTCAGACGTACGTACCTCCTATTTGTACTACACAAGTATCACACGTTATGACTCTTGACCCCTGAATTCCTTTGTTGTTAACATAGTTCAACCGGTTTATTTGTTGTTTCCATTTCTGTGAGAGGTCTATACTGGATCTCGCCTGCTGTCACTATTCATCACATTTACTTGCAACAGTAATATATTCTTACCACATGACTCATATTCTAGGACCATTGTATAGTACGATTATTGCCAAGACTACATACGGAGAACAGACACGTCAGTGAGCAGACGGTCAGTTCATTATTTTGTAAAAAAAAAAAGACACGCGGGAGATTTAAACCACGAATCTCCCGCTTTGCAATCCAATGCCGTGATCACACAACCACGACACCTTTGTTCTTGCAATTCCCTCGGTGTTGCACATTTTAATCTTGCACCGTTCGATGTTTCTATTTTGCTTTTTTTTCGCAGTTCAGTGCACCTTCTTCCTGTTTCCATGCTAGATCTGTGTTCAGTTTTTGATGGGCTGTCCACTGCGCCATTTCACCGCTAATTCTAAGGGGGTGCGACCGGGAGTTTCCCGTCTCGGAATCGCTTCATCATTGTACAAAAAAGGTGTGAAAATAAACACCACAAATTGTCTCATTGACTGATTACTTCGTGGTGTAATAAAACACTTAAAAGGTAGATATCATTTATCTTTCGTCATTTTAAAATCAGAATGTTCAAACAAAATTCATTTTCATTCTAATGTGTAATTAGGCGCCAATGTTGTTGATGGTGGGGTGGAGGAGGCTAGTGGCTGATTTTAGTGAGGGAGGGTTAATGGTTTACTGAGAAAGTTTGGGAACCACTGCTCTACTCTTTCAGAGAGAAGAATATCGCTTGACTCCGTTATAACCTAGTGTCAGTTATTTTTGGTGCCTGGTGGCGCAACACGCGGCCTGCGAGAGAGTGGTAGTGGCCCGCAGTCGCCGCTCACCAATGTGAGGAAATAATTGCAGGCTATCCGAGGCCACCTAATAAATCTCCAGTAATGACGGCAGAAGGGGACGGCGTGGCGCACGTCGCGGTGCGCGATCGAGGCCACGCTTAATGTTCGAGCCCGCGTACGCACCGACGGTAGCTGCCGCTGAGGCCGGCCCGTCGGCCTTGGCACCGAAGTGGCGTCTCCGCGCAGCGGCAGGCTGCTGCTCCAGCGACAGGACCAAGTCCCCTGTGTAGCGAGACACGGCCAGGGTGTAGACGCTAACTGTTCACGGCCTACCACAGTGGTGTAGAGGATGATGATGATGATGATGATCTTTGGTTTGTGGGGCGCTCAACTGCGCGGTTATCAGCGCCCATACAAATTCCCAACCTTTGCTCAGTCCAATCTGCCACTTTCATGAATGATGATGAAATGATGAGTACAACACAAACACCCAGTCATCTCGAGGCAGGTGAAAATCCGTGACCCCGCCGAGAATCGAACCCGGAACCCCGTGCTCAGGAAGCGAGAACGCGACCGCGGGACCACGAACTGCGGACTGGTGGTAAAGAGGAAAAATGTGTTGCAGGACGCTTGTGGTCCACCAAGTCGCGAAAACACCACAAACTGGCCTACAAAAACTACCTAAGCTACACCGAACGCGTGGTACGCCAGCTTTGCAGTATTGTCCCGCTCTCTACGCGCAAACTATTGGTCTTACAGAAAACATTAATAGGACCTTTCATGTAGAAAATGTACTGTAGTTTAGGTTTGTGCAGGGATACATTTTTGCTAGGGACCGCGGTTTTCGAGGTATTAAAGGAATACGTACAAATTTAACCTTCTAATTCACATCCCCATCCACACTTCCAACGTCAGGATTTTCAGTAAATTATCCGTGGCACTCCTCCTACAACCGTACAAAAATTGGCGACTGCAAGAATTATTTTCCATATTCGACCTTTTTTGGTCTTTATTGACTATACCACCTGCTCAGTCGGCTATTCCATTAACGCTATTATTGAAAGAGAAGAGTTTTTTTGTAAACGCTACGCGTAAACTAATTACGTTCACAGTTGAATCTCAACCCTTACAAGCACTAGTTTCGTATTAAAAAGGTCAGACAAATACTCTGTGTCGTGATGACTGGGTGTTGCGTGATGTCCTTAGGTTAGTTAGGTTTAAGTAGTTCTAAGTTCTAGGGGACTGATGACCACAGATGTTAAGTCCCATGGTGCTCAGAGCCATTAGAACCATCAGACAAACAAAATTGCTGTTAAAATTAACAAAGTTATGAGGTAGAATTTACGGAAATGAAATGTCGATATTACAGTTCGTAAGTGCATGACTAAGCCAGTGGCGTGACAGTAGTGCAGGAAATTAAGAGCAGAAAGGTCGAATATGGGAAATAGTTCGTGTAGTAGCACATTTTTGTATAATGGTAGGAGAGCTACCTGACTGGTACGGGGGGGGGGGGGGGGGGGGGTTCCGGTGGGTTGCATTTGAAGACCACTTTCGTACGTTTTTATATTCCCCTACCTCAATCCATAAAAACGAAACCCTTCTTGGCCCGCTAATCTAATACTCCATCTTTAATAAACCATGAATTCGACCAGACGCTAAACTCTTTGTTGTATTTTATAATTGCTTGATGTTAATTGTTTTGATTTAAAACTCACCGTCCAGTTTGCATGCTTCGTTATTTTTCTAAGAGTTTGTTCTCTATACGAAACAGTTTTCAGAGTACACGAATAACTTGGCGTGTGTTTAGGTTCCCCTATCGTGTCGGACTCCGTGCTTTCCCGCCCGCAGATATGCATCTGAACTCTGAAGTTTGCAACAAGCAGCGTGTGTCGAGGAAACACGGCGACGGTCGCATGTGAAGCAAACTTTTCTCTCCAGAATTTCAGGTCTACAGTGGACGAGGAAGAGAATAACAATTTACATAAATAAACTGTTAAAACTTTGCATCCTACGCACGTATGTAGCACTGCAGGCATCGTTCGCAAAATTACCTATTTTTATAATGTTCTCTGGTTAACATTCATTATCGTTTTGTCAGTGAGTAATGAAGGATCTTTTATAATGCGCTTCTGAGACAAGTAAGCTTACTTTAGTAGCAAAAGGGTGCAGTTAATCCACGCATGGCAAGTAACGTGTTAATAGGTGACTAACTGTAAATAGTTGGTGTGTTTAATAGAATGGTTATTTCATGTATAAGAGTAAAGCAACGGTCAAGCAGTCCAAGTCATAGTACTTACTAAACTATTACTTGACTGGAAATTCCATGACGTGCACATTTAAAAGAAATTTAAAAGAAGCTAGAGTTAACTGCTGCGCGACATTTCACAACTCATCTACGTAGCGTGTCAGTTGTGGAGCAGTCGCGTTAGTTTTACAGCGTATTGGATGTTAGCGCTTTCAAATCTCTACGTTCTCCCTCTTCCTTTCATACTGCTTTTAAATCATTGATATGAGTTTCGCTCCTTCGTCTCAGTAGTTTATTAACACATTCGTTTCTCTCTCTCTCTCTCTCTCTCTCTCTCTCTCTCTTTCTGTGTGTGTGTGTGTGTGTGTGTGTGTGTGTGTGTGTGTGTGTGTAAATGAGAGGTATACCCTACTAACGCAGTTTCCTCTTTCATTGCAGGTAAGCCATTTTCCCATCGACGTCAATAATATTGCAGTACCGGTAAGTTAAAAGTAGTCTTTATTTCTGGCGAAATTCCCCATATGTTGTAACTGTTTGTGCCTGAAGATACAAAACATGGAAGTAGCTTCAGTAGACTGTTACGTGCTCATCTTTTAGATTTGTGTTGAAAATTCTACCCATGATCATGATTACATTGCTGTATTCGAGAGACTTAGAACATTGTCAATCCGTGTTTTACGCCTTCACCTGAGTAACTCCTCTATATTTAATCAACTCTGTACTCTCAGGCCGTTATGTGTTTCAGCACTGCTCTAGTCTTTGTAAGTACGTGTTGGCTTCGCTATTCTAATTATAATACCGAATTTCTTACACTGCTTACAACATTAGTTCCACTTTCTGCCACGATGCGAAAATATGACGCTGTAAGGAGTGAGAATTTGAATGGTTTCCCGTCCCAACGTTATGTATGCTGTTTGTCGCTTGGCGACGCATGTTGATTTCTTTTGTGGCGTGATTGTTGGTGTAAAGGGTTAAAAAGGTTGAAGTTTTCCGTACGAAACGCAATGGCTATTGAGAAGAAAGACCATACATAGCTAGTGAAGTAGTTGTATCAGTACAGCAGCAGTAGCTGCGCCGCATTGCGGGAATATCGCAGACAGAAACAGCTGCGAAGAGAACCTATGTCAAAGAATGGGCTAAAGAATATGATCAAGAAATTTGTAGAATTAGGTCGTGTGCAGCAGGGAGAGCGAAGTTGCCCATTCCCATGGCAGTTGTTAATGAAGTTATTGCAGCTATAGCCAACCGCGCAGAAAGCGCCTCATGTTCTGCAGCCAGTGCTCGAGATGTATCACGGTCCGCTAGCCAACGGTTCGAAAGATTTTTCGGCGCGTTTTACACTGGTTTCCCTCCAAGATACAGAATGTGCAACAAATGAAGCCCCAAGATAAGATACAACACTGTGACTTTGCCCTCGGTTTTTGGACGCATGTAAATGGATGACATGTGGCCGGGATATGTTCTTTGGTGGATGGACGAGGCACGTTTGACTCCGTCACATGTCGTGCTGGAACGTCTACTGCACTCAACGTGTTTATCTGCTTACAGTGCCGTATTTTCACCTGGTGGCAGAAAGTGGAACTAACTTATTATTTTTTCCGTGTACTGCGGGATCATCTACATCTACATGGATACTCTGCAAATCACATTTAAGTGTCTGACAGAGGGTTCATCGAACACCCTTCACAATTTTTTATTATTCCAGTCTCGTATAGCGCGCGGAAAGAACGAACCCCTACATCTTTCCGTACGATCTCTGATTTCCCTTATTTTGTCATGGTGATCGTTTCTCCCTATGTAGGTCGGCATCAACAAAATGTTTTCACATTCGGAGGAGAAAGCTGGTGATTCGAATTTCGTGAGAAGATTCCTCCGCAACAAAAAATGCCTTTGCTTTAATGATGTCCATCCCAAATCCTGTATCATTTCAGTGGCATTCTCTCGCCTATTTCGCGATAATACCAAACTTGCTCCTCTTCTTTGAACTTTTTCGATGTACTCCGTCAGTCCTACATTCTCCTAAGTAGATCTGTTACATTTTCTAAGTGTCCTGCCAATAGAACGCAGTCTTTGGGTAGCCTTCCCCAAAACATTTTCTGTGTGTCCCTTCCAATTTAAATTGTTTGTAATTGTAATCCCTAGGTATTTATTGAATTTACGGCCTGTAGATTTTACTAATTTATTGTGTAACCGAAGTTTAATGGCATCCTTTTAGTACTCATGTGGATTGCCCATAACACTACCTTGGGGAACGCCAGAAATCACTTCTGTTTTAATCGATGATTTTCTATCAATTACTACGAACTGCGACCCCTCTGACAGGAAATCTTGAATCCAGTCACATAACTGAGACGATATTCCATAAGCATGCAAATGAACATACTGCGATGTTTTTGCATCCTGTGATGTATACAGCCCACTCTGCAGCACTCTGAACATCGTCAGTTCAGTTATAACCACCCGGCACGTACCAACAACATTCAGATAATCACAGCGGACAAAAAACCATTCTCAGGCGACATCACTCTAACAGCATGTAACGCCAGCTCTGGCCTTGATAATGGCCTCAGTTCGGCGAGGAAGTGTGTCTAAAATATTCTTCAGGAATAACGTATCACATTGAAGTCGCTCATTGATGATTAGATCCCTTAGAGTACCAGATTGTGGAGTTTTTTTTTATTTCTATTGGAACGGCAGACTTTTTTATGGTATTAAGAGAGAGGAGAAATTTAGTGGGCCAGTCGACGTAAGATATGAAGCTTTGGCGCTTCAGTGCAATTTAGGACTCAGAATATGGTGTGGACGAGAGGAAAGTATTATATCTCAAATTATTGGTTTACTTTTGGGGGGGGGGGGGGCGGCGATGCTGTTTTGTGCACGGGAAAAATTGCAGAGAAATTTAGGAATACAGGCAAAGGAAGGATTTTCCATTGGCGCATAAACTGGTAGAACAACAGGAACGCAAACAAATACAGCTTGTTGCGCGAAAAATGATAAAGTATCCTTATTCTTGGCAGCCAATCACTGGAAACGAAATCTGCTTAAGAGACCGCACACGGAGAGATTGAAAGCGGAAAGTCCACGTAAAACTTCTAACAGCAAAAGGAGATGACAGAAGGAACTCCTAAGGAAATGTCTCTAACCTGCGTAGTAGATAGTTTACGAAAGCTTTGTTCCACTGATTCTTCAGTACTGCTGATCAGCGTAGGAGTACAGAGAGATCTCAAAATGTTCAAATGTGTGTGAAATCTTACGGGACTTAACTGCTAAGCCCATCAGTCCCTACGTTTACACACGACATAACCTAAATTATCCTAAGGACAAACACACACAACCCTGCCCGAGGGAGGACTCGAACCTCCGCCGGGACCAGTCGCACAGTCCATGACTGCAGCGCCCTAGACCGCTCGGCAAATCCCGCGCGGCTAGAGAGAGATCTGTTGGTCTATTTAGTGAACACCGAAGTGCCACTCAGGTGTTCATACAACAACAGTAGCGAAGAGAGTGCTGAAGTTCCGACAGCTGAAGTTCCATGAAGAGTCTTCTTCTTCTTGGGCCTTTGTCAAACCATTACCCCAAGCCCCAACATCGGGACGGTATGTACCCCTCTTGTCTGTGCCTAGTGTTATCCATGTGTAGTTTTATCTGAGTGTTTGCGAATCGTGCAATTCAGGCAGGACTTTGAAACGAGACTCGTCCGACCAGGCAACGTGAGTCCAGTCAACAGACATTACATAGAACTTGAAACAAATGCGTAAAGACATCTCAACAAGGTTTTTGTCATATTGAGAGAAGGGGGCGTCCAGATAATATACATTATGAAGATGTAGAAGAAGGAGCAACACTTCGTCAAACATAATGTTGAAATAAACATTCTGGTTCATGTTACGGTAACCCGAATGAGTTGGTCGAAGTCATGCTAAGAAAAAAAAAGGCCCAAAACATAACAAAATCACCTCACTGTCCTGTCGGAGCGCAGGAGGCCTTGCATCATTTGAAAAGAGGCAAAATCGAAAAACATCATACCACACTACACCCATCTAAACACCCACTATCCAATTCATATATTATTTGGCCTATTGTAGACTTGCAGCTTCATGTGCCGCTTTGATCAACGGCCTTTTGTGAGATAACCGTCTCCTCAAGTCCACTGCACGTTGTTCGCTACGCTTTATTCACCCGGAAACTGGTTGCGGTGCTGGGATGGAAATGCAATCATTGACAGCAGCATTTGCTGCTGGGTATGAAACTGATTGTCATTGACAAGGCGTGACACTTGTCTGCGGTTACCTGTAGCTGAGGATCTTTTTACGACCACTGTTGTTCGGCTGTGTTAACGTGAGTGCAAATCGTATGCCACTCCTTGCAGACAAGGGGTATAGTCCGCGGCGATACTACAGCAAGTGAGGCAGCTTCTTTCATGGTGTGCTCATAGGCACTTAGACTCGTCTTACTTGCCGATTCTATACAACCCCCTGGCAGGTACTCTCCCTATACTACGTACCAAGGCTTACGCTATCGGGTCGGGGTCACACGGCCGCCTGGTATCAGACTAGCACTTTAAAGCGACCAGTGTGCTCTTTTTAAGGATGACAAACATTTTATCCGGTGGGCGTATAAACTAATATCTATCAGTGGCAAAAATCGAGCAAGGAAATTAGAGAGTTCAGTGTCCGAAACTTTGTAGTCGTGTCCAGAGCTGGCCATAGTTCTGGGTAAAATTTTTAAAAACCGTGGACGTGGAATAATGCGGCAGTGTACAGAAACGACTACAACCAGTCGCAAAGGCATCCATTTTTGAAAACCTTTGTAGTACTGGGTCTCTTAGACGGTATACACTGTGATCAAATGTATTTGGACACGAATTGTTGCGTTCACCCTTGGTCTTCATGACGGCTTCAGCTCTGCAGCTTGCACATTTAGTGCGGCGTCCGAATGCCTGTGGAGGAATGGCAGCCCGTTCTTCCTCATGGGGCGAAACCAGAGAAGGTGGGGATCTGGAGCGAAGTCGACGATGTAACTCTTCCCAAAGCTGTTATATTGGATTCAGATTGCGACTCTGGGCAGGTCAGTCAATTTCAGAGATGTTACTGTCCGCAAACCATTGTCTCACAGATGTTGCTTTATGACTAGGTGCATGGTCATGCTGATACAATCAGTCATCGTCTCCAAACTGTTCCTCTGCTGTATGCGGTACACAGTGCTGTAAAATGCATTCATATCCTTTAACTGGACAACTGGTAACACTTTGTAGCTGCAGCTCACAAGGGTTTCCTGATTTCATGCTTTTTTTTTACAGCCACCCTGTGCAGTGGTCGCTCGACTTTCCCTGTCCGTCAGTCACTACCTCTGCCTGTTCTTGGTTTAGCACTGGTTCTGCCACGTCACCAACAGTCGAGTCGGGCAGCTTTATAAATGTTGCTCAGGCGATAACCAGTGACTAGTCTGCGTTCGAAGTCACTGAACCCTCCTGACCTACCCATTCTGGTATTACTGCTTCTCTGCTGACAACACAATACTCTCGTGACACCTGGTTGTCATTTCCGAATTGTATAGGGTGTCCGGATACTTTTGATCTGGTAGTATAGAAATTTTCTGAAGGAACAGAACTCCAGGTACTGTTCTACCAACTTCGCTCGCGGAATCCGTTGGTACGAGCTTCTGGTTTTGGAAATATCGCGAACACCACGAGCTTTTAAGCCGCGGACGTCGCGCGAGATCTTTGTACGCTAGCACGTGCTTGCGACGCCCGAGTCTATAAATGCAAGCGGTGCTTAGCGCTCGTCGCAGCAGCTGCCGCCGCCGCCGCCTGACGACTGGGTTCGCCTTAGCTGTAGTTGCAGTTGTGTTCGTAGTTGTAGCGAGCGGCGGTCGCGGTTTTTGTGTCCGGGGACGGGAGCCTTTCAGCGGGTCGCGAGTGCCCGCTTTGTGAGGCTACGGTATCTAAACAAGTAGTCGCCCAGCGCCCGCGTCTCGCTGCTCCCGCTAATGAAGCCTTCGTTTTTACGCTGCCTCGCATCTCAAATAGCTTTATAAAACTCTGCCGGCGCGAATGAATGTGTGCCTGCGCCGCGCTGGGGCGGGGATCTTTTCACAGGAATTTGCAGCGTGTCGGGTTTAAGGCTCCGAGGAGGCAGGGGTGTGCTCGACAGAGAGAGACAGTGAGTGACTGAGTGAGTGAGTCTAAAATTCTCGCCTCGCCACTCTGTTTTTGCTGTTTCGGGTTTAATTTTTGAAATTGAGCCAGTATTTTAAAATTTGGTCGACTATTTTGTCGTTGGTTTCCAGTTGTCCCCGAGAAGCCTTTTGCTACGTGATTTTTGCGTCATTCGCAAAACAGTTTTCTCAGGTTCTCCTCCCCCGATTTCTTTCTCTCTCTCTCTCTCTCTCTCTCTCTCTCTCTCTCTCTCCCTCCCCCCCCCCCCCGCACGGAATGAATAAAGCGCCTCTCAAAATGTTACTAATCACTTATCCATTGGAGTGTGCTTAATTTCAAAGAATCACACATTGTTTCAACATCATTTAAGCCCGAAGAAAGAGATGTGTTACAGTGTGATTCTTCTCGGTCGTATATTGTGGATGAAGAGTTTTCCAGCGAACGCGATAGGATCGACTTTGAAGGCGTGCACCGTTATTTTCGAATCGGGACTGATGCATGGAAGTCAGGGGAAAATAGAAGTGAAGAAAGGTTATAGGGCAGGACTTGAAAAAGTCACTTACCCATGTCGTGCAACGCTCAAACCTTTGCGCAACAAGAGTGGTGCACAGTAAGATAAATATAAATCTTCTGGGTTTCCGGTGGACATAATTCTGCTGCGGTACGGTTAACATGTGCGTCACAGTGTGCGAATGAAATAAGGCACCAACTGGCAGTCCACTCCAAAGCTGAATTACGCGGGACAGTGCTTGCGAAGAAACAAGCCTAAATTTCACACAGATTCACTGCGAAATTCTGGCGTTATATGGACCAAATGCAGCGTCGTGTCCGGCCGTACTGAAATTGTACCTACAATTTGATTAATGTCTCATTGTCGTACCTACTACTGAACAGAAAGGAAGGCAGGCCATCGACATCTACTTCAAACGACAATGCCTAGCAATCGAGGAACAGATTGGTAGCATTCGCAGATCGTACGACGATGAGGACGTTCACACAGCGGTTGTCGAATGTTTCCTTGACCAAGGAGTGCATTTTTGTCGTCGAGGAACTGAACGATTGGTTGAAAGTTACGACCGTAGTTTACATAGATTTGTTGACTATGTTGAAAATCAATGCCCTAGGATTAGTATGTCACTTGTCTGGCACTGTTTGTTAATATGAAAAATGCTGAGTCTACGTTAAAGTACAGACAGCTTTACATTTTGTTGTTTTGTCTAAGCAGTGTTACTAACATATCCACATAGAATGAAGCTTACGGGCCCTCAACGCCGATGTTACCAGCGCGAGATATGGAGGAGTGAGTCCTGACTGCCCGGCCCTCCAGAGTCTGATTCTAATTTGTGCGCTTGCTGCCATGTTCCTGCTGCACAGCCACTGCCGATTACCTATCCATTCTTGTTCCACCTGTTAATGACATCAACTTGCATGGGTTATTTGCCACCACCTTCAGTGACGTAAACGCGAAGAGTGGAGGGGAGTAACAAACTGTGGCACTGCAACGCGATCGCTTTCCGATTCATAGCTGCCGTTTGGAAAACAGAATTCGTCCGCTTACCTGCGTGTAGTTACGAAAACTTCTGGCGCCAATATACGTATAGCGTTAGGAAGTAGAGCGTTCAGTTTAGAGTTACGAAATTTTCAGTGTATGATTTTTCGCTGGCCGGGGTGGCGCGAGCGGTTCTACGCGCTACAGTCTGGAACCGCGCGACCGCTACGGTCGCAGGTTCGAATCCTGCCTCGGGCATGGATGTGTGTGATGTCCTTAGGTTAGTTAGGTTTAAGTAGTTCTAAGTCTAGGGGACTGATGACCCGAGATGTTAAGTCCCATAGTGCTCAGAGCCATTTGAATAATAATTTGAATAATTTGAGATAAAACAATTTCCTCCTCGTCCACACCATATTTTGGGTCCTGAATTACACTGAAGCGCCAAAGAAACCGGTATAGGCATCCGTATTCAAATACAGAGATATGTTAACAGGCAGAATATAGAGCTGCGGTCGGCAACGCCTGTATAAGACAAGTGTCTGGTGCAGTTGCTGCTACAATGGCAGATTATCAAGATTTAAGTGAGTCTGAACGTGATGCTACAGTCGGCGCACGAGCGGTGGGACAGAGCATCTCCGAGGTGACAATGAAGTGGGATTTCCCGTACGACCATTTCACGAGTGTACCGTGAACATCAGGAATCCGGTAAAATATCAACTCTCCAACCTCACTGCGGCCGTAAAAAGATCCTGCAAGAACGGGACTAACGACGACTAAAGACAATCGTTCAACGTGACAGAAGTGCAACTCTGCAAATTGCTGCAGATTTCAGTGCTGGGCCATCAACTAAATGTCAGCGTGCAAACCATTCAACGAAACATCGTCAATATGGGCTTTCGGAGCCGAAAGCCTACTCGTGTACCCTTGATGACTGCACGACACAAAACTTTACGCCTCGCCTGGGGCTATCGAAACAGACATTCGACTGTTGATGACTAGAGTCACGTTACCTGGTCGGACGAGTCTCGTTTCAAATAGTATCGAGCGGATGGTCGTGTACGGGTATGGAGGCTGCCTCATGACTACATGTACCCTGCTTGTCAGTAGGGCACTGTTCAAGCTGGTGGACACTGTGTAATGGTGTGGGCTATGTGCAGAAAGAGTGATATGGGAACCATGATACGTCTAGATACGACCCAGACAGATGTCATGTACGTAAACATTCTGTCCGATTACCTGCATCCCTTCATGTCCATTGTGATTTGTGCACTCCGGCGGACGTGGGCAATTCCAGCAGGAGACTGCGACACCCCACGCGTCCAGAATTGCTACAGAGTGGCTCCAGGAACACTCTTCTGAGTTTAAACACTTCCGCATATATGGGATGTCTTGCAACTCGCTGTTCAGAAGAGATCTCCACCCCCTCGTACTCTTAGGGACTTATGGATAGTCCTGCAGGATTCATGGTGTCAGTTCCCTCCAGCACTAATTCATTCACTAGTCGGACTTCCTCTTACTCGCGGGGATTTACACGATATTAGGCAGGTTTGCCAGTTTCTTTGGCCCTTCAGTGTATATCGTGTATGTATGTGAGTAAGTAATTCTTGTGTCTCGCTTCAAACACGTGGAGAGGATGAAGAGGCTTTTGTTGAACATGGGAAGGCCCGCATTTCGATCTAAAGTGCACACGTCCGTTGAGAGCGTGTGCCTGTCATTTGTATTCAGAGCCACGCACTGAGGCTTAAAGAGACCGCCGAGTCCTGTGCGGCGTCCCGCGAATCTCTACATGCACTGGCGCAGCTACTGCCGAAGCTGCAACTTATCCTTACCTTTCTAGTTTTTCGTTTAAATGATGGCACTCTTGAAACGTGTTTGTTCCTGTATTGTATACTATGTAACAGAGAAGTATTTCGATCTACACAAGAAAAGTTTTTTCTGTTGTACACTTAAGCACGGAGTTGTAGACAAGTACAGACAGAAGTTATTTGTGCGAAGGCCAAGGTTGTCGCCTTTGGACTAAGCATTGCTGAATTACATTAATTTTAATTCCCATCCATCCTGCTGATGAAGTATGTCCACGAAGGAAACCAACGGGAGCGTAATTTTATCGGAGTACATTTGAGAACCTAAAGAGTGCAGTTACATCTGTCAACATTTCGGTATTCCTTCAATCTGCAGCTATTTTGAACATAGCTGTATGTTGTGTTCATAGTTTCTAATGGCTTAGAATAAGCGCAGATGTCGAATCGAAGGGTAGAATGACACATTTTATTCATTTGAACCTCTGTTTCTATTTGAAAGATGCGTAACCCTATAACGATCCCAAATCATATTTTTTTTTTATCTAGCGTAAATATCTTAAGGAACTGAGGGTGCTTACTGAGACGAAAAAACGTTTTTGTACTTTCCCGAGTTGGTCTGCACCCAGAAATGAATGTCAGTACTTGTTCCATACATTGCAACGCTACAGTTAATAATGAAATATGTTGTGATTCGTAGAAATTTAGCCACGTAGGCTGGATAGTCCACTACTTAATTTCTAAATTTTGTGCTATGAACTTGCTTAAGCTTGTAAGTATTTGCGTTTGAAATTAATATATATTTGTAAAGATGGTCATCCTACAACCTCCCGTGGAAACCACTAGTACAGCAGTCGTGAGATTAGATGTTTCTGCTTTTGTGCTGTATGGGAAAGATGAAAAATTAAATACTCGGCAAGTATTTGGAAGAAAAAGAGATTAGAATTAAACTATATTAAGATCAAGTAAGACCGTCAAATTCCAGTTGGAAAAAATCGACGGTGATATTCAAGGAGTCATTCAAACCTCTTACTAATGTTAATTTAGAGAAATCACAGTAAACACGTTGATTGGCTGGGTACTTGATGCTTGTACCGAATTTGAATGCAGTGTCAACGTCAGTATTGGCTCTGAGCACTATGGGACTTAACATCTGTGGTCATCAGTCCCCTAGAACTTAGAACTACTTAAACCTAACTAACCTAAGGACATCACACACATCCATGCCCGAGGCAGGATTCGAACCTGCGACCGTAGCAGTCGCGCGGTTCGGGACTGAGCGCCTAGAACCGCTAGACCACCGCAACGTCAGTATTCTCTCGTTGATCTACATTATTCCAGTCTTGATATTTTAATTAATATACATCTGCGTGATTGCTCTGCAATTGACAAATAAGCCTGACAGAGGGTTGATCGAACCACCTTAAAGTTATTTCTCTACCGTTCCACTCTCGGACAGCGCAAAGAAAGAAGAAAACTTAAACTTTACTGGTCGAGGTCTCTTTTCTCTTATTTTGTTTTGTTGACATTCCTCCCTAAATAGGTTGGGTCCACAAAGTATCTTCATACTCTGAGGAGCAAGTTGGTGATGGAAACTTCATGAGAAGATCCTGCCGCAACGAAAAACACTTATATTTTAATGATTGCCGCCGCAAATCTCTTATTGCATCCGTGGCGCTCCCTCCTCTTATTTTGCGATTGTACAAAACGAATTGCCGCTCTTCGAACTTTTTCGATGCCCTGTGTTGATCCTATTTGATGCAGATCCCACACCGCACAGCACTACTCCAGAAGAAGACATAGAAGGGTAATGTGGGCAGTCTCTTTAATAGACCTATTGCATTTTCTCTGTGTTCTGCCAATAAATTAATGCGATGTTGTTGTTATTGTTGTTGAGGTGGTGGTGAATCTGAAGAAAGGTTTAATGCTGCCTGGTTTGTCCTGGGGAAGTCTCATCATGTCCAGGGCTGTTGCTAAGTGTTTTGCCGTCTTAGGCGAGGATTGCAAAATAGCGCCCCCTCTTTTTTACTACCATCGGTCGCACCACCACCACCACCGCCACAACAACAACAATAACAACATCGAACGGCACAACAAAGCAATTCTCATCAAATTAAGGTGAGCAGACGTCTCATTATCTGGGGACGGTTCTCAATTTTCACGCTTTGCCCTCAGTTCCTTCAAAACTGATTGAGGACAACAAATGTCCTCAATATTTTATTTTTTTCCCTCAGATTTTGAAATGTCCCAAAATAAATGAAATAAGAAGAATGTGCATAGAAGCAACTTATTATGACAATGCAACTAAATTTGGCTTCTTATTTTATTTAATTACAAGAAGATGGACTAACAAAGATGTGGAACTGTTTTCTGGTGCAAATGAATTTTTCCTTGAATTTAGAAATTTTGCTATACTGATGGGAGACATACTGTTTCATTTCTAACATATTTTCCCCCCCTTTGCCACCCCTAAAATTTTGCTCCTCTAGGCGGCTGCATTGTCTTGCCTAAAGGTAGAAACGGCCCTAGTAATATCGGCAGTACTGCAGCATGTTACACTACATTCATTACTGTGCTCAAGACTTGGTCACCCTCCAGTGTTCGCACACCATACTTTTTCCCCCGTTACAAGTTAACCATCCCTTGATGCTTCAGGACGTGTCCTGCCAGCCGATCACTTATTTTAGTCAAATTGTTCCACAAATAACTTTCCTCCCCGACTCTATTTTGTGCATTTTCTTTGATTACCAATCTAATACTCAGGTACTTTGTAACGCTATATTTCAAAAGCTACTATTCGCTTCTTGTCTGTATTGGTCATTGTTCGTGCTTGATTATCATATGACAAGTTATCATGTAATTCTTTTTCAAAACTGCTTTTCTTTTCATTGCCAGTTTCCATTCTATATCCCCTTTACTGCTGGTGTCGCCTATTATTGTGCTGTCCAAAGCGCAAATCTCGTTTACTACTTTCACTGCCACTGTTCTTAATGTAAATCTCTCAGCATCACCTGACATATTTCCATTACCCTTTATTGTTCTTCATCGTGTAACTTCTTCTGAAGATACAAACCATTCCATTCAACTGACCTTCGAAGTCGTGTGCAGTCTCCTACAGCATTGCAATGCCATAGGCAAAACTCATAGTTTTTATTTCCTTTTTATGAAGTTCAATACATTTTACAAATTTCTCTTTGGTTTCCTCTACTGCTTGCTCTATTTAAACATCGAATAACGTGGAGGATAGGCTACATACCTCTTCCACAACCTTCTAAAATACTGGCTCCCAGGTAAAGAATCGATACTTAATATTTGGGATGGGCGCTGTCATATTGCTTGTTTTTTATTTTTTTTTTTTTTTACTTAACTCCATAGTTCAACAATCTATATTCATAAACCGCTATCCCAGAACCCAGTACTAATTTCAAGTTGTCTACCTAATGGCTTCCAGGACCAATAAAAATTTGATTTTCAGTATTTCACGTAATGGACAGGATTAAAAAATTTCATACGCTGTTGTAATCTATTCGTTAACATGTATTATCTTATGTTAAAAAGTTTAACACAATGTGACAAATATTACACTTAGAAGTGATGTGTTCGCAAATGTGATTCATCCAATACTTGAGGCTGAGGGCACTTAGCGCCTTCTAACAAACTGTTCACACGTTTTCAAAGCTTTACGAATTTTTTTCTCGCTGCCCTCCTCCTCCCCCCCCCCCCCCTCACACTCACACACACACACACACACACACACACACACACACACACACATTGATGAAAGGAAAAAAGTTTACCGCATACCACTTTTTCGTCGTTCATGTAGAAAAAATCAGACACGACGTTTGTATTTATAACTTCCCTACTATAGATTCTGTTCTCAACATAGTTTGCGAACAGTATGCACATAGGCCACTAAACGTACCTGCGAAATTATATCATTGCATGACACACATTTCAGGAGATACGACTTTATAAACTTTGAGATGCAGTTATCTTAATATATTTAAAACATTCACTTATTTATGAAGTAATCAGATCTTTGAGCTGAACTGTTTTATACATGGGAGTTAGATTCCTTAAAGAATCGGGTCTTTACTGCTGTATAATATTAAAACTTCATCGTCTTTCTGAACTCGAAATCTATCTCATTATACAGGAATGCTGACTAATTTTTCGGGCTAGAAAATGGGAAGTTATGGTGCAACAGGGAAACCAGTTATCGTCGCTTTGGTCCTGATGCCAGCTGACGGTATGTGTGTAGTGGCTGGCAGTGAGCGATGAGTGAACGTTTCAGCATTTTACATAAATAAACCGAATGAGGTAGCGCTGTTGTAAACAAACTAGCCCTGTATTAGGAAGAATGGAGGCTCAAGACTCATCCAACCAACCTAATTTAGCTTTTCCATAGTTTCTCTAAATTCCTTGGGGCAAATGCCTATTACAGGGGCACGGTTGATTATTCGTCCCATTATTGTCAAACTGAGACTGTAAATATATGAATCAGGTTGTATACGAACCTGGAGATCCAGGAAAAACCCGGGAATATTTTCATCCGGGAGAAAACCGGGAAAACCTCGGAATATTTTAGAATTCCGGGAATTTTTCGTTGTTTTCAGTTAAATTTTTTGTAATTTTGACTAGTAAGAACCGATACTCTAACAAAAAATATTACTGTGTCCCACTACTGCAGACAATACTTCAGCAATAAAACATGAACGAATGAAAAAACGAAAATAAAACTTAAACTGCAAAGTAAATCCGCCGTATACATCAACAAAACAAAGTGCTCATACAAGGGTCTGCCAACAGCAAAATTTGTCAAAGGCTTTAGGAAGAATATGCAATGAATCGTAACAACAAATTGCCTCCGATGAGCGTGACGTCTTTTACATTAGATTAGTTTTAGCAGTTAAAAGCGGAATCATGCGCATGCGCAGTTGAGTAGTACCTTCTCCCGCTTGTGGCTACAGAAATGTGGCTGTTGGCTGTGTTTCTTTTATGACCTAATGTAAGATCTTTTAATGTTTTACACTTACGAACATACGGCTCCCTACGACATCGTAGCTGCGCAAGCGCGGGGACGCCTGTTATCTGGCGCTCTCTGGCAACTGCAGAAACTAACCTATTTCTAACAGACGCGGAAAAATATTCTGAATGGTGGTTTGAAAAGCGTTACTATCAAAGAAAATTTCCTTTTACGCAAGTTGAACTACGTACGAGAATGTACGATGAATTTCTTAAAAAAAGAATGTTTGAATCTCATTTAAAAATAAACTCTTTGACGAGCCATTTTGACGAATTCCGAGCCCAGAAGAAGAGACATTTATATCGTTATTACAATTTTTAATGGCACATTTGTGTGATATACCTTAAATTGTAATACGTGCATAAAAGACCAACATTATATGTGAAAGTTTAGCTTCGCTTCCAGCGTATTAATCTTATAGACCAATATTATAAGTGAAAGCTTTACTTTTCTTATAGCGACACTATGTATATTAATTTAAACCATTAACTTTTTCTGTTTGTGTGTTCGCGCTACTTAACAGTGATGCTATTGGCTGACTTCATCACATGTCATAAACTCTGTATACCTGTTATCATCAGCTGCTGAAAATCACGTGACATGAGCTATGACTGGCATACAAAAGCGCATCGCAATCTCGATTTCAATGCTTCGGAAAGTAACGTGCGCTGTTTGGTGGAATTCGAATTTATACTTTCGTAATACGAAAATATGCAGCGTACATGTTACTGCACAGCAAAGATAATTCCAAAACGTTTTTTCCCCCTGTTTTGTTTTCCAAAGCGCCGGGAAATTCTACGCCCGTGTATAAAACCATAACCATTCATAGGATGGACAAGTTATTCAGTTCCGAGAGAAAATGTACTGTCAGTTAACCGGGAAATCCGGGAATTTTTTTTCATTGTCCCCATATACACCCTGATGGATGCTTGTAAATATAACATATGTTTTTTTTTTGTTCTTGAACTTTAATAACATGACTTGTCCAATATCTTTATGAAATGAATCACTGATGAATAAAACTGCAATTACTACTAACCATTCAGTTACGTAACCTTAGCTCGCGGTTTGTTTGTCAGTAAGCCAAGAGAAGCAAAAAGCGAATTTTGTAGATACCGAAGCCGACCCAGCACGTGGCCGGAAATGGGTCGGAAGCGAGCGAGCGGGCAGGCAGCGCTGCGCATGCGCGTTCGCGCCCCGCAGCACGTTCCCCGGGCGGGCCCTCGCGTGACTCACGCCTCAGACGACCCGCCAAGTATCCGCGCACAACACTTCCACATTGTTTGCCGCGGCGCGGCGACGGAAAAATTACTGCCGCCGTCGCTGGCTGCCAGTCTGAGGGCACGCCCAGGCCACGAACGCGGAGCACACGCCCCCAAGACGAGGCGCTGCTGCTGCTTCTGCTTATTAAACGAAGTGTCCGGCCCTGCGTAATAAAGAGCGCGTCAGGAGGACCACCCCGCGAGGCTTCAGACCTTCCGTCTTGTCAGCTGTGGGATGAGCTGACGGAGGCGCTCCAGTAATGGATTCGCCGCTTTGATGTCTGACATCGCGTGTTCGCGTTCCTGCGGTCGTTCCTTCTAGAGCTGCTCGCATTGACGTTGGTCGTTACGAAATGAGGTCGATACATTTGAATCATTGACAGAAGCAGGGAATCTGGGAGCCATCAGTTTGAACTATTAACCAAACGCATGAGCTGGGCATTCTCTAAAATAGTACTCAGGGTTGTCATGAAGTTTTAACTATCGCATCAGAAAAATCAAGCTGCGACCATGAAAATCATTGGTGATGTAACTCTTCAGGCTTTCCCGGCGATCTAATGACATCTTGGGTTGTCGGGTGTTCTGCCGGATATCAGCGTCGTACTTGCACGATATTTCGGTCACGTAGCTCGTGGCCTTCATCAGGTGCGACCTGAGACACCAAGATGTCATCATTAGTGATGTTTGTCCCTCGCTACATATCCGCACTTCAGAGCGACATACATTTTCCAGTGGTGAATGATTAGGCGGGAACCTTGCTTGTAGAAATTTGCATTTTGGATCTTGAGGGCACGTTCCACCTAGAAAATGTCAGCGCCATTTTGAAAATGTCTGCCATGCAGTGGCTTCTTCACCCAACCGAGGAAAGAAGAAGAAGAAGAAGTCATTGTGTGGTATACCAAGAGAATATACCAGGAGTGGAAGGGGGGGGGGGGAGACGGAGAGACAGAACATTGGATGACTTAAAGAAGTATCTTGTATGACTATGTGGAGGAAAAGCACTCCCTTTTCCCACGTCTCACGACGCTTTATCATGAAATCCTCCCGTAACCTCTTCAGGGGATTTCGGTAGGATCTTAAAATGTCTATGATTGTCGGTTCTCCGGTGATGGTGAATCCTCGCTATGTCCCTTGTCTCGGACTCACAGTGATAAATGTAAGCACTGGCTCTATTTTTGTTACAGCTGTACCATTTCCGGGAGCACTTGCGTTTTTGAAGAATGTGCGAAGCTGATGAGTAGAGTCAGCTTGGTACTTCTCCCGGCTTCACCGATTCTAGTACTTTATGGTGTATTTAAAATCACGGATTCGAGTTCAGTACAACGCATGGTTGTCTCTAAAGGTTTCACATATACGTGAAAACAATTCGCAATTGCGAATACGAACAACCATCAGCTGTATAAGGGAATGGCGACGCTAAAAATTTGTGCCGGACGGTGCTCGAACCGCATTTCCCGCCTTACGCGAGCGGTCGCCTTAATCGCATTCACTATCCTTGAACGACTCACGGTCAGACCCAAACTTCCATATGTCGTCGTTCCTGCGTCACAGCCTGTATTTCTACAAAAGTTGTGTAATTTCTGTGCAGGGGAGGACATTTTAATTAAAACTCGCTGCCAGTTATCGGCTGATAAGTGCAAAACTTAAGTGCCTGTGTTGTTAAGAAGAACGATACACTGTTCCTTCGGCACATGCAGGCACTGTAATATCTTATTTATCCGCCGATACCATGCAGTGACATCCAATTAAAATGCCGTCCTCCGTACTGGATTATATAATTAATGCTTGTACGAGTTCAGATTGTGAATCAGCAACGACGACCAATGGAATTTTGGGTATGGCCGTGAGTCTTGCATAGATAGCCAAAGCGGTTGAGGCGAACGTTCGCGTAAAGCGGGAAATAATGGTTAGAGTTCCTGTCCGGCACAAATTTTCGGTGACGTCATTCTATTGTACAGCTAATGGTTGTTTGTATTCGCAATTGCGGATACATTTCATTTGTTTCATAACGGCTGTAGGTGCCACAATGCCCGTTCGTTCGGACATGCATGCACGTCCGATGCAACATAACATCGTTCCTCTAAACAACACAGGCACTCCAATATCGTTGGCTACACATGTTTCTGTAAATCAGGCGTGACTTTCCTAATTATGTCCATAGTCGAGACAGCGCCTCTCTTCCGGCCATAAGCCTGCAGCGCGTGGTCTGGTGGCTAGCTTTGCTGCCTTTGGATGACAGGGTCCCGGGTTGGGTTCCTGGCCGGGTTGGGAATTTTCTCTGCCCGGGGACTGAGTGTTTGTGTTATCCTTTCATTCATCATCATTCATCAAAATTACGAGATTGGGATGTGTAAAAATAATCGCGCAGTTGAGCGCCCCACAAACCATACATCATCATCATCGTCGTCGTCGTCGTCGTCGTCCGGCTATAAAAATTTCGGTTGTTTTTTCGGTAAATTGGTTACGGCAAGTGCAGATTAGGCTTCTTTGAAAAGAGACAGCTGATTTTCTACCTCATCTTTGTCAATTCTGAGCTTGTACCCAGTTTCTAATCACCTCGTCGTTGACTAGTGCTTACATTCTAATCGTCTTTACTGTCCACTACTGTGTCGCGTTGAATGTAAATAATCTCCAAGCAAATTTATGATGCGCTTCATTATTCATGTTTGATATTATAAACGTTTATTACCCTACCGCGTTGTTATTGCCCTTGGCCTTCCGTGGCCGTTATCGGAAACTCGAGATGACTTGCAGTAAACAAGTACAGAGGCGACGAGGGAAAACGGGTCACATTGTGAATGATTTTTCGGCAGTTGTGCATAATCTACCAAGTTGTACAGTGTGTCACCGTGAACTATCAATAAAAACTGGCGATAAGCCGACCGAAGCGCCTTTACCTCCAGGTGCAATAAGGTTGTGGTCAACAAATATTGCAGCGCTGAATATGTCTTCATCGTCATATTTCTGCTGCTGTTTCGCTCAACTAAGCCAATGTGCTCATGTATTTTAGTAGCGGAGAAATGTGGATTTGTTTGTCTTATCTCGTCGTCATCGATGGCGTAATTGCGCAAGGATTGGTGAAGAAATGGGCACTGTCTCAATGAAGGAAGCAATTATGATGGAGCCGGACGAGGGTCTCAACTGCGATTCTGCGAATAGGTTCCAGCATCAGAAACATCACACCGTTTGGGGAGGTGGAGTAGTCAGTATGACTGATACTTCGATCCGTCTGAAATACATCACGACCAATTCCAGAATAACGCTTGATAGGGCGTTGACTTACGGCAGCGGATATTTCCGCAGAACAAAGGAACAGAGCACTTGTCGCCGTCGATAAAATGCCTGGTTGTGCAAATGTCAATGCGGCCGCGCCGATTGGCGCCGGAGACGGGTGGCCACCGTTACCCGCGGCGCCTTGACATTTCCGGCAGGCGTGCTTCGCTGCTCAGATTCTTGCGCGCGCCAACTGACGTGAGGATTTTTCTGCCGCTCCCGCTGGAACCAGGCGAAAGGGCATTGGCGGTGCGGCGCCGTGCCGCGCCTTAATCAGTGTACGCCTCGTGCTGCCTGTGGCGGGGATGTGAGCGCTAGCACCCTTTCTAGAGCATCTCATTCCTCCAAGGCAAACTGTGGCGTCACATCATTCCAAAGGAGCGGGAAAAAGGTTTCTTCGTGTTGGTATCTGCTTTTGCTTATTGATGATTTTTCTCAAGCCCGTCATATCTTGTCCAACATTGTCGACTATGTACGAGGGTTGACTGAATAGTAATGCCTCCACCTTGGTAACTCTTCAACAGTTGGCAGCATTGGTATGCGGCAGATACTGGCTTGTTAACGTAGCCTCTTCTCTACAGTTCCAGTTGGCGGGAAGCCTTAGCATTGAACGGTTGCGTTGTTACAGTGCAAAGTATGAAACCCTGCGCAGACGGTCGGTCAGTGCGATTTAAGCAAAGTGTAGTCACTGAATTCTTAACAGTAGAAGGTGTCACCACACAGGAGATTCATCAGAGAATGAAAGCAGTTTATTCTGATTGTGTTTGATGTGAGTACTGTGCGTCGTTGGGCGAGTAAGGTTAAAGGTGTTGAGGCGGGAACATCTGACCTGCGTGACAAACAGAGTTGAACGTCCTGTGACAGCAATCGCCGAATTTCACAAGCAAAATGTTGACAGGTTGCTTCAGGACGATCATCGTATCACTCAGAGAGAAACTGTAAGCACAGTCGGCATTTCACAAGAACGTGTGGGTCACATTTTTGCTTTGCTTGGCTATCGGAAGATCTGTGCGATGGGTACCCCAGATGCTGACTTCAGAAATGAAAGCGCACAGACTTGAAATTTGCCAGGAACTCCTCTCGCGTTACGAGAATGAAGGGGACGCCTTTCTCCATTCAGTTGTGACAGGAGACGAATCGTGGGTACACCATTACGACCCAGAGACGAAACGTCAGTCCATGGAATATCGACACAAAGACTCACCCCAGAAAAAGAAATTAAAGACGCAGTCCACAGCTGGAAAAATCATGGCCACAGTGTTCTGGGACGCAGATTGTGTTACCCATGTTGATTTCCTTGATCGTGGAACAACAATAAATTCAGAACGTTACATCAAAACGCTGCGAACTCTGAAACGACGGCTAACAAGGGTCCGAAAGGAAAAGGGAAATGTTTTCATGCAGCATGACAATGCCAAACAACACACTTCACGTGCCACCACCGTACGGCATCCTCCATACAGTCCAGGTTTAGCACCGTCTGACATCCACCTGTTCCCGATAATAAGGCCGGCCGAAGTGGCCGTGCGGTTAAAGGCGCTGCAGTCTGGAACCGCGAGACCGCTACGGTCGCAGGTTCGAATCCTGCCTCGGGCATGGATGTTTGTGATGTCCTTAGGTTAGTTAGGTTTAACTAGTTCGAAGTTCTAGGGGACTAATGACCTCAGCAGTTGAGTCCCATAGTGCTCAGAGCCATTTGAACCCGATAATAAAGACGATCTGCGGGAACATCATTATGCTTCTGATGAAGACTTTTTTGAGAGAACTGTGATACTGTGGTTGCGGAAACAGAGTGTCGACCTCTTTCGTGACGGCTTCAGAAAACTTGTTTATCGTTGGCAGAAATTATCCAGTTGGTTGGTGATTATGTGGAAAAGTGGATATTAGTAATTAAAGATCACATTTAAGGATTATTTCTGCGTTTGATTTTTTCAAATATTCCTCTCCAAACCCAATTAACGAAGGTGGAGGCATTACTTTTCATTCAACCCTCGTAGCATGTGATATATATGCACACGTCTGTGGAGTAGTGCATCCCCAGTAGGTGTTTTACAGTAATCCAGTAATCGCCTTGTCCAACATCCAGTGCGCCAGTAGTTTATGTGCATCGTCTTCGTTAGGGTGCCTGCAGGTTATTAGTGGATACGTGTACCGGTGCTGTTGTTGACATTGTAGGAACAAAAGAAGAAGAAAAATACATGGTAAGCATGGTCTCTAAAATGGATGCCTTAAGAGCTATGAGCACTTGTTCGTCTTCGCTAGTGTGAAACATATCTCTCCTATAGAACAAGTGCCCATAGCCCTTAAGCTATGTACAGGATGCATCAAAAAGAATCACCCAGTTTTTTTTTTAAATCATAACTTATGATTTTTGAGATTATGTGAGTGAACAACGTACTGTTCGAAAAAGGAAACTCAAGAGTTTTACAAGGTACCCGCTAGGTAACAGCAGTGTGCGCCCATTTCAGCTCTAGTAAAATGGTGTCCGGACAACAGAAAGAGTTTTGTTTTCTATGTTTTGCGGAGTGAGGGTCAGTAACAACTGTTCATTGTGACTTTCGTACTAGGTAATGTGTGGATCCTTCTACAGCACAGAGCGTTAGAGGATGGCATGAACAATTCCGAGAAACAGGTTGTTTGTGTAAAGGCAAATCGCCGGGCCGTCCCCGAGTGTGTGACACAGTCGTCGAACGCATCCACCATAGTGTCACAAGGAGTCCGCAGAAATCCGTTCGCCGTGCAGCTCGACAGCTCAACATGCCCCCGATGCCCGTCTGGCGTGTGTTGCGTCGACGTTTACATGTGAAACCATATAAAGTTCAGCACCTACAAGCTCTTCGTGAAGGTGACAAACAACAATGCGTGGAGTTCTGCATTTCGTTCTTGGCAAGATGGAGGATGGCAGTTTTCTTCCACACTTAGTGTTTTGTGAAGAGACAACATTCCATTTAACTGGAAAGGTGAACTGTCCTAATGTGAGAGTATGGGTACGGAACAACCACATGAAGTTGTACAATATGAGGAGGACTGCCCAAAATGTAACGTGTATTGTGCAGTTTCTCGGGAAAAGGTGTATGGTCCATTTTTCTGTGCCAGGAACAGTGCTACAGGAAGCACATAAAACGATATGCGTGAGAAATTTCTTTTCCAACAGTTGGAGACTGATTCGAACGACTTCATATACCAACAGGATGGGGCACCGCCACACTGACATCTGAAAGTGCGGGAATTTCTAAATCAAAGGATTACTGAACGATGGACCGGTCGCACTGGACCAAATGATTCAACCTTACATTACTGGCCTCCAAGGTCACCGGAGCTGACTGTATGCGATTATTTCTTGCAAAGGTTCATAAAAGACTATGTTTATGCGCCTCCGTCGCCAGCAACAAAGAATGAACTGAGACATCGCATAACAGAAATTGTTGGAGCTGTAACTATAGACATGCTTGCTGCAGTGTGGGAACAATTTGAATACCGCATTGACATAAGGCGTACATCTCAAGGGGGACCTTTGAACACCTATGAAAAGGTATGAAAGAAAAAACTTTTTGAGATTCCTGTTCATCAAAAAACAAATTTCATTGTATATGTTTATTAGTTTTAGGAATATAGACGTGCCAAATCGGATGATTATTTTGATACACCCGGGTATATTAGTCTCATCTCTACAGTGTACTAATAATATGGGCTGAATTTTTTCTTCTGTGTCAGTATGTTATCAGGTGCTGCTGTCCATGAATACTAGAAGGCGTAGGAACTTCTGCAAGGGCTTTTTTTTTACAATAGCCGTTTTATTCCGGTAAAACATCGCTAATAGTGTTTTCTCGTGCGTGTCTTGCTTAGAATGGCCATGTGATGCCTGCATGCACGTTTCGCTAGGATTTTCCTCTTTGACCTTGGTGCTCTACATACGAAAGAAAAGAAAATAGGAGGCCGAAACGGTGAACAAGGAAACTAAAAAATATGATAGTGTGGCATTGGTGGCCGGGAGGCCCCATCCGGGGGAGTTCGGCCGCCGAGTAGCAAGTCTTATTTCAGGTGACGCCAGGTCGGGCGACTTGTTTGTCAGTGATGATGGTGACAGCACAACACCCAGTCCACGAGCGGAGAATATCTCCAACACGGCAGGGAACCGAACTCGGGCCTGCTGCATGGCAGGCAAACACTTTACCACTAAGTTAGGCAGGCGGACAGAGGAACACAGCAAGGGTAAGGACAGAGTCTACTGGCAAGGCAATGTTTTTGAAACGGTCAGTAATACAAACCATGGGCAGCCGATGGCGCGGAAGGGAGTGATACCCCCACTGATACCCCGCAACCCACCTCGCCCCCTTGCAGGTGTTCTTCTCAGCTACCTACTGTACGTTCGATTGCGTACCCAAAACCTCTTCGATTAAGGAAATCATCTACTGGTTCAAATGGCTCTGAGCACTATGGGACTTAACATCTGAGGTCATCAATCCCCTAGAATTTAGAACTACTTAAACCTAACTAACCTAAGGACAACACACACATCCATACCCGAGGCACGAACCTGCAACTGTAGCGGTCGCGCGGTTCCAAACTGAAGCTCCTAGAACCGCTCAGCCACACTGGCCGGCTCATGTGCTGGTGTTTCTCTCTGTATACCTTCTACTTCCATCAGTCGCGGTTTGAGGTTACCGTAATGGGTTCTGTTAACACTGCGATCAGATTCACGACTGCCAGAGTCCTTCGATTCTTTGCCCCTTAAATAATTTCTTAAAATACGTGTTTTTGGTTGTTATATTTAACACATGTCGCGAAAACCGTTCACACACATCTCAAGAAGCTTGTAAAGAATGCACTTTATCAAACAATTACCAAGCTAGGAATTTGTGAGCAGCTGAAAAAAAAACACGTTTTATTTCATCTAATCATTCGTTATTTTGCAAAACAAAAGGTTTGATTGCTTGAAAGTAAAAAGGGTAATAAAGAAAAATTTTGTGGTTGGGGGCAGATTGAAATATTTTACAAACAGCTGCTTCTATATATGTAAATGACGATCCGGAAAGCTCATCTCTTGGAGGTTTAGCTGTTATGTGCATGAAACGTTACATTGATGCAGAAATTGTGGACACTCTTGTCATTTTTACAAAATAAAACTCCTAAATAATAGCAGAATACCTATCGATATTTAAATATATTGCATTTCATGCTTTATCAACAAAGCTTGGAAATAAAGTAGAGCAACATACGACGCGCATCATTTGCTGTACATGATTTCGAACATCATTCAAAGGTGCGTCAAATGATACTCTAATCTACGCTGTTTATTTCTTTTAAACAAGACATTTGACTATTTCTTTATAAGAATATTTTTTCTTCTTTTCGTGCTGCTGTGTGTCAAGACATATAATGCGGCGGCTGCAGAGGAACTAACATTTGCTGATTTCCTTTTAACAATCGCCGTGACAGCTTGCTCTCTGGGTGCGTGGCACTGACGTGCATTTCGTGGCGCATCTACGCAGACTCGACTTACCTTCGTTCGCTTTAGCGAGCATATTGTTTCGCCCGTTGAAGAAAGCGTCAGTGGACTCTTTAGACTCATCTGCTTGAGCCTTCTTGAAGCCCATGAGCGCTAAATTCCGTAAAAGACATGTCGCCGAAGCTGTGCTACAGTGAGCTAACCTGCATTTCTAGGCACAGTGCTGAGGAAAGCTGTCACGTGTTTGGAAAGCATCAGTCCATGTCCACAGCTCTAGAAAAGTTGGCTGTCTGTATTTAAGTCCATGTGCAAAATACTGGAAACTCTTCCAGATAGTTTAAATTCAGAGCCTTTAACTAGGAGCGGCGCCTGCCCTCATTTAGATAGTGGTCTTGTTGAAGACGGCGGCAGCTCGGGCTGCTCCGGACGCAGTGGTCTGTTTGTCATCACGGGAGGGCGGGATGGCAGGCAGGCGCGTGTGTTTCGTCAAAGCGCTGCCGCTGCCGCCGCCGCTGGCTGTGTCCTAATAGCGAACCGGCGGGCTGGCAGCGCGCCATACGCCGTACGCCGGACCTGGAGAACCTCGCCTCGCCTCAACCCACGTTCTCCATTCTGCAAGCGCCGCCACTGTGCACTCTCGCTTCAAGTTTCATAATTATTTCACTCACCCTGGCGGTCTCTTTTTGTGAAGTACACAGTGTCCCATTTTTTCTTGACAACACCAGAGAACTGTTTGTCCAGAAGAAACAGAAAAAAAGGTGTCAAGCAAACGTTGTTAAGCTACTGGAAGGCCATTAACTTCTATGACTGCGTTTCTTCTGACTTTGTTCGTTACAAAGATGAGAACAGCATAATATCTTTTTCAAGTGGAACCCTGTCTGTTTTGTTCGGTAATGTACTTCCTCTCCACAAGACCAGTTGAAAAACTTATCACAGTTCTGGTTCAAATAACCAAGACGTCATTAAAAATATAACACGAAAACGGCTTCGACCGCCCTGTACTATCACACTGTGGAGGCACTCAGGGATAATATAACTCGCCCACTTGCTGGCAGTGGCCGGTCGAGGTGGCCGAGCGGTTCTAGGCGCTTCAGTCTGGAACCGCGCGACCGCTACGGTCGCAGGTTCCAATTCTGCCTCGGGCATGGATTTGTGTAATGCCCTTAGGTTAGTTAGATTTAATTAGTTGTAATTCTAGGGGACTGATGACCTCAGATGTTAAGCCCCATAGTGCTCAGAGCCAGAGCTGGCAGTGACAATAAACAAATTGAAACACGAGTAAAACACACATCCGTCTGTAGTTGAGGGTTTTTATGAGTACCTTGCAAAACAATGAAGAAATAGTGGAAATACTAATTTGTAGAGAATATAAATTACCAAACCGGAAATTGCAACAATGTTTCCTTATTTACAGTAGAGGTACATGTAGTAATCGCTGTAGTATGCTCAAATGTGTGTGAATTTCTAAGGGACCAAACTGTTGAGGTCATCGGTCCCTAGACTTAACACACTACTTAAACTAACTTATGCTAAGAACAACACACGCACCTATACCCGAGGAAGGACTCGAACCTCCGACGGGAGGGGCCGTGCAGTCGGTGACATGGCGCCTCTAACCGCGTGGCTAATCGCTGTAGCATTGTTAAACGATACGTTGTATGCATTAAAGGCAGTCCTTGATTAAAAACTGCGCCATCATTATATCCGTGGGGAAGGTGGGTCTTGTCAGGATATCACTGTCTGTAGAGCTCCTCTGCCTCAACCTTACTCCACATTCAACCACGATAAATGAAAAGTACTGATGACGCAGTTTTTGATCAAGTACTGCGTTTATTGTACACACTTAAAAAAAGTTTTCATCACCCTGGTTCTCAGAACTCCCGAAGATAGACGTTGATTGTGGATATTGTATCACAGACACAGTCCCTTTGACTGTTCAGAGATGTCACTAAACCCGCCCAAAGATGTAAACAACCATGCATGAGCAACGCATATTAGACAGAGGTGGTCCGACAGCCGATCACTTCCAGACATTCCACCACGAAGGAGATACACGGCTCGTGTTGTCTGTAGTTCAACCGTACCTAGACGGTCAGTACCGCTGTTTGATCGCGTCCGCATTATTTCTTTGTGCCAGGAAGGGCTCTCAATAAGGGAAGTGTCCAGGTGTCTCGGAGTGAACTAAATCTATGCCTGAGATGTATTGAAAAGGGTTGTTTATGAACGACGTGGCCCACAAACCACTCTGAGGGATCTACACCGAACCGCTGTTGAGGAGTGGGTCAATCTGGACCAACAGTGCCTTGATGGACTTGTGGATAGTATGCCACGATAAATACAGGCATGCATCAATGCAATAGGACGTGCTACTGGGTATTAGAGGTACTGGTGTGCACAGGAGTCTGGACCACCACCACCACCTCTGAAGGTCTCGCTGTATGGTGGTAGAACATGTAATCTGTGGTTCTCATGAGCAATAAAAATGGCGAAAATGATGTTTTATGTTGATCTCTCTTCCAATTTTCTGTACAGGTTCCGGAACTCTCGGAACCGAGTTGATGCAAAACTTTGTTTGATGTGTATATAAAACAAATGGCTCTGAGCACTATGGGACTCAACTACTGTGGTCATCAGTCCCCTAGAACTTAGAACTACTGAAACCTAACTAACCTAAGGACATCACACACACCCATGCCCGAGGCAGGATTCGAACCTGCGACCGTAGCAGCAGCGCGGCTCCGGACTGGAGCGCCTAGAACCGCACGGCCACTACGGCCGGCTGTATATAAAACATATCATTGAAAAGTGCAGTACTTACTACATATACCTAAATTGTAAATAATTTCTACTTTCTCTTCGTTGGTGTACACTGTACCCGCACAAAACGTGGACTGAAAACTGTTGACAGAATGACCGGAGTGCGTTTACGTTATGTTTCCATTTCTTTACTGTCAATGCCAGCAAGTGGGCGAGCTTGTTATGTCGAGTAATGCTAATACAAGGCAGTCAGTCAGTTTTGTGTTAAAATTTGATAATGACATGCTTACGTGAATGGTACACTGATAGCTTTGTGAACAGGTGTGAGTAGAGGAAATCGTTTACCGAATGAAGATATATGGGATGTTATTGTAAGAAGAGAGCGGAATCTGCTCTTCTCCTCTGCGATGGCTGCCCTCAGATAGTACTTTTGTGAAAGATCGCAACTTTGGACTAAACACGACAGGCTCTAATATAAGGGGAAAAAACTAGAAGGAAATGTGGCAGTGGCAGCCTGGAAACATGATACTCAGTGACCGACCTGTAACTATGCCTGACACGAGGTGTTGTCAAGACGTGATTATCACTGTTGAAATCAACTAAAGGTGGTGATGGTGCTTCTATACACGCTTGTTCAGGTTCCTGCGGCCAACGTGCACAGCATTTGGCAACACACAAAGAAATGACCACAAAACAACATATAGTTCACGAAAGCCCGAGCGAGCTGGGTCGCCGACTGCGAGTATTCTTGCCGGTTGAACAGTGATACGTGAAAGTCTGTAAGTCGTAGCAAAGTCTTGCTCAGCACAGTAATGTATAATTCTTAGATCAGTTATAAGTCCAATCCGATTGGGGGTGGGGGCTCAGGTTCCGATAGTGCGCGACCGGAATGATGTGTATTGTCTTCACTCGGCGAACGATTTGACTTTGGAGCTTGGAGCTTCCGGCCGCTGTTTATAAAGGCATTTTGGTCTACAGGTGGCGTGCCCATGTAAGCCGCCTATCGTGAGATGCATTGTCTCGATGACGTTGGTGTTTTCCACTGTGGAATCGAGGTCGCTGTCTGTGCGAAACAGAAGAGATGATAGGGAAGGAAGGAAAAGTAGGAACTATCCACTGTCGTTGGTGAGGTCATTAAAGATGGAGCATGATCAGATTGAAGGAGGATGGGAAAGGAAATTTACCGTGTCCTTTCGGTAGCAATCATATCAGCACTCACATTAACAGATTTAATGAAATCATGGACAAACGTAATTCGTGATGACCTGGCGGAGATCTGGACGTGGTGGTGGTGGTACCAGGACGAAATCCATACGTTTGACCTAGTGGGTCGAAGCAGATTCACAATGACCTGTATTGCCAGAGGTAAAAGTTTCCTTGCAATGACTTTGCCTTTTATGACTAATTCTTCAAAGAAAATTTAATTTGCATGCTTGTCTTTGTGTACAAATACTTTTATGTTCTGTGTCTAGCAGTCGTTTTAATTGACTTTTACGACTGCGCCGAAACACTCTGGTGTCGTTTGCATTGCGCAGCTATCATATTCGCCGTAACATTGAAAGTGAAATCTAATTATTGACCTGTGTCTTTCTCCGAAGAGTTTTTCATATTCATTTGTAATTATAATTTCGCATGATGTATAAAATAGTGGTAGTGTGGCGACATACTGTTGCAGTGAATTTTGTTACTGGATGCAGAAGTAACCATATATAGGTTCAGCTTTGAAATGGCTGTTATTTAGCAACCGTATAGTGGTTTCAACATAGGATTAAGCAGCCAACTGGTTGCACATAAAAGTAAGGTACATTCACCTCTGTTTCGACAACTACTAGGGGTGTCCTCTTCAGAGTAAATGTTGCTATATCGTATTAAATCACACATAGCAAATGAGGTATGAGCAAAAATTTGCAGCTGTACACTTTTGACAGGAGCATAGCTCCTCAAAATTCTCACTATTGCCTTTTAGCAATGTAATTTTACGTAAGCAAACTTTGTGCGTCATGAAAATGGTTACCTTGACTAATGTGTTTTGGTCGTACATCAGTAACTATATATTATTTTATATGATTCAGCAACATGTATTCTGATGAAGGCATCTCTAGCAGATGTCAAAACATACGTCAATGTACGTACCGTTTATGTGCAACCGGTTGGCTGTGTAATCGTATGTTGAAAGCATGTATAATTTTTTGAGGGAGTTTTTGTAGCTCAGGCGAAGAAGGCTAAAGCCTGACGTACCCAGATTTGATACGTGCTATGTCTTATTAAAATGTCGAAAATCTCATTAGTACAGACAGTGTTTCAAAGGACGTGTAAACCAGCTGAAACAGCATTTTAAAAGGCCACAAAATCAGGACCTTCTGGAGCATCAAATTTCTTAAGGGGAATCGTAAATCGGAGTCGTGGACTAGAACAAAGTATTGAGAAAACGATACTAACGCCCTAATACTTCTAGTACTTTTTAGTCTAGGAATAGAAAAGAATGAGGATAAAATAGCGTGGAGACAGACATATTAATTTCATTCCATCCACGTCACGGCCGAGTAGGCATCTCGCATTTTAACATCTACGACAGTATCATATCAGCAGCAGCTTTAATAAATTGCGATTTCACGGCGGAACTCGTTTCTGAGATAGGAACGGGTGAAAACGAATTGCGAATACTGCGAGATACGTGCTGGACGGAACACAGCTAGCGGCCACGTGCGGGCGGCGGCGGCAGCAGCAGCAGCAGCGGCCGGTGTAGCGGGCCGTGTCGGCAGCGCGGCTAGTCGAGCGAGCAGAGTTTTTATTTTTAGAGCAAGATTTGGAAGCAGCTTACTATGAGGCGAGCATCTCGCCGATCTCTAAGGAAACCCGGTCGCTTGGGTCTACCACCGCGGTTCAGGCAAACACCGCACTCCTTCACTGAACATGCTTGCCAATTTTGTGCCTTTCGTGCAACGTGCGGGACTAGCTCAAAATTTGTCTTTCGGCAGTGGCACGTATTTGGAATTGTAATGCACTTGACGTCGTTTCCGGTCACGAACGGTAAAAGTAACGATATTAGCAAGTAGAAATCACTTCCTACGCTGTTATCCTTCGCTTTATTGCTTTCGCTCAGAACAACAGTGGCAACAACTATCCCATATGAGGCACGGTTTTTTAGTTCTTTGTTTTTGTAATGGGTCAGTATTTCTTCGTACTACTCCGTAGGCTGTCACATCCCTTTACAGTTTGCAGGTAAAACTGCTACTGTGTTCTTCGATTTCGAACCTCCAGAAGGGAATTTCTACCATTCTGAATCTAGATTACCTTAATTATGGAAGTTCACGTGGCTAATGAAGCAGTAATTTCTAGTGTAACCGGAATGCGTCTACATGCAGTGTTCATGTAAGTATTTTTATGCTACTTTGAAATTGCAGGGCTCGTTAACATCAAATGCAGAATAAACGGCGAGTTTCTGTTTCCCCGCGGTAGCTACACTGTGTTCCATGCGTAACAGAATATGGCATGTACACTGAAGAGCCAAAAAAGCTGGTACACCTGCCTAATATCGAGTAGGGCCCCCAGGAGCACGCAGAAGTGCCGCAATACGACGTGTCATGGAGTCGACTAATCTCTGAAGCAGCGCTGGAGGGAACTGGCACCATGAATCCTGCAGGGCTGCCCATAAATCGGTAAGAGTGGGGCGGGGGGGGGGGGGGGGGGGGGTGAAGATCTCTTCTGAAAAGCACATTGTAAGGCATCCCAGATTTGCTCAATAATAATCTCAGAAGAGTGTTCCTGGAGCAACTCCGTAGCAATTATGGACGCGTGAGGTGTCGCATTGTCCTGCTGGCATTGCCCAAGTCTGTTAGAGTGCACAATGGACATGAATGGATGCAGGTGATCAGACAGGATGCTTACGTACGTCTCACCTGTCAGCCGTGTCTATCACTTCAGCTCCACACGCCTCATACCATTACAGAGCCTCCACCAGCTTGAACAGTCCCGTGCTGACGTCCAGAGTCCATGGATTCATGAGGTTGTTTCCATACACATACCCGTACACGTCCACCCGCCCGATACAATTTGAAACGAGACTCGTGCGACCAGGCAACATGTTCCCAATCATCACCAGTCCAATGTCGGTGTTGAACGTCCCAGGAGAGGCGTAAAGCCTTGTGTCGTACAGTCATAAAGGGTACACGAGTTGGCCTTCGGCTCCGAAAGCCAATATCGATGATGTTTCGTTGAATGGTTCACACGCTGACACTTTTTGATGGCACGGCATTGCAGTTTGCGGAAGGGTTGCACTTCAGTCACGATGAACGATTCTCTTCTGTCACGTTGAACGATTCTCTTCAGTCGTTGTTGGACCCGTTCGTCTAGGATTTTTTTTTCCGGCCGTAGCGATGTTTGAGATTTGATGTCTTACCGGATTCCTGATATTCACGGCACACTCGTGAAAGGGGCGTACGGGAAAATCCCCACGTATCGCTACCTTGAAGATGCTCGTGTCCCATCGCTCGTGCAATGACCACATCTTGACGTTCAGACTCACATAAATCGTGATAATCTGCCATTGTAGCAGCTGTAACCCTTCTAACAACTGCGCCAGACACTTGTTTTATATAGGCGTTGCCGGCCGCAGCGCCTTATTCTGCCTGTTTACATACCTCTATTTGAATACACATGCCTATGCCAGTCTTTTTGGCGCTTCAGTTTATCTTCTTCTGGCACAATCACAACAGCTCGACAGAGCTAAATGCGTGCTCTGGCGATGAGGCACTATGCCTTGTTATGCTTTGAGAGAAAACAGGTTCAAAAACATTTTTGTAAGGTGAAATAATGTATAAAATGCATGTTTGACCATCAGCCGCTTTTATTTTAAACCCAAATATCGACCATGTTTCAGTCATGGGCCATCTTCACGGATAAGGGTTAAAATGGTTTAAGCCACCCTCATTACATTTGGACTCCCGATCTTCTCTTCATTACTGCTCTGTGTACATTTAGCATTCAATGTTTGCTTTTAAAAGTCGTGTGTCGTATATTGATATTCATGCCATGCTGTACACATTATTGAAGTAATGACTAATGTAATGTTATGGCTTACACCATTTTAACCCTTATCCGTGAAAATGGTCCGTGACTGAAACTGGTCGGTATTTGGGTTTAAAATAAAAGCGTCTGATTGTCAATCGTACATTTTATACAAACCAGGTGCAGCTGGTACTGTATTCAACGCAAACAAAAATGGAGAATCTTGTGTAAGTTTCCACAGTCGTTGTTAGTAGTTTCCTATAGAGGTTCAAATGGCTCTGAGCACTATGGGACTCAACTGCTGAGGTCATTAGTCCCCTAGAACTTAGAACTAGTTAAACCTAACTAACCTAAGGACATCACAAACATCCATGCCCGAGGCAGGATTCGAACCTGCGACCGTAGCGGTCTTGCGGTTCCAGACTGCAGCGCCTTTAACCGCACGGCCACTTCGGCCGGCTCCTATAGAGAATCAGTACTGAAGTAGAAGGAGCAGTAACAAGATGTACTGAGTACCCAGCTCCACTAATAAAAAAATTAATAATGATGATAATAATAATAATAATAATAATAATTAATCTGCAATCAAAAGGATATTTTAGTACAAGTTTTATGGGGTGATACATTTCTAGTGTGGAACGATTAACGAAAAAGTTATCTTGTACGGTAAGTACAACGTTGGCCGCTATTTGGAATTGAGTCATTATTTACTTGAGTAGTTACATGTTATTTTTTATTTGGCAACTAACCAATGTTTGCTAAAAAAATTGGCCAAATACGCGTACCTAATTAAGTTAACTCATACCGACTAATTTCGTGCGTGGAGCAACGTTAGCCCACTTCGTTGGATGATCTGTGTTTTTTTTAACTAAATTAAGGGAAGTCGAAAGGAAACACCTATAAAACTAGAAGTGGTACATACTGAACGAGAGACAAACTGTCAGTCTTCCTAGCAATTTAATTACCTCTGGTGTAACGGCAGGGGAAAAAAAATAACTGTGGAGATTTATGGAAATAGGTTTATGTAAGTACATCGTTTGTTAAAATATAATGTTCCAAGGAAACATAACAGCAGTCCGTCAAATAATACTTAATTTATAGCACATATTGGGCATAACTGTCTTTTATGCGATATTATTTCTTCAACGACGTGTGCCTCTGCAGTACATTCGCTAAACCTCATGGGATGAGTGATGAAGCGCAAGGCTACGAATCCAAAGCTCTCGGCTTCGATTCCCAGTCAGTCTTAAAATTTTTATTTGTGACTTATTTTATTCTTCGCCTCTGGCAATGTTTTTTTATGTAGAAAATTCCGAATTGCACAGTGGTTCAGTCCACGCTAAACTGGAAGTTCGGTAGAACCAACACATTTCGTAAGTTCTTAGTAATTTTTATTCAGTTTTATTCATTCGAGCTGGGGTACTTCCTTTGCAAGAGATGTGATTGACTTTCGCCATCGTGTCAGTTTTTTTAGCCAAAACGCACTGCAGTTCTCCCAATACACTAGCAGGACACCGGCGCTGAGTATTATATTAAAGACTGTGCAATGAATTTCGCAGGGTATCTGTGTATCGAGTACATGTCGTACGTTAGTTTCGTTCGTCCTGCAGCCCCGTTCGAGAGAGGACTCTCACGAGTGTGGAGTATGTTAGCCCCAGAAGTACTGCGTGAGCGGAAGTGGTGCGCGTCATGCGAGGAGGCGCCAGCTACGACTGGAAACGGCAACGCCGTTGCCGAAAGTTACCTTCGGCCAGCTCCAGCCCGGCAGAGCGTTTATCGCGGCGATCGCCGCCGTGCTGTTAAATGCAAATGCAAATTGGCGCGCAGCCGGCCGTGTGGTGATACACAAAAGGGCCTACTTTAATTACTGCGTCCGTTGCGATGTAGCGCGGCTCCCGTGTTCGAATTTTCCCTTTTTTCCCCACAATCAGCGTTTTTTTTTCCCGCTCCCCAGTTTCGTGGTGGAGGGGGGGGGGGGGGCGGAGGTGCACTCGATCTTCCGGAACATCCACATTCACCCTCTGCCCCCATTCCTCCCTCTCCCCTATCTGCCCTGTCCCCCTCCTCCCTTCCTTCCTTCATTGCACTTTTCCGTGTTTGACACGTGGACCTGTGAATTTTTCACAACTCGGTGTATGAAGCGTTTTTCTGGAAGTCGTCAAGGTGCCATGTCGCAAGAATCTGTTGAAAGCAACGTGGCTACTTCTCCTGAGTTCCGACGTGAAAGTAAGGTAACGCGAAAGCAGCGCTTACTCTTCCGTGCCGCAGAGCTTCGCAGCGTCGCACGAAATCACCCACGTGATCACGGCCAGAATCGAACCCAGTTTTGGGAATGTGTGGCGCAATAGACAGACTGCGCGACGTACAGCTAGGCAGATTAATCGGAAACGGTCGTTGACGCTCGCCGATTAATTCTCTGCTCTGCTACACTTATAAAATTAGCACTGCGGTGTTCAAACCAACCTTGGGGACAAAGTTTAACCTTCGATTACTCATAGATCAATTATTACGGGACACTCTCAGAAGATGGCAGTACTGGATATGAATATGTTCACCGCCTTGAGCTGTCTTCTAGAAACGAAATTTGAATACAGTTCAAAGTTAATGGAGAAAGAGTTACACAAAAACACCACAATGTAATAATAAATGAAAAGCACCAGTTTGCTTTTGTTCTACAATATTGTAGAACAAAAGCAAACTGGTGCTTTTCATTTATTATTATAATGTTGTTCTACCAAGAACCGACGGAAGATTCTGTTAATATGACCACAATGTAATTTATATGCTTCAGTGAAAATCTCACCTAGTTCGTCTCCTTCATCAGACATCAACTTCCACTTAGCTATAACTCTCCACAATCTAATTTCGAGTATCTGCCTATTGGTAGTCTGCTCCCTCGCTAAAAGTCAACACTCTCCTTGAAAACCGGATTGACTCAACCTAAAATCCGTGACCGCGCACGGGACCGCATTTCTGGCTTCTATCGAGTTTGTGTACAGCAAGAAATAACTCGCTGATCACGAAGGATCACCTTCTCTCGACACTACAGAAACACCACCTCTGCCCCAGAGCGCACGCAACTTCTACACACCACGAGCGTTGTCGGCCGGATACCTTGTTTCGCGAGGTCCAAATCTATCCACAAAGTTATTTACATCTCCCAGCCAATCAGAATCAGGAGCAAAACGTAGGCATATTTTTTAGCCACTTATTGCTTCCGCTTATAACGCTGCTGTATGTGCTTCTGCAGGGGGGTGGACAGAAGTATCGAAACACCAAAAACACACAACATTAACATGCCTAACGCGCTGTAGGAAAACCGTTGCATTCAAGACAGCTTTCAGACGTCTCGGACCATGCAGGCTCCTTGTAATTTTCAGGCGAACTTTATACTCGTATCGTTCTTCCTGCAAAATAGTGGCATGTTCAGGTAACGTCGATGAAGTTACATAGCGATCACGCAGCCTTCTCTCAGAAGTAGGCCACAAATGCACGATAATATTGACATAAGGTACTGTGATCGCCAGGGGATATGCGACATCACATCTTCGTGCTCACAAAACACGTCCTTGACGATGTGAGCTGTGTGAACGGGAGTCCTCCCTCTGTGTTCCATGGGATGGACCTGATCTTTAAAGTTAACATCGTTATTCGTAAGTATTTCACGACTAAAGGGACAAGTTGTAAAATACAAACGAATTTTGTACAGATTTTATAATTCAATCCGTGCTATGAGCAGAAGAAACAAACATACAAGTAATAAAAATGCACTTGAGAGATTTTCGTTGCTGTCAGTGCTGCTAGTTTTTTAACAAAGAAGTACTGCCAGCCTTTTTGTACTGTCTATCGAATGGGGCTGTATAAGAAAATGATAATATCCAGTGTTCCGCGCATATGACGTGTCTGGAATCCCTCCCATAAAAACCGTAAATCTGTTTCCACCGCATCGTATGAACTGACATCGCGTCCTCCTGTTATTATTAGCTGTGGCCGAGCGGTTCTAGCCGCTTCAGCGGCATTACATTTCCTGCAGCTTCTGGACATTTCGACGTATTGAGTCTCTCATGCATTCGTTGTCTCGAAAATGGTAACGAATAAAAAAATTCTGAATTACGCTGATGTTAGATCGTATGTAAATATTACATATTGGGAGATGGATGAATGAACACACACACACACACACACACACACACACACACACACACACACACACACACACACACACACCGCCACAAAGATGCAGCACGAGATAAAAGACGAAAGAAATTTTGTCGTTTCAAACGATTCTTACTGTCAGTTGCAACAGTACAGGGGAGGAACACGGACTTGTGACATCTAGAGTCCCTCGCAATAGTTTCCCAACGAATCCATACACACTGCCAATGCTGTGAAAGACGCCGAATACCTGTGTCCTCACCATGAGCGAATCGTCGGATCTCACCTGTCACTGTTTTGGCAATGTCTTCATATGTTCGAAAGCGAGTTCCTCGCTGTGGCTCTTTCAGTTTTGGTATGAGGTCATAATCGCAAAGTAATAAAGTCTGGCGAATATAGTGGATGGTCCAGTACTTTTCATCCATTAATGCATCTTGTAGACGTTCAGGGTGCTTCTCCCAAATAACCCGTCGTGGGTTTCATTACAGGGAAGTGCGACGGTAGTACAGTGCATTAACAGTTCATCCACGTGGCACGAAATGACATAGAATCACTCCTCTGATGTCGTAAGCTATGATGATGATTAAGGATTGCGAAGTAATTGCCTGCGTGGTGATCCTGGATGACGCCATTCCGCAGACTGGCGTTACAGTTTTGACTCATAGGCGCTGGCCCAAAATTGATCCGTGGTAGGGCCGGCCACGGCATGGCAAACTCCACGCATGCAGTGTGTGCGGGAAAAGACCTGGCACGTGACTAGGCTTTGCTCAGTCCTTTTTGGAAGTAGCCGGAACAGCGCGACATTTCATGTGTCAGTTTTAGACAAAATAACTTCATGTAGCATTGTGATGCGGCATTTTTCGGTCGGCGCAACTCTCTTCAGTTCGACAGAATCGTGCTGCCAGCGCTGTTTAACTTTCGCTATTTTTCCGTGGTATGAGGAATATTCACAGGTCCAGTGGCTGTTTGCACAAAAACAGGCAGTCTAGTGATGTATTGTCTTAATCCTTTAAAATGGATAGGAATGACAGAAGAGAGGGACGAGAATTCTCAATTCGTATAAGTGATAGGTACTACATATTTGCTATGAAACGACGTTACAGTACCATGCAGAAAGAATTTAAAGATTTAGTTGACAACGAAAGAACAAAACATTACAATGATCGACAGACAGGATTCTTTGTTATGTACGTCAGAAAGCACTCTGTGCTAAATTTAAAGAGTGAGGGGAAAGGCCTGGTACGAGTTTTCGATTTAAAACTCGCTACTGTTGTATTTATTAGGGAAAAGGAGTGGAGGAACGAGAATTAGAACATTCGGATTGGAATGCAGACTTCGCATGACTGCCCACGGCCCACAATAAAACATTGCATGGCAACTTCTTTCTGAATCGGTGGGGATACATTTAGAAAGAAAATCGCATTGTAGAAGGGACGCATTCTGATAAAGATAGTCCTGTTCCCTAAGCTCACAGGTCTTGAAGAAAACGCAAAGTTTAGGGAATTCATTGTGCCCATGAAATAATTACAAGGATAGTTTCCTAAACGTTTTGAGGACACTGTCGATCTTACACCTGTTTGCGAGACAGTTTTCCGTTTCAGTTGAAGCCGCCCCTGTGCACATGCAGATGTAACCGATTGACCTACAAGGTAATTCCCGTTTTAATGACAAAGCCTTATACGTTAAAACCGTCCAGGACGTCTGCATTCCTTTCCTCGGGTACACTTTCGAAGTCTCCATAATGAGGTTGTAAAAGTACTACAATATTTCGATCGACATATTTGTGTAAGACACCTTTTTTCGATTATGAAACTGAATATATCACGATTACGTGGCAACTTGAGTGCGAAACTCCTTGAAATTGTGTGCGTCTGTCCGTATGCCGGCAGTTTGCATCAGATAAGAATAATGTTTTCAGCGCGCCAAAAATAATTCAATAATACTGAAAATTTGTTTTTGTGACCTATGTTGTTGAGAAATGTGAAAATAAAACAAAGTCGTATGCGACTGCATTGCTATTTAAATGCGGGGCGTTTTGAGTATTCCACTCTTCCCCCTCCACGCGCTCAGACAGCTTGGCGTGGCGGTGGGGAAAAATGAGAAGCGAGGCTGAGCGCTTGGGCACTCGGGGCCGGGCACGGCTCGGCTCGCGAGCCAAAATCTTGGCAACCCCTGATGTACGGCGACGATTCACGCAAGCATATTATTGTCTCCCTCCAATTCACATAGTGCATGAGGCACCCACTTTGTAGCAACTTCAGACATGGGTAGCTCATCGCTTAAAATCCTGTACATGGGTGCCTTCTCAAAACCCGTATGGCGCTGCAATTCCAGCAGCGCCCATCTTCTATTGTTCTCCAAGCAGTGGGCTATCTGGGTACGAGAGCAGTCCATACACACAGTAACAGACCACTCGGATCCGTTCATGGCGACCGTTGCATCTCTGCCACGCCTGCATGCATCTACCCACCGAGCAACTGTTCGATGCGGTAGAGCAGCGTTTTCCTACCGCTTCCGCAAACTCCTCGTGGCATTGGCGTGCATTCCTTCCACAGCGAAGTGCAGCCTTTACTTAAGAGTGCTGTTCAAGTCTGGTAACATCCATCCTGAATCACTGCTCAAATCCCAATGTGGTCTCTCTTCACGCTTCGTTCTCCTGGAAAGGACTGCCATCTAGCGTCACGTCTCATTACTATGGATTCTTGGAGAGACCCGTGATGCCGTGGAATGCGCGTGGTTTTAATATATTGTTGCAATTGACAATAAAAAAACATTTGCAATGACCAACATTTTTCTTTTTTTCTCGTGCTATATGTATGTGTGTGTGTGTGTGTGTGTGTGTGTGTGTGTGTGTGTGTGTGTGTGTGGGTGGGTGGGTGTGTGTGTGTGTTTGTGTCCCTACATGTAATGTTACATATGAACTAACCTTCCATTTGCATATTTCAGAATATTTTGTTACCATTTTCGAGACAAAAGAAAGTTGCGATGCTTCTGCAATGAACCCTGTTGACATAACTGTACAAATGGAAATGAGCATCATTCATCCATAAGTTGTTTACAGTGTCTTCCCTTCAGTAGTTAAGTTCAACATTTCGTGCACAAAAGGCTTCGTCTCACGGAATCTCTTTCTTCGTATTTTAAACGTGGCTGTGAGACAGCAACCAAACAGCGAAATGATTGCAACAAGATTTGACTTCAACCTGGTTTCGTCACCGACTTTGTGTATCTTCTTCAGAAGATCCAGACAATTATATATAGTAACGGATGAACAGATTTAAGATGAAAATGCTCTCGTCGTTTAAAATACTTCATAAGAAAATATTTAAACGAAATAAAATTACAAACAATCGGTAAAATTATAGCCACATAGCTTAGTACACAATACGCCACGAAGGGTTGCATGAGGAAACAAACATGCAGTGGAGGTGGCATCAGATAGTCTGGTAGGCCAAGGAGGTTTCCTCCCCCATATCTGGTCCGCCCTGAAGGCGAATTGTTCAGCTCCAGTGGTAGGAGGGGAACGACGTATTGCTTGTCTTCATATCTGGAACAGCCAAGCGTTATACATTATTTAGTCTGTCTGTAGCGACGAATGCTAATCTATCTTTAGGTTAAAGTAGGTACGATTATCGTAGCAGCCTCGTCACCTTCAACTGAATGGTGCTGTGGCCGAGATACTGACGCAGCGCGGATCGCAAGGACGCACGTGACCATAAGGGCAACCGGGAGGCGGCACTCGAGCAGCAAACAGTAGCAGCGGTGGCGGGGCGGCTAGCATGAATTATGGATGGCCGACGTCGCCTCAAGTGCAGCGCAAGCACCCAGCGCGCTGCACACGACCGCGCCTCTCCTGCTCGGGAGCTGCGGCTGTGACCGCTGAGCTGAAACGCGCGCGTCCGCTCTCGTCCCGCGAGGCACACTGGCCGTACCAGGTACGCAGTTGGCCGTCATGGTGCATCAACTGTTCAGCGCACTCTGTACGCAGCCGGGCTAGACTAGTGGCAATCGTACTGCGACTCTAGCTTCAGGTCCAGTAATTTATTTGACTGCTGAGGTACGTTAAACGACACACACACACACACACACACACACACACACACACACACACAATAGTGACGCGAAAGTGCCACGGCTAACCGGGGGCTCTGGCGGCGGTCTTGATCTCATATGGAGGCACATTCACATACTACCGTGACGTCAGAATACCGTGACCGCCATTTTTGCAGTTGATGCCGGAGCGTACGGCAGATTGTAGTGGTGTAGCAATTTTTGTCAGTTCAAAGAATGTTCCAGCAAACTCTACCCTACCAAACACTGAAGTTCGATGGTTATTACAGCTGACGAGACATTTCCTGTTAAAACGTACAAGATGATGAGACATTACTTAGAGGATGATTTAGATCAGGGATTCCCAAAGTGGTCGATATCGACCCCTTGGGGTCGATATCGGTTTCCTAGGGGTCGACATAAACGAAAACTGATTTTGGGGGTCGACGAGGTCTAAAAGTCGACCCCTATTAAATTAACACAAGTTCTTATTTAAAACTTTCAAGATAGGTAGGTTCTGTATTGTTTATGTTGTGTTACGTGTACTAAGAATAATTAATATTTTTGTAGGAAATAACATTGTTGTAGTAATGTAAAGTCTCAAGTTCGTACAAGATGAAAAACTCGGCAAGTCTGTGTGGACAAGTTTGTGCAAGATAATGAGTTCGAGCGTACGTCTTTCAGGCGCGTTTTGACTTGCTCTCTATTTTACGCTTACGCGATTTAACACGAACGAATTCATGATCAAGTCCAAACATGTTCCTGATATTTTACTATTTAACGAGATTGCACTTAGGTTGAAAGTTCATTTGCGTTTTGAAATTCGTTGGAGCTTGAACGATAATAACTCATATAAGTACTCATTTATTTCAAGAGATTACAAAGTTATTACATAGCTAAATTAAGTGAAGTAAAGTGACTGAAAAAGTGGTAAACACAACATACAACATATTTTAAATAGGTAGGTATAAAAAGTATTTGTAAAAAATTACTTACACTTATGTTGTTAAGTAGGTAATTCGGCCATGGGGGTCTGAGGTAACAGTTCATTTTGGAAAAGGGGTCACTTGTCCAAAATAGTTTGGGGATCCCTGATTTAGATTATCGGAATGTTTGTCATTGACCAGTGAGCTATTGCCAGAGTCACTCCGAACAATACGAAGGAAATATCTTAAACAAATAGGCGTTGTAAGATTTGTTCGTACTTCTCCAGTTGCGCGAAATACGCGGCATGCCTGGCACCGGCACCTAGCATACTCTTGTCAGAAGGTACCGCCGAGAATAAGATCGCTTTCTGGTCAGCATCTTCCGCTTTCTTCCCAAAGTACACTGCAAAGAACTTCACAATTTACATCGAGTTCACTCTCACTGAATTACCAAATCAAAAACATATTCACTTTTCCTTTACTGGGAAACTGCATTTGTGAATCGGCCGCTGTGACCGAGCGGTTCTAGGCACTTCAGTCTGGAACCACGCGGCAGCTACGGTCGCAGATTCGAATCCTGCCTCGGTCATGGATGTCTGTGTTGTCCTTAAGTTAGTTAGGTCTGATGACCTCAGATGTTAAGTCCTATAGTGGTTAGAGCCATTTGAATTTTTTTTTCTTTAATAGATGTTATGTTACCGAAATGACGGTTACTGCCTCAGAGTTCAGCACCACCTTACAGCGACGTATCGCTCTCTTCCTCTGAGGCGCACGTGGGTTCTGGAGCACGTTAAGAGTAACAATTTCTGTCAGTGCATTCATTGGTATTGTGTGTGAAGTTTAGCAGCGCATAAAGTCTTCTATGACGATGCAGAACGGACGGACCGAGAAGGTGCAGACCTTAAAATCAACATTATTTGCTTCATATCTTTCTGTCTTTATTTTTCTGAATTGCAAATCTCAAGGTTTAATTCACGGATACATTTTTCGTTGAATAATACTGACTGTCGTATTGGGAAATGTGTCAATTTTACAGATGAAACCTCGGTGTTTCAACTGAGTAATAACTTCGTCCTAATCAGACGTTCCTACGAATTTCGTGCTCTGCATCTTCAGCTAAAGACGTCGAAGATAATTAGGAAACTTGTCGAGACACTATACCAGAAGTCAGCGCCGTTACTTAATGACTGGCTAAGATTTCTTCATCATCATTTGTTTCTTCGCGTCGCTTCTGAGTGTTCCTATTTTTTGTTGTTTGGATTAGCACTAGTGGTGTGACGTCCCGAATACTGAATTTTAAAACTATATACTGCCAAAAGATTACATGTGAATGACACTTTTCTTATATAGCCTTCATGATAGACTATAAATGACATTCACCGTTGAGATTTACTGCTAATTTACAAACATTCTTTATTCCTATTATACCAAGCTAACTTACTTAAAAGGAACCACCACATAAAATAAGTTCCATGCAGTGTAGTGTTGCCTTCTGAACGCAGGGACGTAGCACAAGAGACTATCGTCACAGTCTGCACCAACATGATCAGAAGGAAACAGCACGTGGAGTACTTCCTCCTCGTAACTACGATAGCAGAATATTTGTCGTACTGCAGGGCTTCTGCATGCTGGCCTGGCTGCGTAAGTGATGTTTTGCAAGTCGGTTGTGGCAGAATCTAGTTAAAAACAAAAAAAAAAAAAAATGTAGTTCAACGAAGTAAAACATAAAACGCTTGGAATATTTCTCTCCAGTTGCAAAATGGGGGGAAAACGTGCTCATTCGTTCGTAATAGTTAATCTCGCATTGGTTGCGCTTTCGAGTGTGATGTCTACGTCTATTGGTATTCCATGTGAAAGTGTGAGAACGTTTTCGAAGTGTTTGCGAATCGTGTAACTGAGACGGGACGTGCGGATCCGATCCAGGGTTTGCTTGCCTCCATGAATCCTGGAAGCGGCGTGCTGAGGCGAGCGGTTATCTGGACGAGTCGACCGTAAAAGTTACTAAAGAAGTGAATTGTTATTATCTAGAAGTAGCAGCCAGTACTCCAGTCAAATAGACACACTAGAAAGGAAGCGGCATTATTGGGGTAAGAAGCATGCTTCTACTTGGAACGGGAATGCTACCTCGGCGGTAGCGTAACTACAGGATAAATGTATTACCATTTCGCAGACTGTGCGAAGTAGAGCGGTGAAACCAGATGGTTAAAATGGATGTAGAATAACAAGCAAATCTAATTTGGAACTGATCAACATGTCTTCCTTTTGTCATTATACTTGTATTTCCGTAAACTTTGACATATTGCTGTTGTGTGAGCTTTCTCGCGGATGACAACACGGGGCTCGACCCCGTCTTGGCATATGGCTACCTGGAGAGTCATGGTCACAGTAGGGGAAACGTGAGATTTAATTTGGACTTTCTCCGATTTATTTTCGCCTTAATAAGATGTTCTCAGACAGCTTTCAGTAAGGATGTTTTACTAGTCGTGGTACTGGTAATTGAAAAAAAAATTGTCCGTGTTGCATGGAACCTACGGCTATATCATAGAACTGATAAAATTACCTTTTTTCAGTTTCATCCGCAGTTATTTTTCAATATTTAGTGACACCGCGTGCTTGAGCAGTTTTCTTTACCGTCAAGTGCCTGTTATTTACATATCATTTGTCAGTGACAGATTGCTTTGAAATGCGAAAAGCTTTTTCAGTGGGTTTGCCAGTAAGGTGCTGGTTGTTGTTTTCTTCGTACCCTTGTAGCTCTCCATGTTACGCTATCGCACGCAAGCCTCTTTATCTCTGCAAAACTACCACAACGTACATCCATATGAAGATGATTACTGTATTCAAACTTTTTTGGTCTCCCTCTACGATGTTTATCCCCCACACTTCCTTCCGTTACCAAATTGAAAATTCCGTGATGCATCAAGAAGTATTCTATTCTTTTAATTGAGTGATAATACAGTTTTTTCTTTTTTTCCCATTTCGATTCAGGTCATCATTTGTTATTCGTTCTGCCCATCTAAACTTCAGCGTACTACATATCAAAGACTTCCATTCTCTTCTTGTCTGAATTTCTTATCGTCTATACAATTACCTTCAGAAAAGACTTCCTGACAGTTAAATCTATAGTCAATATTAACAAATTTCTCTTCATTTTGTGTCCGCTTTCCTTCGGCCATCATCGATATTAATACGACTACATTCCATTACCCTTGTTTTCATTGTGATGATTTTAATTTAGCAATCAATTTTTGAAGAATAAACGTCTTATAATTCCAAGCTGGTTTCTGCGCAAGTCGTAAATAACCTTTCGCTCTTCATAATTTATCATTGTTACTTTCAATATTTCGCAGACTGTAGTCCAGTCAACATTGTCCAAGGTTTCTCTAAATAAACGAATGTTATAAATCTAGATGTGACTTTCTTCAACCTACCTTCTAGGATAAGTCATAGAGCCAGTATTGCCTGGCATCTTCCTACCCATACTGACTGTCGTCGAGATCAGCTTCTACCAGTTTCTCCACCCTTTGTAAATAATTTTCAATATTTTGCAATCATTATTTGTTAAACTAATAGATTGGCGGTATTCACACCTGTCAGCACATGCTGTCTTTGATACTAGAGTTTAGGAGGAATTTAATAAGTCTGAGGATGAAACTTTTTGGCAGATTAAAACTGTCTGCCGGACTTGCCCGCGAAAGGCAAAGGTCCCGAGTTCGAGTCTCGGTCCGGCAGACAGTTTTAATCTGCCAAAAAGTTTCATCCTCAGACTTATTAAATTCCCCCTAAACTCTTGCCTTTGCCTTTCGCGGGTAAGTACTCTACTTGAGTACTTGCCCGCGAAAGGCAAAGGTCCCGAGTTCGAGTCTCGGTCCGGCACACAGTTTTAATCTGCCAGAAAGTTTCATATCAGCGCACACTCCGCTGCAGAGTGAAAATCTCATTCTGGAAGTCTGAGGATATTTTGCGTGTCTCATATCTCGCGCACTATATGGACTGATATTGTCATGGCTGGCTTTCCCAGTGATGTCAGCAATTCTGAGGACCTGTCGTCTACTGAACTGGCATTGTTTGGACTTACGTTTTGCTGTACTCCATAAAATGTTTCTCACAGTGCCGTTACTCCCGGCTAATCTTCACATACATCCTACTCTCTGTCTATAATGTTGCCCTCAACTTTGTATCTCTTACATACACATATTGTATCGCTCCTGTACCTTTAAGACTTCCCTTGTTTGCTTATAATTGGCTTGCCATCTGAGATCTATTCAAACAGCTGCCTCCTCCTTCTTCAAAGGTGCTTTTAATTTTCCTAGAGGCAGAATCTTACCCATGCTTATGCGTGCGGAGAAGTATCCTTTTCTAATTTTTACCATGTTTTCAAATAGGATTTTCCAGCGACTAAACGAAAGAAAATGATTCAATCGTAATCGTGAATTGTCGCATCCAAAGGATGCCCGCCAATAGAGATGGAAAAGAAAAAATATTTATATTTATTTATTATAGAGATTTCTGTGAATAAACAACAATTATTAAATATCCATCGCCATTAAATGATTCTAAAAAATGGTTCAAATGGCTCTGAGCACAATGGGACTTAACATCTGTGGTCATCAGTCCCCTAGAACTTAGAACTACTTAAACCTAACTAACCTAAGGACATCACACACATCCATGCCCGAGGCAGGATTCGAACCTGCGACCGTAGCGGTCACGCGATTCGAGACTGAAGCGCCTAGAACCGCACGGCCACACCGGCCGGCAAATGATTCTATCGGGCCAGTGTTCAGTGTTGGCTGTCGTCAATATTAGGTAACGTTCGACTGAGATTCTAGTACATAAAATTATCGGGCGACAGATACAGGTACGCTATGCTATCAAGAAATAAGCAGTAGAGAACAAAAGGAAATCTATCGTTTCGATACCTAACAATCCGCCACCAGCGTCTTTAAGACTTATTTACCCCTTATATTTACTGGAACAGCAAGAATGAATGGTAATCGTTTCTAAGAAAGTTACACACTACCTTGAACATAATAACATTGTTGTTGTTGTGGTCTTCAGTCCTGAGACTGGTTTGATGCAGCTCCCCATGCTACTCTATCCTGTGCAAGCTTCTTCATCTCCCAGTACCTACCACAACCTACATCCTTCTGAATCTGCTTAGTGTATTCATCTCTTGGTCTCCCTCTACGATTATTACCCTCCACGCTGCCCTCCAATACTAAATTGGTGATCCATTGATGCCTCAGAATATGTCCTACCAACCGATCCCTTCTTCTAGTCAAGTTGTGCCACAAACTTCTCTTCTCCCCAATCCTATTCAATACTTCCTCATTAGTTATGTGATCTACCCATCTAATCTTCAGCATTCTTCTGTAGCACCACATTTCAAAAGCTTCTATTCTCTTCTTGTCCAAACTATTTATCGTCCATGTTTCACTTCCATACATGGCTACACTCAATACAAATACTTTCAAAAATGACTTCCTGGCACTTAAATCAATACTCGATGTTAACAAATTTCTCTTCTTCAGAAACGCTTTCCTTGCCATTGCCAGTCCACATTTTATATCCTCTCTACTTTGACCGTCATCAGTTATTTTGCTCCCCAAATAGCAAAACTCCTTTTTCTACTTTAAGTGTCTCATTTCCTAATCTAATTCCCTCAGCATCACCCGACTTAATTCGACTACATTCCATTACCCTCGTTTTGCTTTTGTTGATATTCATCTTATATCCGCCTTTCAAGACACTATCCATTCCGTTTAACTGCTCTTCCAAGTCCTTTGTTGTCTCTGACAGAATTACAATGTCATCGGCGAACCTCAAAGTTTTTATTTCTTCTCCATGGATTTTAATACCTATTCCAAATTTTTCTTTTGTTTCCTTTACTGCTTGCTCGATATACAGATTGAATAACATCGGGGACAGGCTATAACCCTGTCTCACTCCCTTCCCAACCGCTGCTTCCCTTTCATGTCCCTCGACTCTTATAACTGCCATCTGGTTTCTGTACAAATTGTAAATAGCCTTTCGATCCCTGTATTTTACCCCTGCTACCTTTAGAATTTGAAAGAGAGTATTCCAGTCAATATTGTCAAAAGCTTTCTCCAAGTCTACAAATGCTAGAAACGTAGGTTTGCCTTTCCTTAATCTTTCTTCTAAGATAAGTCGTAGGGTCAGTATTGCCTCACGTGTTCCAACATTTCTACAGAATCCAAACTGATCTTCCCCGAGGTCGGCTTCTACCAGTTTTTCCATTCATTTGTAAATAATTCGCGTTAGTATTTTGCAGCTGTGACTTATTAAACTGATAGTTCGGTAAATTTCACATCTGTCAACACCTGCTTTCTTTGGGATTGGAATTATTATATTCTTCGTGAAGTCTGAGGGTATTTCGCCGGTCTCGTACATCTTGCTCACCAGATGGTAGAGTTTCGTCAGGAATGACTCTCCCAAGGCCGTCAGTAGTTCTAATGGAATGTTGTCTATTCCTGGGGCCTTGTTTCGAATCAGGTCTTTCAGTGTTCTGTCAAACTCTTCACGCAGTATCGTATCTCCTATTTCATCTTCATCTACATCCTCTTCCATTTCCATAATATTGTCCTCAAGTACATCGCCCTTGTATAGACCCTCTATATACTCCTCCACCTTTCTGCTTTCCCCTCTTTGCTTAGAACTGGGTTTCCATCTGAGCTCTTGATATTCATACAAGTGGCTCTCTTTTCTCCAAAGGTCTCTTTAATTTTCCTGTAGGCAGTATCTATCTTACCCCTAGTGAGATAAGCCTCTACATCCTTACATTTGTCCTCTAGCCATGCCTGCTTAGCCATTTTGCACTTCCTGTCGACCTCATTTTTGAGACGTTTGTATTCCTTTTTGCCTGCTTCATTTACTGCATTTTTATATTTCTTCTGTTACCCAAGGATTTCTCCTAGTCCTCGTCTTTTTACCTACTTGATCCTCTGCTGCCTTCACTACTTCATCCCTCAGAGCTACCCATTCGTCTTCTACTGTATTTCTTTCCCCCATTCCTGTCAATTGTTCCCTTATGACGTCCCTGAAACTCTGTACAACCTCTGGTTTAGTCAGTTTATCCAGGTCCCATCTCCTTAAATTCCCACCTTTTTGCAATTTCTTCAGTTATAATCTACAGTTCATAACCAGTAGATTGTGGTCAGAGTCCACATCTGCCCCTGGAAATGTCCTACAATTTAAAACCTGGTTCCTAAATCTCTGTCTTACCATTATATAATCTATCTGATACCTTTTAGTATCTCCAGGATTCTTCAATGTATACAACCTTCTTTTATGATTCTTGAACCAAGTGTTAGCTATGATTAAGTTATGCTCTGTACAAAATTCTACCAGACAGCTTCCTCTTTCATTTCTTAGCTCCAATCCATATTCACCTACTATGTTTCCTTCTCTCCCTTTTCCTACTGTCGAATTCCAGTCACCCATGACTATTAAATTTTCGTCTCCCTTCACTACTTGAGTAATTTCTTTTATCTCATCATACATTTCATCAATTTCTTCATCATCTGCAGAGCTAGTTGGCATATAAACTTGTGCTATTGCAGTATGTGTGGGCTTCGTGTCTACCTTGGCCACAATAATGCGTTCACTGTGTTGTTTGTAGTAGCTTACCTGCACGCCTATTTTTTTTTATTCATTATTAAACCTACTCCTGCATTACCCCTATTTGATTTTGTATTTATAACCCTGTATTCACCTGACCAGAAGTCTTGTTCCTCCTGCCACCGAACTTCACTAATTCCCACTATTTTACCCAAGAGGACGCCATCATCATTTAACCGTACAGTAAAGCTGCATGCCCTCGGGAAAAATTACGGCTGTAGTTTCCCCTTGCTTTCAGCCGTTCGCAGTACCACAACAGCAAGGCCGTTGTGGTTAGTGTTACAAGGCCAGATCAGTCAATCATCCAGACTGTTGCCCCTGCAACTACTGAAAAGGCTGCTGCCCCTCTTCAGGAACCACACGTTTGTCTGGCCTCTGTGACATTACAGCCTTTATCACTGCGATTTTTAACATGTAAAAGTTTTTTTTCTGTATTCGCGTCAGTATGTGCGAACTTTTAACATATACCAATGAATGTTGTAACCTCTCCTGAAAAGCGCAGAATATCACGATAGCTATAAACTGTTATACGCTGCTATCGATCAGTAAAAAAAAGAAAAACGATGCACCTATGTTTCAAAAATAACAATTGCCAATTTTTACTTCTGCAGGGAGCCGCGCCGCTCTCTAGCTGTTCTTCTGTGAATGTGTTGCGAGTCGGACGCAAAAGTATTGTGCTCCATACTGATATAATCATTTTATTGTAAATTTAAGAGTTTAAGTGATTAAAAATATATGTAGCCACAAACAAGCGAGAATGTATATCGTGAAAATTCGCTCCACCGCCACAATGGGTGGCCATGTTAATGTAAGTTTCCGTTTCATAATATAATACTTGAAGCCTTGAAGTTTATTTAATTTCAAAGAAAATCTCTCAACTTTATTTTCATTAATTATACTTGTGATAATCTTTTCTGTTTAAAAGATTTATGCAGCTTATGATCCAGCGTGAGTTCTGTCGGAACAGGAGGCTGTCGTGACGACATCGTTATAGTATTTATTCCAAGTTTTTTCAGTTCCGTTTATATGTTCGTACAAATCCAATTAGTTGGTCCCTTAGGTTTCTTTCATGTAACTTCCGTCTGTTTTCTCCGCGCGATCTTCCTCCGAAAAAAAAAAATCTGTTCATTTTTTTTAGTAATTTTCGATATCGCGAATGAGAAAAGACAGCCGCCTCCTGCTCCGAACGGAACACCACGACTTTTCTAACGTCGGAGAGTACCGCACGAATTTTCCGCTAAAAGGTAATAGAATTTCTTAAAGCTGAATCAATTACAGATGTTGCTACTGTTCTCCGACAAATCTGGTGTGATTAATAGTAATTTATTCTGTCACGACAAAAAGAACCAATTTTATTTTTACCAAAGCAACAAAGCTTTCAATTAAATTACTAAAAATCATACCAGACCTCTCAGCAGATACCCCTCCGTTGTGGTTGCGCCATTCTGGAATGAAACTGAAGATTGTCGTTTTATAAATTATAACATCCTTTGTCTTTCAGGAAGACAGGCTCAGACTGACTATTAATTTATTATTGCGCAAGGAGGCATAAACGGCATAAAATGGTCCTTGGTTATTATTTTCAGCTTATGACTTCAAAAACATCCCTTCAATGCAATCCAAAAGAAATAAGTAAGTAATGGCGCTGTCTGTAACACAACTGCTTCGACGACCGTCACAACAACTAATGTGAACACGCGGGTCACGTTAGTAGCCTACAGCGTCCTAAGTGTGGGGAGAGACTTCCAGTGGCAGCCTTCTTCATATAATATTAGTAATGGTAATGTACGGGGATGAACAGTAGAGCTGTACGCGACTGTGGGGTTTCCCGTTTTATTCCGGCGTTGTGTCCTAGTGTAAGTCCGGGTGTGTTTATTGTCAGGGCAGCGCGGCCTGGAATGTTTACAGAGTTGACAACGCGTGAGGCGTGCTGCTCGTGTAAACTTCCTGCGGCTCCCGTGCAGCGCAACAGCCGAGCCCCCGGCAGCCGGCGCGTGGGAGTAGCCATTCACTATCAGCGCGGCCAGCTGTGTGCCCTCTGCTGCGCTATCTCTCTGGTGTGTCGCGCAGTGAGCACAACCACTGCCGCTCGTGACGTCACTGCAACGTGTGCTGCTTTCAGTTAAAGGTGTGGCGTTGTGGGAATGGGGTTGATACCTACAGTACTGGCCATTAAAATAGCGACGCTGCAGAGTCTGCATGCATAAACCGCCAAATCGGCATAAAGCGCTCTATCTCATGCTTGCATCTGCAATTGATTAGCGTTTCGGTGCACTGCACAAAATAGGTAGGAGTAACGCCATCTACATTCTGTGTATAAGGAAATATTACACAGCGGATTTCTTTTCAAAAATGGATCAACTGGCTCTAAGGACTTTGGGACTGTTTGTGGGAACAAGTTGGTACGCCTCGTGCAAGAAGCGAAGCTTCTACTGATAAGTGTCAAAATTGGACAGCGGCAGGATCGTGGTTAGTCGTTATACGTTGTATATCTTGACAGTGCTTTATCGTGCCGCGATATTGCTACTCCCATTGGTTGGGATCCCGGACTGCCTTGCGAATGTGGAATCGATGTGCTCAGTTGGGCCATACTCAGCGCCATGCTGGGTATCATCGGTCTCTCGTGACTAGTGCCCGATAGGACAAGACATTTTTTTCGCTCGACAATACAGGATGCTGCAGCCACGTGTCATACACTGGAACAGGAAATGGGGTTGGTAACACACTCAGTGACAGTACTGGGCGCAGGGCTGGCACGATATCGCTTTTTCAGGAGAGTGCCAGTTCCGACACGGGATTTTCATAATTCTTTTTAATATTTACCGTACGTGAAGTTCAAAACGCAACTATTAATGTCGGAAAAAAGTTCGATGCAAATCTCTAAAATGCTCGAGAAAATCAACTTGAAGTCTTAATATAATGGTCTTCTAACTATGATTTGAAAAGCTATAATAAAAAAAGGTTCAAATGGCTCTGAGCACTATGGGACTTAACTTCTGAGGTCATCAGTCCCCTAGACTTAGAACTACTTAAACCTAACTAACCTAAGGACATCACACACATCCCTGCCCGAGGCAGGATTCAAACCTGCGACCGTAGCGGCCGCGCGGTTCCAGGCTACAGCGCCTAGAACAGCTCGGCCACTCCGGCCGGCTGCTATAATATATCATTAGTTGTTTTATCTTACATGCAACTTCGTTGCTGTCATGTCCTGTCTGTTTTAGAATTATTACTTTCTCCCAGGTTCCCGACTGATGCAAATTTTTAAAGAGAGGCGCATGTTCAGCTTACAGTTCCGTGACATTTATAACACAGAAAGATGGAGAAAAAATCCTGGTTCGAGTCTCGTTTCGTTCCCCTTTTTTCGGTTATTCATTTTTTTCCTTCAGTCCGAATACCTAGGTCATTTACACATAAAACTCATCAAATTTACGCTAATTGACAGATATCTAATTGCTGTTTTCATGAAAAATGCAGGTCTTTTTATTTCTAATGGCATTACACATACAAAAATCCAGTTTAAGTTTCAAAAATATATTCTTAATTACTGTTGTTTTCTAAAAGATTTACTTAAAATTACAAGAATGCAAATTGAATTCTTTTTCGTCGTTACGTATTTTACGCTTCAGAGAGATGTTCGTGGAACATGCACCTCTGTTCAAAATTTTGCCAGGGCGGGGAATTGAACCGGCGCCACACATGTTGTACGCGAGCATTCTGCCACGTAGTCATAAGACCTGTTGAGAAAAATCGACCTCCCATACCGTATTAAAGACGATCGGAAAACTCCAGAGTCGATTTTCTCGGCAATTTTCGACAGCTACATAAGGCTCCGAAGAGGACGAACATTGCCGGATCGCATTCCTCGTAGTCATATGTACACGGCGCTTGGTGTGATGATACGGGATGCCGTTTTGTACCCAACACAGTCACCTGTCGTTAGCGTGATCGTCAATTTGGATAACAGCCGTCACATTTCTAACATGTTAAGGCCGGTGACTGTGTCCTTTCTTCGAGGTCCCAGTTGGATCTTTCAGCAAGATTACGCAAGACTACATGTTGCTTGCACTATCTTGAGCTACCATGATAAAGACGTCCATGTCCACTCTGCAGATCTGTCAGCCACTGAAAACATGGTATCGTGATTTGCTGAGAGACTGGAACGCCACCACCAGCCAGACCGTGTTTGATGGACTCTGGCACAGAGTTGAAGCAGCACGTAATGACATACCCCATGTCTCATCCAAGTTCAGTTCGACCCGATGCCCAAACAGGTTAGAACCACTGTTGCAGCGAGAGGTGGCAACTTTGTGAGCTGAACGTCACACCCTACATGCCTCCAAAGCCCTTAAAAATTTAATAAATTTTTTTCCCACTGTACTGCACACGGACAGAAAGTAAAATTTCGCTGTTTGCTATCCTTCTATGTGTTGGAGTTTCAGTACTCAGTAGTGTACAAAGCCCAGACATCACTGTGACTTATTTCGAAGATTTGTCACTGTATTAATATGAGCTCGGTAACTGTTTGTTTTCCTGTTCGTTGTTTCTCCTTTATCCTCTTGATTTAAGGATACATCGACAAGGCTGTAATTTATTTATTTATTTTTTCAAGGCTGCATTGAGAAACTACGACCCGCCACGTGATATCCTTCGACAGCAGATTCTTGAATGGCAGTTAATTTTCCGAATGACACAAGATTTTAGTGCAGCGCACAAAAAGCCACCTCAAGGCATCACGCTGCTACCATGTAACATGGATATTGGCATAAGTTCGGCGAGGAAGAGTGTCCACAATCTTTCAATTGTATCGTATTCAGCTACTCTGTATGTCATGTATTCTTAATGTAAGTATACAAAATTTATATAATCGTGTATATCATACTAACGCAGTTTTCTCTTTTATTGCAGGTAAGCCATTTCCCCATCGGCACTAATAACACTGCAGTAAGTTAAAAAAAATTTACTTTCGCCAAAATTCTCCTTCTTTAATTGCATGCGCCCGAAGCTACAAGACACGAAGGATATAAAGTAAGTAGGGTCCAAGTAATCTGCATTGAAACTTCAACTGTGACCATTCAGATTTATGTTGAAAATCCTCCCCTGGTTCATGGTTGGATTATTGTCTCGGAGAGTCTTAGTTTTACCATATTCTTGCCATGCTTGCTAATCTAAGTAACGCAGTAATACTTAATCGACTTGGTACTCTTAGGCACGGTGTCCGCGAGAGGGTTAAAAAATTCTAAATTAAGTGATTCGACGAGTCGTGCCCCAAGCACCAAGTTTAATAGGGAATATACAAAACTAAATGTATATCAAACGATTGTTAATTATCCACTTAGTATTTTTAAGGTACAATATGTCGACACCTAAACCCAATACATATTCCAGTAGGGCATGCAATCATTTGATAATATAAATGTGGATGCCACCTTTTTTATTCGACAATCTAAAATTATGTTACATCATTACATATAGCGTAACCAGTTAGTTGTGAAATATAGGTAGAAAACATTCACAAAAAAATTATAATCTAATAATGTTAGGCTGACACTAAAGTTTAAAAAAATGTAAAATACTGTGAGAAATACTGTTGAGTGTCAACAAGAAACCAATAAAAAAATGTCGCTTTAATGGTCTAAGGGAAAAAAAAGTTAGTCAGTTTCGACGACATCTATAACATTCGTTTGCGTACCGAACGAAACATCTGGTCGCTTTAATGAAATTATTGCGTCAATTCCATGCTTTCTGTTTTTAATCCTGACTGGCATAAGTAAACGTCGGTAAAACGTTTTGAAAGCTACATATTTTGCGTTGTGTGGAGGAAAATCTCCCAAAATTATCCACAGATTTGCTGATAGAACCAACTTTTAACAACTTAAGACTGAGCCAAGACAGTCCCCTGTCTCTCCAGTTTGTCACGTTATTGAGCAGTCAGGCCAGTTGGGCAGCAGAATTTGTAGCTCAGTGACTGCATTTATCGGTGTGTTGTGCCCCGTAGACTTTGATACAGTCCCAGTCTTGAAACTTCGTAATTTTTTTCCTTGTCTTCTATTGCAGAAAATTTTTTCTTTGTTCAGATGATGTGGTTAACTAAAGTGTACTTCGGCGAGCACAGCAGTAGCTCTGGTGTATGAAACTGATTGTTTATTCAGCAAGCCATCAAGGTGGTTCTTCGTCCACAGGAAACAGCAAATTATTGTGATTCCCGCTGTGCAGCAAAGAGAGGAGGCGTCCATAGGGGAGCTGGAGGACAGATGACGGGCGGGAGTACCGCTGCCGTATTTTATGTTGTGGAAATTGATATCGGAAATCGCGCTTTAACAAAAAAATTTAAAGCTATACATTGATTGCTTAAGTCATTGTATTTACCGTCAGACTCAGCAGTGTTAAATGTGCAGAAAAAAAAACGAACACCTGCGCTTTCAGGCTGTCGTCTATCTCAAAAGGACACCACACGGAAATTGGATTTGTGCATCTTCTATATTCTTATTTGTGGTAATTGGAAGTTCACAACTCAGATGTCACTCTCCGATAGCAGTTCGATGCAACTCTCAAAAATTCTCGAGAAAATCGACTTCAAGTTTCCAGATTCCGTAAATCAAAATCAGTTTTTCGTAGGGGCACATGGTTCTTTGGTAGAATGCTCACGTATGCTGTTGGTGGCCTGGGTTCGATTCCCAGCCGGTGCAGATTTTTAAATTATGATTAAGGTTTTGCGAGAATTGCCTTGAAGCATAGAATACGATATTGCAGTGCCTGTGTTAATCAGATGTACGATGCAACGTTCCTTCGGACATGCATGCACGTCTGAAGCAACAGGCACTGCGGTGACTACAGCCGTTACGAGATCAGTGAAATATATTCGCAGTTACCAAATTGGACAAACATTAGCTGTACAATGAAAATTTGTGCTGCATTGGGACTCATACTCTGATTCCCCGCCTGTTGCAGGCGGCCCTCTTACCTACATTCACGGCCAGGACCGGTCACATGGTTGACAACATATGGAAGTTTGGGTCTCTTCGTGATTCGTGCACGGGTAGCCGAAGCTGTCGCACGCGTAAAGCGGAAAATTCGGTCTCGAGAACCGGTTCTACACAAATTTTCACTGTCAAATTCAAATGGTTCAAATGGCTCTGAGCACTATGGGACTTAACTTCTAAGGTCATCAGTCCCCTAGAACTTAGAACTACTTAAAATTAACTAACCTAAGGACATCACACATATCCATGTCCGAGGCAGGATTCGAACCTGGGACCGTAGCGGTCGCCCGGTTCCAGACTGTAGCGCCTACAACCGCTCGGCCACCCAGGCCGGCTTTTCACTGTCGTCATTCCATTATACAGCTGACGGCTGTTCATATTCACAACTGCAAATACATTTCAAGCCTAGAATCCATAAAGATGAAATAAAGCTTAATTTGTAATGTTTTTAAACCTAAACAATCTTTATTAATAACTTTTATGAAAAGAGCCCTGATTACGAATTTATATTTGCAATGAAACCTGTATTTTTGTGTCGATATTTAATTAGAAATAAGACGTTTTTTTCATAAAAAATGGTAATTAGACATGTGGCAAGTACCATATATTTGATACATTTTATTTTAAATGACGTAGGTATATGGACTGAATGGAAAAAAAGAAAAAATAATGATCCAAACGTACCTATTATTTTTACCATTAATATTATTTTACACTTAATAGAAATACTTATAGAACATGCAACTTTGTTTAAAAATTTCCATTGTCCAGGATTCGAACCCAGGCCACCTAAGCGGCAGACACGCTTTGTACCTCAGAAACACGTGGCTCTTTGCAAAATTATCCGTTACTGGGGATATTAAAGACGCTAGGTGCTCAGGAAACTTGAAAGCCCAATATCTCTAGAGTTTCTGCGAGTTGCATCGAAGTGCTTTCGGCGAATGATATTAGAGTTCTGATTTTCACATAACCATAAATATGAGAAATTACAAAAATCCTATTCTTCTGTGGTTTTGCTGTCACACTACTTGAGTCTTCAATGGTCGTGCGGAGTTGCCACTATTCCAATTCCATTATTATTAGGCCGATCAAAAAGTTTCTATTTGAGGGCGTTACTGCAAGGTACAGGGTTATTACAAATGATTGAAGCGATTTCACAGCTCTACAATAACTTTATTGTTTGAGATATTTTCGCAATGCTTTGCACACACATACAAAAACTCAAAGTTTTTTTAGGCTTTCACAAATGTTCGATATGTGCCCTTTTTGTGATTCGGCAGACATCAAGCCGATAATCAAGTTCCTCCCACACTCGGCACAGCATGTCCCCATCAATGAGTTCGAAAGCATCGTTGATGCGAGCTCGCAGTTCTGGCACGTTTCTTGGTAGAGGAGGTTTAAACACTGAATCTTTCACGTAACCCCACAGAAAGAAATCGTATGGGGTTAAGTCGGGAGAGGGTGGAGGCCATGACATGAATTGCTGATCATGATCTCCACCACGACCGATCCATCGGTTTTCCAATCTCCTGTTTAAGAAATGCCGAACATCATGATGGAAGTGCGGTGGAGCACCATCCTGTTGAAAGATGAAGTCGGCGCTGTCGGTCTCCAGTTGTGGCATGAGCCAGTTTTCCAGCATGTCCAGATACACGTGTCCTGTAACGTTTTTTTCGCAGAAGAAAAAGGGGCCGTAAACTGTAAACCGTGAGATTGCACAAAACACGTTAACTTTTGGTGAATTGCGAATTTGCTGCACAAATGCGTGAGGATTCTCTACCGCCCAGATTCGCACATTGTGTCTGTTCACTTCACCATTAAGAAAAAATGTTGCTTCATCACTGAAAACAAGTTTCGCACGGAACGCATCCTCTTCCATGAGCTGTTGCAACCGCGCCGAAAATTCAAAGCGTTTGACTTTGTCATCGGGCGTCAGGGCTTGTTGCAATTGTAAACGGTAAGGCTTCTGCTTTAGCCTTTTCCGTAAGATTTTCCAAACCGTCGGCTGTGGCACGTTTAGCTCCCTGCTTGCTTCATTCGTCGACTTCCGCGGGCTACGCGTGAAACTTGCCCGCACGCGTTCAACCGTTTCTTCGCTCACTGCAGGCCGACCCGTTGATTTCCCCTTACAGAGGCATCCAGAAGCTTTAAACTGCGCATACCATCGCCGAATGGAGTTAGCAGTTGGTGGATCTTTGTTGAACTTCGTCCTGAAGTGTCGTTGCACTGTTATGACTGACCGACGTGAGTGCATTTCAAGCACGACATAACGCTTTCTCGGCTCCTGTCGCCATTTTGCCTCTCTGCGCTCTGGCGGCAGAAACCTGAAGTGCGGCTTCAGCCGAACAAAACTTTATGAGTTTTTCTACCTATCTGTAGTGTGTCGTGGCCATATGTCAATGAATGGAGCTACGGTGAATTTATGAAATCGCTTCAATCATTTGTAATAGCCTTGTATATGCAACGTAGCGCGATTCCGGTGCTGCTAAACACTCGCATATGTTCACAGGCACAGTCTCCTATAACTTTGGTGCTCTGTAGCATTGATGGATGACGTTTCCGGACATGGCTTCCTATGTAAAACTTGATCTACTAAGTCCCATCTACAACCTCTAGAAGTATGTAACACTAATTGTGAAACCCCTGTATAAGCACCGACATTTAGACAAGGTATTAGTGTGGAATTCGTGACTTTCTTGACGCGTGTGTGGTAAATGCGGAAACGTCAACTATGCGACATTATTACCGAATGCATCTAAATGGAACCAACATGCTGTTACTCTTTTCTTGGTTGTCAAAGGACAAACACCGGAGAATGAAGAGTGTGTGTGGGGTAGAACGTCTGTCGGAAACCACCGATGTGGAAAGGTGCACCAAGATCTGTGGTGGTCGCGAATCGATACAAGACGCCGGTCGATGGTAGGCCAGAAGGTACGCCACTTCAAGTGGGAGACACCCGAGCTCCCACCATACGCTCCTGATCTTTCCCTATGCAGTTATCACGCCTTCGGTCCCCTAAAAAAAGATCTCGACGCGTCGACAATTCCTATCGGACGAGGATGTGCAGCAGGCAGTTACGGACTTCTTCACGCATCAGGACACGATGTTTTATCAAACAGGTAAATCTGGTGCGTTGGTGGGATGATTGCCTCAATGGTCATGGCGGTTTTGCCTGATTAGCGTACCGAGTCTGGACTGGAACGGAAACGTGTTGGTCACCTCTTACGTATTTTGCACTACAACTTATAACAACATGAAAACTAATCAGATATGTACTAACAACATTTAAATGAAATCACTGGTTAAAAAATTTGTCACTCAAAGGGGATACTCGCTAATATCTTGTAACATCGTATCTAATCTTGAGAATGGCCTCAGTTACTTTAGGTATTCCATGTCCAGCTGAAGTCGTTCATTGGTGATTAGAACCCGTGGAACTACCATATTACAGGCATGCTGATTGCTAGGCTGTCCCAAATAGTCAGAGCACATTTCCTGCTGGATGAAGGTTCGTTGATTTAGCGCGCCAGTCGAGGTACAATTGCCTGAGTGTTCGTCAAATCAGCACCTTAAGTGTGAACGCGTCTACCGTCATTTTGGAAGAGCGGCATGTTTTCAGCATATCTATCTTAACGTTTTGAGCAGGTCCTCGATTCAGTCGACTTTTTTCCGGGCGTGAGGACTGACACTGACTTTTGTTATGAGATGAGTCCAAACGAGAATATTCTCCCGTGTAGCAAATTACCTGCCAACAGTATCGACAACTTATTAGTAGCAGGTAAATGATTGAACTCTGAATGTTTCGTTACAGTCGCTAATCGAAACGCAGCAATATATATTTACAACTAATGACAGCACCTTTAGCTTTTTGCCTGTAGTGTAGAACCAGGCATAGTAATTAATTTTGCACTCTGAGGCTCTGTTCTCTTCTTGCATAGAGTGGACAGCGCGCCACGTTTCAGTAATATACTCCTCCCCCGCCTCTCTCTCTCTCTCTCTCTCTCTCTCTCTCTCTCTCTCTCTGTCTGTCTGTGTGTGTGTGTGTGTGTGTGTGTGTGTGTACACGAACGTGCACTTTTCTCCTTTCATTTCGTCACGAGTCTGCGAGGTGACGCAATTTCACTTCTAACTGCTGGGTAGGAAGTGGCTTTTTGCTGGAAATAGCGAACACCAGACGTAACGACGAGAGCTTGGCAAAATCCACCCTTCTGACATCAATGAAAGAATCAAAAAACCAACCTGTGTAAGTCACCGCCCAAAAACTGTTCCACTTTCGCCGGAAAAAGACAGGTGGTTAATGGTCCCGCGCATTTTCCTCTTTTTGATCTGCAGATGAAAGGTGCTGCATTCTAGCTAAAAATGTAGGCCGTGGTAATAGGCGGCAGCAGCTTTCGTAAGCTACGTAGCAGGTTCGACTTGCGGATGCTGCTGCTTGTATTTTCATGACAAACTCGCTCCATGTCATCTTCAGTGGTATGAATTTGGTAACAGGATTGTGACCAGCTTTCGATTCATGTTATTGCAAACAGCGAAGTTGTTACTAAGTCCCGAGTGGTGGTCTCCGCCATGCACGATATTCGAAATACGAGTATAAAAAAATACGGGCAGGTTTCTTCATCAACAGTTCTAGTGGTGGACAGTGAATATCTTAAATGCGGATTTCTCAGCATCAGCTCACTTAAGGCGAAATACTCCAGTGTCTCAGCAAGTTTGTGTTTTATATATTTGTTATCTAGGTCCCCCGTTCAGAACTGAAAAACTCCGGAGAACATCTTTCCCACGACTTCTAGGTGATTACGAGTATCTTCTCCGGTTCTTACCTTAATGTTTAAACAACTTAACCATGATAGTTGACATTCTTCTTAAAATTATGAGGTAATGCAGTATTACGAACGGCTATTTTTAACACTGCTACCACTTGACAAAAAATGTTATTTAATTTCCCCTTCAGATAGACTTCGTGTATGCTGTTTTGTTTATCGTAACACGGCGTAAGAATGATGGCATTTTAACGAACAGGGCGCCCCTGTTTTCCACTATCTGTCCAGTTCAGAGTGAAGAACCACTGTCTTCCCAAATACGTTGATGCAGTATGCAGTCTAGTGTTAACTTTGCATTAGCAGAGTGGAAATGGTTGTCCGAACGCGAATGCTAGCGCTTCTTCTTAGCAACAAAGATTACTTTCCTACTGAATTTATAACTTTACATTGCATTGTTTTATTATTATTATTGTTGTTGTTTTTGTTTTCTTCTGTTTTATTTTCCTATTGTCCAACTAGGTGTTTTATTTTCCTATTGTCCAACTAGGATCACGTGACAACGTTAATTTCTCTTCTTTGTTGTTGTTTCCTGTTTTTTTTTTTTTCAGTTTTCCCCCCATTTTCTTCCGGTATTGTCTTGAATGTTGTTTCTTTCTGTTGTTTCAGATTCTATCATGTTGATTCCTTTTATTTGTAATCCATGCTACTGACAATTTCTTGTTCCAGAAATACACAAATATTTGTTTAATTTATCTGTTCTCTGTCATTTGGTAGAGGTGTCCATAAAAGATTAATCTTCGCTTAGACATTACTTCTGATATTTTCTCCGTGTTTTGCAGTCCCCTCATTACTTCTCATTTACCAACCATTTGTAATTTGTATTGCACCCATTATTTTTCTAATAATCCGGCTTCCAAGTACCCCTGTTCTCTCCAGTTATAGTTCATCATTAGGTATTCACATCCATAAAAACATCCTGATCGTACCACTGTGGTCTAGTCCCCAGTGTTTTAGTTTTGCAGGGTATCGATTCTTCTAGAAAACATGGAATTCTCAGGGAATCATATTTTACCTGGAAAAACCAGGGAATTTAAGGAATTTTATAAAATCTCAGGTAATTCTGTGTTTTTAACCTAACAGTAACATTTAATTTTTGTTGAGCGTTATAAGTCAAACTGTGTTAATTATTTGAATATTAGTCGATATAAAGTATCGATGCGTAAAGGCAGGTTAAACTAAACCGAGAGAAAGGAAAATTGGTTATTGTGAGATGCTCAACCCCCCTCTCCCACTTGCCCCACTCACTGTTAATTTCTCAGGAGCTTCTTATAGCATCATCTTTCTCACCATGCCTGGAATTCTCAGGAAATTGTTTTTCGAGTTTGAGTAGCAAACCTGTCTTATTTTTCTCGATATGCATTTCTTGTTGTAAATATGCCTTTTCAAACCATATGCTCATTCCATTTCGTTAATTCTTACATCTGTTGCAATTTTTTCTAGTCCATTTTGTTATGTAGTTTCTCCAAGTTACTTAAAATTACTTATTCCCTCTATTTCACCTATATGAGTTTTTATGAATTTTGTCCATACATTCGCCTTGAATTTTGTTTCTTGTGCTGAAATTTACGAGACCATCTGTTTCACATTTTCCAGAAGGTCTAATTGGATAACTGCTTCTATCAGAGTTTCTGAAAGTGTTGCAAAATCTTCTGCAAAAGCCAGTTAGTTTTCCGTAATTCCATTTGTTTTCCTTCCCAGAACTAGTTTCGATTTTGTGATATTTTAATCCCAAATTCCAGAGCGTTAGTTATTTTTAGGGCGCAGTTAAACGGTAAAGGTGATAAACCATCCTCTTGTCTGACACCAGATACCGTATTTGTTGAGAGTTTCACGACTTTTGCTTGCCAATTTTGCTTTAACACCAAATTTTCTGTAGATTTTATCTATTGCTTCTCTGTCTACTGCTTTCTTGAAACCAGTAAATGGTACTATTGTAGGTTTTTTGGTTTCCAATCTGTAGCGAATTACTGAGTTTAAGTTGACAATCAATCCTGTGCGGGATATTCTCTTTTTAAAACCACACAGGTATTCTCCCAGTTTCTACGACTCTACCAAGGAGAATTTTAATAATATTTTATATGCCACTGGCAGAAGTAACACAGCACTGTAATTTTTTCATTGTCTCCTTTTTATGTACCGCATGTGTGATTATTATTATTATCATCATCATCATCATTATTATTGTTCCTCGAATAAACATGATATCGTTGAAGTGATAAATGTTTCGTGGAGGATTAGAAAGAAAAAAAAATGACGTGACTCAAACGCAGTGCAGGCATTCGACCATTCTGCGCCTTATCAGTTTGCGCCATCGCCGCTGCTGGACGTATGAAGCTCTCGTGAGTTATTCCACTGGCTCGTAAAACTTTGAACCTCAGTTTTTCGAAAACGGTTGAGAAGTGCATCGTTCTAGAGGAGAATCTGTTACATCTAAGTATGTACTACAGTCGAGCGAAGGATAAGCAAAATCGGGGGCATGGTGAAAGTATGCTTCCCTTGCCAGTCTCGTAAGATCAACTGAGGGACCGGTTGGAGAAGTAGCGGATCAATTGTTGTAAACTAACGTTAACGGCAGGGAGAAGGGTGACTGACACAGTGTCCTTCCATCCTGCCATCCAACGACACTTTAGAGCGGTGCGGCCCGCGGTTCACAGTCACATTTTATAATGATCAACATCTAGCAACTAAAAGTCGACTCCAAAACCGTCAAATAACGCTAAGAATTTCTCAAGAGTGTAGCTTTAGGCAGTAATATTTTAAGTTGTGCGTAATTTTAATGGACGCTGGTGAATTCGTTGAGCTAAGTAAAGTTAAGACACCTGTACACGCTCAGTTTTGTCTGAAGAGACGATGTTTTTGTGCACATCTAGTCTGCAGTGTTCCATTCGCATTTATCCCTTCAAACTACAACTCAGATTTCGCAGAGTGCTGAATCAGTAGATCGGGACGGCAGAGTATTTTCTGGCCGTGACCAAATAAAGTAAATTTGTTTGTAACATAATTATTCTGTCCATTGCTACTACTTCGGAAGCTATAAGGATCAGTGTGGGGGAGATGGACAAAAGAGTGGCTTCTTAAATGCGTAATGCATTCTCATTTTAATTTTTTGAAGGAGCTAGCAAATGGAAAAAAAAGATAATGGGCTATATACCTGGGACGAAGAGTCACTCTTTGTATTTTTGCTGTATGTTACACCGTATGCAAGGAGAAATGACACTATTGAGGAAATCCTTAAGTGCTTACGGAAGTTTTATAGTAATAGTAAGATACTTGACGCAGAAGCTATGTCACCGCTGTGTCATATTATTCCAGAAACATGTAGTGCAATGGTTGACGTAATAACGCATTTCACCTCGTCTGCGCAACTGCGTAAATTCAAGCTACGCCAGACTTCATACAGGCCGAACACAAACAAATTTTTCAGTCCGCGACGTACTCGCTCGCAACGATTTACCTGTGCAAGCCGCGCGGGATTAGCCGAGCGGTCTACGCGCTGGAGAAAAAAAAATGGTTCAAATGGCTCTGAGCACTGTGGGACTTAACATCTGAGGTCATCAGTCCCGTAGAACTTAGAACTACTTAAACCTAACTAACCTAAGGTCATCACACACATCCATGCCTGAGGCACAGGATTCGAACCTGCAACCGCAGTCGCGCGATTCCGGACTGAAGTGCCTAGAACCGCTCGGCCACCGCGGCCGGCTCCGCGCTGCAACCATGGACTGTGTGGCTGCTCCCGGCGGAGGTTCGGGTCCTCCCTCGGGCATAGGTGTGTGTATTTGTCCTTGGGATAATTTAGGTTAAGTAGTGTGTAAGCTTAGAGACTGATGACCTTAACAGTTAAGTCCCTTAAGATTTCACACACATTTTTGAACCTGTGCAAACATTGTTTATACAGACAAGTCAGTGTAAATACCTAAACGTGTGAAGGGCCTCTTAAGCCGCTTGCCGCAGGGGCAGAGGGGTGTGCAGTGCAGAATATGATAGGGCGAATGTTATATTGTTCGTCATCGGTACTGACAACTCGTGGCGTTCTCGACTGGTACCGATCAGCTGCTTCAGTATAAATTTTGGTTCGAAAGGAACACAGATTTGTAATTGCACGTTACACAGACGGACATCTTCAATACGCGGCACTTATGAGGGTTGTTCAGGAAGTAATGCAACAATTTTTTTTTTCCTGCAAGCAGGTTGGTTTTATTCAAGATTCCAGTACACCACATTATTACCCACTCTGATGGCTATAAAAAAAACCATAATCTCAGTTCAGTGGTGCGAGATCTTCCGTTAGGTGGCGAGAAACTCTTTTAGTACTCAACTGGTGGACGAGAGTGTCAGCACTACCAACCGAAAAATCCAGTTGAGCAGCGAGGTGTTTGATTGTGATCCGTCGATCACCTCGAATGAGAGAGTGTCCGCACGTTCCAACATTGCAGAAGTCAGAGCTGTGTGCGGTCGGCCGGCGTGTGGGAGATCGGACAGGTTTCCGCAACCTTGTTCCGACGATGACATGCACCTCGCCCAATGACTCTTCATGCTTTGTTCACTGCCAGGTCTCCGTACACATTCTGAAAGCGCCTATGAATATATGCGATGCGCCGGTTTTCCACCAAAAGAAAGTGATGGCTCTCTGTTCGGAACGTACCTCCGTTACAGAGACGATTTTGAAGGCTGTGTGTAGCTCCGCCACCTATCGGAACTTAATTAAACTATAGTGGCAGAACCGGGAATATTCCATGATGTCCCACAACGAATTCCGCATTTTTTTCAGCCGGAATAGGCTGAGAAAAAAGTGTTACATTACTGATTGAACGCCCCCCGGATTTGAAATTAAAATCAGGCTGTTGAAATAAAATGCAGCGAGTATAAGAAAACTGACGTACAAAACATTTAGTAGAAATTTGTGATCGTGTCCCATATTGCATTATGAACATTTAGCAGAAATTTGTGATCGTGTCCCATATTGCATTTTGCATAAGTCCAGCTACGATTTATCAATTTACCGTACTGTCGCACAAACAGCACACTACCACTTCATCAGGTAATAAGTGTCACAACCTGAGGTTCGCTGAGGGTGGCATCAACCTGAAACAGAAGTCGACACGGGGTGTTCCCAGTGGTACCTCCGTCTCATTTGCACCCCAACGTGGTGCCCTACAGGGTCAGCAGCATTGGCTCTTGAGCAAAAATGTGTGACGACCACTGCTTTAGAGCATAGAATAAAATGGCTCTGAGCACTACGCGACTTAACTTCAGAGGTCATCAGTCACCCAGAACTTAGAACTAATTAAACCTATCTAACCTAAGGACGTCACACACATCCATGCCCGAGGCAGGATTCGAACCTGCGACCGTAGCGGTAGCGCGGTTCCAGACTGCAGCGCCTAGAACCGCACGGCCACTCCGGCCAGCAGCATAGAATAAAGCAACAGTCAATCAGCGTAAGGCAATCCCATTGGCCTGCACACGGAGTTGATTGATTTTTACGAAAACCACATTCAAATAACGAAAGAGGACTGAGCAGAATTAGTTACGAAACTTGTGCATGATTATGGTACTAGAAGGTTTGAAGCTAGCTGGAGCAGCGGAGAGTGGTAGAAGCACCGGCTGGTACGCCGCCGCGTGCCGCGTGTATGCTGGTACAATGCAACGCGTCACCTGTCGGCTGCGGGCGTTGCTTGGTTTCTGTGAGTGGCTGCCACCTGTTGTTGCGGAAACGCCGGCGATAATCTGCGGTCAGAGCAACGCCAATTAGCCGCTGACTCCTCCGCGCATTATGCAACGGCGCAGCCGCTTGCGTCACGAGTCGCAGAGCTCAGCTCAGCTCGGCGGCCGCTCCGCGCCTCTGCCAGCAGTCGCAGCTGCTTCTTTCTCACGCCGCCAGCTGACCCGTTGGCTCCGGTCTCCAACGGCATCCACATGTGCCATGACAATGCAGTGGGCGTTGCACTGCGTCTGAAACCTTTTGGGTCAAATTGAAACAGATGATAGTGGGTCCACAACACAGTACACCGAAGAGCCAAAGAGTCTAGAACACCTGCCTATCGTGTAGGGCACCCGCAAGCGCGCAGAAGTGCCGCAACACGACGTGGCGTGGACTCAACTAATGTCTGAAGTAGTGCTGGATGGAACTGACCACGAATCCTGCAGGGCTGTCCATAAATCCGTAAGAGTGCGAAGAGTGGAGCTCTCTTCTAAACAGCACATTGGAAGGCATCCCAGATATACTCAATAATGTTTGGTGGCCAGCGAAAGTGTTTGAACTCAGAAGAGTGTCCTGGAGCCACTATGTAGCAAGTCTGGACGTGTGGGGTGTCGCATTGTCCTGCTGGAAGTGCCCAAGTCCGTCGGAATGCACAGTGGACATGAAGGGATGCAGGTGATCAGACAGGATGCTTACATACGTGGCACCAGTCATTTCTAGACGTATCAGGGGTCCCATATCACTCCCACTGCACACGCCCCACACCATTACAGAGCCTCCACTAACTTCAGCTGTCCCCTGCTGACATGCAGAGTACATGGATTCATGAGGGTATCTCCGTACCCGTATACGTCCATCCCCTCGATGCAATTTGAAACGAGACTCGTCTGACCAGGCAACTTGTTTCCAGTCATCAACAGTCCAATGTCGGTGTTGACGGGCCCAAGCGCGGCGTAAAGCTTTGTGTCGTGCCGTCATCAAGGACACACGAGTAGGCCTACTGCTCCGAAAGCCCATATCGATGATGTTTCGTTGAATGGTTCGCATGCTGACACTTCTTGATGACCCAGCATTGAAATCTGCAGAAATTTGCGGAAGGGTTGCACTTCTGACAGGTTGAACGATTCTCTTCAGTCGTCGTTGGTCCCGTTCTTGCAAGATCTTTTTCCGGCCGTAGCGATGGTGGAGATTTTATGTTTTACCGGATTCCTGATATTCGCGGTACACTCGTGAAATGGTCGTACGGGAAAATCCCCTCTTCACCACTACCTCGGAGATGCTGTGTCCCATCGCTCGTGCGCCGTCTATAAAACCACGTTCATAATCACTTAAATCTTGATAGCCTGCCATTGTAGCAGCAGTAATTGATCTGTCAACTGCACCAGGCACTTGTTGTCTTGTATAGGCGCCGGCCGAAGTGGCCGTGCGGTTAAAGGCGCTGCAGTCTGGAACCGCAAGACCGCTACGGTCACAGGTTCGAATCCTGCCTCGGGCATGGATGTTTGTGATGTCCTTAGGTTAGTTAGGTTTAACTAGTTCTAAGTTCTAGGGGACTAATGACCTCAGCAGTTGAGTCCCATAGTGCTCAGAGCCATTTGAACCATTTGAATCTTGTATAGGCGTTGCTGACCGCTGCGCCATATTCTGCCTGCTTGCGTTTGTCTATATTACAAATCGTATGCCTATACCAATTTCTTCGGCGCTTCACTGTATATTAACATCCGAACCAATGACCGGAAGTGGATATTTATTGTTTCTCGAAATGAAAGCGTACGCCGCATAACAACAACGTTAGTAACTATTCGAAGTGACGATCGTTAGTCTCAAGTCGCCCTTTCAAAGGCCCCTGGTGTCTTTCGTACCAAGACACAAGCAGCTCGAACCTACGTAGCAGGTCTTCGTCCGTTTCTACGGGTTTCTTACAAAAACGTCTTGACGTAACCCCAGAGGAAAAAGTCCAGAGGTATGAGATCCGGCGATCGCACTGGCCCGGGGATAAAAGCACCCCATCCAATCCATCGATGGGGGGTATGGGTTTTTCAGGTGCTCGCGGACATTAAAATCGAAGTGGGCTGTTGCGCCGTCGTGTTGAAACTACATCCTTTCGCGGACAACAAGGGATACAGTCTCGGAGAAATGCGGAGTGCCCGCCCATTGTTGACGCTGTTGCTGGTCGCCACCGATGGGGGTGGCGTGGGATTGTCCTTGATCCAGATATGGCTGTTGCGGCTGATGAAAACACCATTAGGGGTGAATGAGGCCTTATCCGTTCACGATACAAACTGTACTAAGTTCAGCACTACAGCTCTGCGGATATTCGTGTCGGAGCGGTAGAGGTTAATGCGCCGGTGTGTTGCATGCGGCCGTTGCAAGACACGAGTGGTTCGTGCAGAATTGTATACTGCATGTATGTTTGATAGTCAGGGTGAACGCTGTTTATTACCTGCTGTCTGTTCCGGAGTGCAACGGACATCAGGGATCTATGCGAGACTGCGGCAGAACTGCATGCGCGGTTGCAATGCATTTATTGAGGCTGGCGGTCGTCGCTTTCAACAGCTGCTATGAGCCATGTTGTTGCTACGCGGTATATGTCCTGTATTCCCATAATGCAATAAATATGCATTTACGACCATAGGTTTCGTATACAATATAACAGGTTGTGTAATTTTAGTCGTTTGTCAGTTTTTTTCACGGGATCCTGGATTCGATTCCTGGCCGAATCGGGGATTTTTTTTTCGCCTAGGTACTGGGCGTTTGTGTTGTCATCATTTCATCATGATTTGGAGAAATGACGAGACTGGACAGTGAAAAGATTGCGAATTTGTACGAGCGCTGATAACCACGCTCTTGAGCGCCCCCACAAACCAAAATCACCACCGCCACCACCACCATCACCACCGTCAGGGTTTTGCGAGATCAACATTAAACACGCATAAACTAAAAATTAATAATAAGTAAACAGCCTTATAATTTGACAGTTTGATAGCAACTAAGTGCTCTGTTTCCTAATCACACTCAGTCTTCTTGAGATAATGTCATGTCAAACTAATAGTTCGTGGTTAAAGAAAATAAACAATTATCTGTTATTCTGAAATGAAAAACGAAAATATATTCAAAGAATTCAATCTTTTCAATTATTAAAATAAATAACAGTAGTCTGTAATGAAGTATTAACATTTCTTATTGGGACACAGTTTCTAAAGAACTAAGCAATTCCGAATAAAATTCTTCATTATGCTGTGATTTGAAATAAGCTGTCCATTTTAAAAGTATCAAAAGCTTTTTAAGGGGAAATTTGTCGTTTTTTGTTACATGAATTCCGTGAAATTCTGCTGCTAATTAAAGAATTTACTGTCATCTATGTGATGATATGCACATTCCAATTTGACTCGCCGCTCTGCGCATAGCGTGGTTGTGACATTGTGTTTCGGTCGTTCGGCATGTGGAAAAAAAAGACAAAGACGTAATAGCATTGGTTCGTAAATTTATATATCATAATGTCGTATCTCCTTAATCATCCTTATTCTATTTATGCCTCCAGACAGGCTGGAGTTACATGTGTTTGGCCGGACACGACCGTGAAAAATCGGACATGGCAGGCTAGAGCCGGGCACCTGTCAACCCTATCCGTGTCTTTGATCTGAAGGCCATTTTGTGCACTGACGATCCAGATTATAAGATTCCACGACGCGTTTACTAATCTGAAATGTTAAATCATGTACTTTATTGACTACATAATATGCCAATGAAACGAAACATTTAATGATAAGAAATTAAAATGATACTGTAATTTATTGTAAACAGTGCCTTCGAACATGCTATCAGATTAAACTACTTACAGTTTGTCAGTTAACATTATTACATTCAAACGAGATGGCAGCACAGGCTTAAGTAAATAGAAGAAAAAAAAATCTGCAAATTCACGTACAGCGCGGCAACAGCGCACAATCGCGGTCCTTGGCTGGCAGTAACGGCACAGTGACACTGAACTGTCAGACTCACACCTGTGGGAAGTCACTGCGGCTGTAAGCCGCCGGTGTCGACACTTGCGTATTGAGGCGGGCTGTTGCTTTAAGCCAGCTGAACCGCCTCCGTGTATCCATCCAGCACGCAGTCCGCCCACCACACAATGCCGCGAGCAAGCGGCGCACCCAAGGTCGCTCCAAGGTGACTTCCACTGCTTGGGATAGGCAATGGTCTGCACCAGCAGCGAGTACGACAGGCGTACATGAACTCCAATACTCGAAGACTACGGGTAATGGAGCTTCTATCCTGTAGTAGAATATATCAGGATGCAAGCTATATTTTAATAGTGTTGTTTCCATCTCTAGATTCGGCATCTATTACATTGTAATCCGATTAAAATTACTTGATAGTAGACACTTAGCGTGTTGGAGCTAATTCCCTACAATGAAAGCGCTCAACGTCACGCCCGAACCGTTCGCTGTTGCCTACTTGCCACAAAAATAGGTCAGTTCCCAATTCATTGTCCGGCGTATTTTCTTTGTGTGTTTTGGATACCGAGTCACGGATCTGTAACTTTTATTTCATATTTCATCACACATTATAAGCGCACACAAAATCTCTCTCTCTCTCTCTCTCTCTCTCTCTCTCACACACACACACACACACACACACACAGCGCGCGTGCTAATGAAAAACCTACGTTGGTACGTTTCATACACAGCACTAACCAAACACTACTGGATACTCCGCACAAGACGCGATTCAGCGTCAAATATACAGTTATAATAATCATACAGATCGGCTTACATTGGGTAAGTTTCGCACGAGATTGTGTGAAGATGAATTTTTGAAGGCCACAGTTCATCGTTGCGACCGGGTCACCACATTCATAAATATAACTATTTAAATCTTTGTTGTGTCATAGCGCAATCGTTAGCCTATAAAACTGACGTGTACAAGATCACTATTCGAATCTCGACAAATTTAGCGTTTTTTTGTTTGTTTGTAAATGTAATCAAAATAGTTTGATTATTACTTTTGTTCAAGTAATCGGTTTAAATGAAGTTTTTTGTAATTTGTAATTCTTAGCTGCGTCATTTTCATCACCGTATTGACTTTTTTATTTGCTCTTAATTTTCTTATTATTATTCTTGACAATGCAGGCAAGTCGCAAGTTTCAGCTCAGCAATTTGTCCTAAATGTTGTCGTTTGGAATCTCCCTGTGTCGCCTATAATCTGCAACCAGGTGCCAATGGGGTCTACCCTACGGTCGGTAATGTAGCAGCTAGTGTGAGGATAATTTCAGGTAACTAATGATACCGAGAAGTTACATTTTCCTTTTAGCGCTGAAACTGAATTTCTCCTGTCTTGCGTTTGCTCCGAAAGATAAGCTTTAATCACCGCCGCAGATTGTTGACCGCCGTTATCTCGGACACATTGCACATCACGAGGCTGTGGTTAGCTTAGGACATGAGTTTAAATTCAGGGCTAAGAAACGTGTCGACTGCTGCAGCCCTGTCATTGCTCACTTAAAATCAGCTGTTGACAGAGCATCTCGCAATTCCGACATATTTCCCCCCCCCCCCCCCTTTTCCAACATTGCTCCACGTTATACATAACAGCATTTGTAAAGTGACCCGCTGTGTTCGTGTGTCACCTATAACTGAGCGGTAGTCGGAGCTGATGTGACAGCACTGTAACGCCAAGTGACGGAAGTCAACTATCAAGTAATTGTGATCGGACTGTAGTTCTCGTTTGACAGAGAACGGACAGGGTTGTTCCCGCCTGCAGTACACCAGTGGAAGCGTGGTACTCTCTGCGCGCACTGGGTTGCCACTTCAGCTACGCAAAGCATTACGCCTGCCAGTTTCCAAGTAGGGAACTTCCTAGAGCGAAAATTACTCCTGTTTCAAGGAGGCGCTAATTATAACGAAGATAAAAGGCTTTTTAACATGTTTAAGACACTTTAGTGGTTTACAAGGTAATTGAATTTCAGAATTTTTACGCGACTTGTAGGAGGTAGCGACTACAAACTTCAGACATATTCACTATCAACATCAAGGGTTACACCCTTTCTTGTTTGTTCCATAGTCAAATATTTCTCTCTGTCCATATTTTCTTCCGCCGAGCCGGCCGTTGTGGCCGAGCGGTTCTAGGCGCTTCAGTCTGGAACCGCGCGACCGCTACGGTCGCAGGTTCGAATCCTGCCTCGGGCATGGATGTGTGTGATGTCCTTAGGTTAGTTAGGTTTAAGTAGTTCTAAGTTCTAGGGGACTGATGACCTCAGATGTTAAGTCCCATAGTGCTCAGAGCCATTTGAACCATCTTCCGCCGATTGATCCTGCTTTTTCATTGCTTTCGGTTATATTTAAACAGTGACAGAGATGTTCCGACGTATTGCATTCTTATTACATCCTCTTTCCATTCGTTCCTTGCCCCCGTAGGAGGTTCGAATCCTCCCTCTGGCATGGGTGTGTGTGTATATGTGTGTGTGTGTTGTCCTTAGCGTAAGTTAGTTTAAGTTAGATTGAGTAGCGTGTAAGCCTAGGGGGTTGCGTCTGAAAAGTTCGGTGACTGGTCTCAGAAGAAAGAGGGAACAGGAATTAAAAAACAAAGTGCCTTTTACTAACTAGGTTTATTAAAGTAGTTACCATTATCTACAATACATCTGTTGTAAGACCGTTGTAAGCTGTCATCAAAAACTTCATATGGAATCGGTCCAAACAGTGTGGTCACGCGTTATCCGCATTATTACAGGAAATGACGCCACCAATACGATCCAGGGGCCAAGCGACAGTCAATGGCACGGTGTTCATCGTCTCTCCCGCAATCCTCTTGTAGGAATCCATCATGACTCTAGTCGTTACTGTCGAAAAAGGCGATCAGCATCGTTTTGATCTTGGATTTTTTTTATTTTTACTTTATTTTATTTATTTATTTATTTATTTTTTTTTTTTTGGAAAGCGGGAAAGACAGTGAACACCATGCCACTTAGTACAACGAGTCCGGAAAGCTTGTCACTTGCTCACTCTTGATGGAGCCACTGTGATAACGGTGTATGTTCGTGGTTACGTCGGTCTGACACGAAACGAGGCCGCTGACGCTGGCCAAGGCTGCTGTCCTCGTACCTCAGCCCGCTAGTTCTTACATTCTCTACAAGGATCTCTGTGTTGCCGTCAGTCAGTAGGTGGTATCATTTTGGCATCACCACTGGTCCTCCCGTCGTGGGAACAAGTTGCGGGCTATTAAGCTTCTGTCAGCGGCTTGGACGACCTCCTCAAGACCCTCTCGCTGCGAGGAGGTCATTTTAACTAGGTTGCGTATTGCGCATTGTCTCTTTAGCCATCGCCATTTATTAAATGGTGCTCCCCCACCATTTCCTGACGGAATGCCCTTTTTTTTAACTGTTTACGTTCCCGTTTGTGTTTGCCGTCTGAGTTATCGCTCGTTTTAGCAAACGATGCGGGGGCTGTCGATCGCGTTTTACTTTTTATCCGTCGTAGCAATATGACGAAGGCCATTTAATTTTTAGTTATGGATCTTCGTTTCTCTATGGCGTATTTTATAGATCTTTCTCCACGTCCTTGTTTTTAGCTGTCTTCTATTCCGTTGATTGGGATTGACATGTTGTCTTTAACTCCTTTCTTTGTCTTCGACTTCTACTGTTCTAAACGGCTGCGTACGACCCTAGATGTTTTTTCCTACTAAAATAAAGTAAACCAACCAACCATGCCACCGACTGTCACTTGGTCTCCGAATCGTATTGGTATCACCAGGACTCTGTTGCACCTAATGGTGATTATTTTGAAGGCCAGGAAAGCCATTTTGTTTGTCCAGGAAAGCCATTTTGTTTGTAACTCTTGTTTCTTTGTATACTTTTGTCAGTACTTTAAGTTGTCGCTGCAGTAAGAAATAAGTCTTGTCCACACCCGCATTTCCTTAACTATCCCATAGGTTTACGAAGATACGACCTCATTACTAAGAATGGAGAGCGGAACGTCGTTTCAGATTGGTATCGAATGTGAAAGGCAGTCGACAGTTCCATTATCCAAAGTACCATCTCAGCATTCACCGTAAGCGATTTAAATACGCAGTGAACAGACGGGGAATTTGGTTCAAGTGGCTTATCATTGCTCTCCCTCCGCTGGTTATAACTAGGAGCTTTAAGACTGATGAAAAACGTAGAGGCGCAAAAACTTCCTATAAGGTTGGTGACATTTAGCCTCGCCACCGACAAGCAGAGGTGAATTGGTTCGTTCTCTCGCTTAACTGCGTTCCGGAAAATTAACTGTATTCTCACTTCCTGCGCTGGGTGATACTTTGCAGCTGTTGTCAGAGTGAGGCAGGTAATATGTCATTCATGAAGTTCCGCATCGTGTCATTCGCATTGCTGTGCACATTCACTTAGCAGCGCGTTGAGTAACGCGACGTGACGCGCGTTGTCGGCTGCGATGTCCTTGGCTGTCGTTTCTTTCGTCGCAAAAGGCACCATTTTCGACTTCTCACTGCCGCCGATCGACAGGGTTCCCTTTGTGGAGGAGCTTAGCGTGGGCGCAGTCCGCTCTGCCGTGTCCCAGTTCAGTGACTGCAGACGTGAGGTTGTTCACTTCACGTAACCACACTGCCCCTTCACTTCTACGTCTTTGGATCGATACTGGCTAGGTACACTTGCCGTTATGTTGTTCCTGCGATCTTGTGACGTTTGTATACGTGCGTGGCTTGTCATTTACGCAAGGCTCAGAGCTTCGCGAATTGCGTTACCGTTTAATTTTCCGTTTTAGAGGAAAAGCTGAGATTCTCAGTGCACTTGTTTCCACCATTTTGCCTACGTGTCAAAAAGCCTTCGAGTGGTTATGTTATTCACCAAAGCCGTTATACGCCAATAAGAGAGTGAGAACAGTGAAAAAGAGGAGGAAAAGTTAAAGTCCGTCTCTTGTATTTTCACTGTCGTGTTTACTTCGCCAGTGTAAATTTCAAACCTCAGCTTCATCATCACGGCTTCAGATGCATATCGAAGAACTTTCATCGACATCGCAAGAACCAGAAACGCCTATCAGTGAATTTTTTCCTATTTTTGTTGTATATGCTACCGTAATGTAATTACTTCCACCTGTTGGTTACAGTATTATCTGAATACTAGCTGACACAACCGACATTGCCCGGTATTCATTTTGCCAATTTTCTGTTAGAAACGAAAAAACTGAACTATATTTGTAGTGTAATACCCCGGACAGGTTCTGTACACTAGGCTCAATTTTTGTTAAGGTCTCTGCGGCTACTCGTCTTCGTAGCTCCATAGACGGCTATTGTTTTCGCCTACAGCCATTTGCGCTTGGCAGCTGAATGCTATCAGAAGCGGTGCCAGCTGTCAGGCATATCCTTGACTCGACCGTAGGAGTGTTTCAGTAGTAAAGAGTAAATACATTAAAACTTGATGCAATATGTGGCAATTTTTCACGCATCTCAGTGTGTGTGACTTATCTGTAGACCTGTGTGTAGTACAAAGATGCAGGTTGTTCCACATAAAACCTATACACCTCACTTACTGGTGAATCATCTCTAGTTGAATTGGTTGTCAAGTGTCATGGATGCCTAGCCCCTGTTCCAGCGTCCCTTATAAACGGGTAACTACATGTTTTTAACGTTACTGTTATCTATTATTTTTTATTTACTTGATTGTTACTTGGCTCCAGTGCATGAGGCATACCGTTTTCATATGGAACACACTGTGTAATTGTATAGGTACATTCAGCGGGATACTAGGATACTGTCTGCGAAACATGTTGCGTATGGAGTTAATACCAAAGAAGTGATAAATTTAAACGTCGTGCACAGTGCGGCAGTTTTTCATGCAATAGCCACTAGGCTACCGTGAAATAAAATTGCTTCCAATTGAAAGTGATACAAATTGAAACACTGTTCCGATACGTTAAGCAGTTTGTGAAACACTGGCGGTGTCAGCGTCGCGTGAAGCACACTGTACGTTCGGTATTAGTTTTTAAAACCAGTGTCGAAACTCTGAGGAGAATCGGAAGATATCCTTCATATCCATGTTCGAGGGATTACATAAAAACCATAATTCGAGAAGACCACTGAAGCGCAGATAACCGCACGGCCTGATAGTTGACGGGAACCGTGCTATAATGTGGCTGCCCCATTCCATGGAGCGCGTTGTTGGCCAGGCTCCAGAGCAGTGAATTCTGCGGCGTCCGCCTTCCATTCTCGCGGCACAACTCCACTTTAACGCCTGCCGGCGTCTTCCTATGTCTGCTCAAAATAGCCAGCCGCTCTCTCGCTGAGACGACAACACGCGGTGTACAGGGAAGCCCGGTTTACATCGCTAGGGGGTTTTTTTGTTCGTTAGTTCTGTGTGAATGGACATATTGAATCCGCGGGACTGCTACGGTCGCAGGTTCGAATCCTGCCTCGGGCATGGATGTGTGTGATGTCCTTATGTTAGTTAGGTTTAAGTAGTTCTAAGTTCTAGGGGACTTATGACCTAAGATGTTGAGTCCCATAGTGCTCAGAGCCATTTGAACCATTTTTTTTGAACATATTGAATGTGTATGGTGTTACATATTGGTCACCAAAAACGACAACACTTACAAGGGGACCGTGTGAACTTCTCACCGATTTGATTTACATTGACCGTGTGTGTAGGACAGGACTAAGATTCAAGATATGCAAACAGGAGGACGCAACCCGTATCCGTTTTCGAGAAAATGGAGTTATAAGTTTTGAGCGTGCTTATATACTTGGTATGCTCTATACTACTCAAGAAGTTCGCAGCAGAGCGATTTAAATGCGAGATCTGTGATTCGAATCTCTACTGCTGTTGTTTCTCATTCCCATGTAAACTTTTCAAGGTGGAGATGGTCTGCCAACGTGCAGTATTAAAGTAATTCCTTCAAAATGTACTCCGCTAGTGCAGCCTTGCGATGTTGTTTTTACAGGCTATAAATCGATTACAAAATCAGGTACATCGTCGAACAGATGGAGAGATAGCTTTTAGAGAAGAGTGCATAAAAGTGTTGTCAATCGTACACCATGAGTTGTCTGCCTCAGTTTTCGGTGATATACTTCAGTATCCTTGGTACGCACCGAAACTGTGATGACAGAGAACAGTTTATAAATGTAAACCAAATACGTCTTGCAATAGACGCAATGATTAATGCTTTCCATGTTTCTACGAGTAGCGTCATCCCGATTCGTGCAGTGCTCCATAGGTTACACATTATACAAGTGTTGCACAGAAAGTAAGTTCCGATCGGTCGCGGAATGGAAACCACTGGGAAAATCTGGTAAAGCTTTGCACAGATGTGTTGGGCAGTGTCTCTAGTATGCCTGTCGATCGTGTCGCGTAGCTGTTTTGAGTAAACAGTGTGCGTAGGGAATAGCGTCTCCCGCAAAGTATTCGCCTGTCATGCAGCCCACATAACACAACTGTCGAGCAGTTCCTTCTTCATGCCAATTCTCGGCCGCACACTGCAGAGGCAATGAAGACGCTCCTGCAGCCTTTCCGATGAAAAGTGTTGTTCACCCACAATACAGTCCGTAACTGGTTCCCCCTGAGTCTCATCTCTGCTCACAAGAACCGCTGGTTATGAAGACAAAATTTTTTCACAGGCACCGAGCTGCAGACCAGTGCAGATAACTCGCCGAAAGCACTGGCGGCTGCTTTCTATGACGAGGATATTGGAACGCTGATACAACACTACGACAAAACTCGAAGTTGGAGCAGCGACTATGTAGAGAAGCAGGTGGAAGGTATACCTAACTGTTGCAAATAAAACGTTTCTGGTTTTCACTGTTGTTTCCATTTCGCGTCCGATCGGAACTTACTTTCTGGACAACCCTCGCATTTTTCACAAATGTAGACACAATAATATAAATAAAAGGACTGTACTGGTTTGATTGAAAGTCTTCCTGTATTTTTTTTCTTACGATTATTTTTTTCTCTTCTTTTTTCAGAATGGAGATTATGAAAACAATGCTTATGAAACTAAGTGTGAATTCGCTCGGCTCCGGACTCGTCGAGGACTAACGACTGTACAAAGTACACAACTACGCCTAAAATGATCAAACTCGAGTCTCTCGAAAACGGTTGAGAGTTTCGTCGTCCTGTTAACATGTTTCGAGGTCGTGGTCATGCTCTAGACCCCCTGTCAGTCTGAATAAAATGGTGGGGAAAGTTCGTACGGTCCCCTTGTTAGTCTACAGGTTCTGATTCGAGTTTCCTTACAACTAAACTGACGTAACGTTCACTTTGACGATAGACAACAGCTTTCTCCGCTATGGACAAATCCTTTCTTTAGTTTGGACACGGTATATAAAGAGGGAGTCTGGTTTCACTCTCTGGATCTCTGGAAATAAGCACTCTTTCTCTCTTTACCTTTGGAACACGGGAACCTACGAATCGTTAATGAGAATTTTCACCCTGCAGCGGAGTGTGCGCTGATATGAAACTTCCTGGCAGATTTAAACTGTGTGCCGGACCGAGACTCGAACTCGGGACCTTTGTCTTTCGCGGGCAAGTGCTCTACCAACTGAGCTACCCAAGCACGACTCACACCCCGTCCTGACAGCTTTACTTCTGCCAGTACCTCGTCTCTTACTTTCCAAACGTTACAGAAGCTCTGCTGCGAACCGTGCAGAACTAGCACTCCTGAAAGAAAGGATATCCAGAAGCTCTGCTGCGAACCGTGCAGAACTAGCACTCCTGAAAGAAAGGGGGTAAAAAGTTTCTTGTTTTGCCCGGACCGGCGGCCGTTTGTATTGCCATTCGAACATCTGTCCGATTGTAGCTATGTTACGTTAAATTAACCAAGGTTTGAACAACGAACCGGAGCTGGCGCCCAGGCAGATTAATTCTTTTCGCAAAACATATCAGTTGGGCTGAAATTAATGATCAGTTATGTGCACCGTTGGGGTTTTACGTGCAAATAAGTGAAAAAACAGTTTTTCTGGGCCGTTTTTGAAGCGCACCACTTCTACATTTAAAACTTGTACGAAATAGTCCAAACTTCGCAGTACGTTAGACAAATTCGTAAACTCAAAACGACTTTTTTTTATCCAATGATCATTATCCGTTGTCTAGATACGATGGTTTAAAGTGGAACTAAATGTAGCACATCAAATTCATTCTGTGAAAACAATGCGCGGAAATGGTTGAAAGTGATCCAGAGAAATAAAACACACATTCTTACTATAAAATTGAGAACTTGCTTTCAAAAATCTAGATTCATTCGGATTGTACGGGCAAGAAACACGTTTTTTGAGAGATTTTTTTTTTTACGTACGCCCTTTTTTTCGGATTTGTTGAAGCGGTTCAAATTTTGTGAGAAGGTAGACAAATACATGTAATTAACGGTCGTCCTGTTGTTTTGTTTCTCTCTACAAGATGGTTATTACAAATGAGGAAGAATTTCCAGTAGTATTAAGATGTGTAAGGAGCTGTTCGAACTACCCTACTGGCAATCACCTGAAAGTCGTTGATCCAGCGGAGTTTGAACGTAGCTCCTTTTGAGGAGGAATCTAGTGGCTCAACTACAATATTCACTTCACTCGATTGCTGTAAAAGGTACTACAAGTGAATGATCCCCTTTGGAAAGGTGCAGAAAGGTCGTCTCATTCCCTTTTAGTGAAATAATTCTCAGATCCGAGTAACGTACACTTGATTGTCTCTCTTTATGACCTTATTATCATCAGATAATAATGACTTAAACATAAACATCTCATTCGGCAGGTGAAAGTTACTGTCCTGTGGTAGGGGCCGTTCACGAACGTATCAAGCGAGCGATGTTCGCATTACCAGGGATGGAATTTTGTTGTTGCTGATGTATTTCGTGCTATTACGGCATTCCAACATGCTCTGCACCCCCGTCGTTGTGTTGTATCGTGCGGCGTGTTAAGTTTGGTAGGCGCCCAGGACGCACTGTTGCGCGCACCTTTTCGTGGTAGTTACAGTTAATGTAGTCTACCTAACACGATCATTCAAACGTGGAGTACATACATTAAGATGCTGAGTTCGTGACTAGCAGTAGTGTAGTCCTCAGGCACTTACTCCGATACTTATTGACGTTGGAAAATTCCGGCCTCTATTAGAATTACATCCTTCTCTAGGCCATGAGAGTTTTAGTAGTTGAATGACAATATGTCTGCTGCGGTCGCAAAACTCGAAAAATACTAACAATTAAATGAAGCGGGATGTACAATGAACAAATTATCATCATTTTTAACGTTTGGGATTGTGTGTTCCATCTTCAAGAGAAAAAAAGTAAGCAAAACTAAACCAATATTTACACTGGTTCCTTAACATAATAAATTGCGGAAAATGACACTGTGATCAAAGAGGTATCATGTTGTTTTTACTGCCTAATTTTGTGAAGCTCAGTTACACACTTCTGGAAATATTACGAAATGAGTATGATAGCTCTTAGTTTATAAAGTACTGCCTCTGTTGACTCTCTCTCTTAAAGAACTGATATGATAACATATACTTTCAGTCATAGGTAGAAAAACAGTGGCATGGCTCGTGCATGTCAATAGGAAGCATCGGTATAAATTTCGCAATGATTCTGCATTTAATGACTGCATCACCACTGACATTGGAACTGGTCCTGTTGTTGGTACAGTTGATCATTTAATTAATCATGTAGTGGTTATTGACTGAAAAGCATTTCATATGTTTTAATTATACAGTCTCGCTTCCGTTATTGATAAAATATTCGAAGCAGACATTCGCTCTTTAATCTAACATAGTAATTAATTTGCTCAGTTTGTAATTTATCCATGTACACATTATCGAACTGTAGCTGAACATTTTTATGGTGTGGGAAGTTGCCATTGTGCCATCGTCTGCAGACTAGGAGCGTCCGTTAAATTTGAAGACGAAACGTCTTCATGTAGTGAGGATAAAAGTTAGGCGGGGGGGTTGCACGGAGGGGCGCTTGGCAGTAGCAGAAGCAGCGGGTCATGGTACCACCCGCATCGGAGTTCCGTCCGTAGTTACGTAAGGCGATGCCGTGCACCGGCCGCCCTCGAAACGCTGCCCGCCCTTCCTGCACGCTCTCCAGTACGCCCACTGCGGAATGCTGACGTAGCTGCTGTACACGTAAGACCCTGCTGTCAGCTGCGTACCAGGCTCTGTCCACATTACTTGGATGTGCAAAGTTCACTGAGCATCCTATACTTGTCGTGTAAGGTTCAGCCCAGACGATTCTTATGCATACACTCGCTGCTTCAACTGCGGCGGCAGTAACGACTGATGTGGTCAAGATTACGTCATATTTGAGATACAGGATAATATAGTTGTTAGAACAAAGAGAATTATCTAAACAGCAACAGAAATGGCGTAAATATTAATTTTTTGTTTTGTTTCGAGAGCCATTGAATAAGTAATTTCTTTCTTTTCCTCGGCTAATTGTGGTTGAAAAAATGCGGAATTTGTTTGGGACGTCGTGGAATATTCCCACTTCAGCCCCTATAATTTCATGATATTCCGATACCGTGGCAGCGCCTTCAACATGGCGTCTGCACCTACGTTACAAGCAGAGAGCTGTTATTGAATTTCTTTTGATGGAAAACCAGTGCATCGCAGATATTCATAGCCACCTGCATAATGTCTTAGAACAACTGGCAGTGAACAAAAGCACGGTGAGTCGTTGGGCGACGCATTTGTCATCATCGCAACATGGTCGGACAAACCTGCCCGATCTCCCTCGCGCGCCGGCCGGCCGGCCACACACAGCTGTGACTCCTTGAGTGCTGGAACGGGCGGACACGCTCATTCTAGGTGTTAGACTGATCAGTCAGACACTCCGCTGCACAACTGGGCGTCTGTGTTAGTAGTGCTGATACACTCGTCCACCAATTGGAATATTCAAAAGGTGTGTGCCCGCTGGGTTACTCTCCGCCTAACAGAAGAGAATAAAGGGCAAGTGCGGAATTGCTTGCGCGTTACGAGGCTGATCGCGACAGTTTTTTTGTTGAACATCGTCACTGGCGATGAAACGGGTTCATCACTTCGAACCGGAAACAGAACGGCAGTACATGGAGTGGCGCCACACCACTTTCCTCCGAAGAAAAAGTTAAAAACTGCACGCGTAGCCGGTAAAGTCTTGCAACAGTCCTTTGGGACTCTGAAGGGGTAATTTTGTTTCATGTCCTCTGTCATGGTGCAACGATCAACTCTGAAGTGTATTTTGCTACCCTCAGAAAACTGAAGGAACGACTGCAGAGTGTTCATCGCCACAAAAATGCTAACGAACTTAGGCCCCACATAAGTTTGCGAACCCGAGAGGAGCTCACAAAACTTGTTTGGACGTTTTTTCATCCACTCTACAGTCCGGATCTCGCACCTTCCAACTTCCGACTGGCCCAATGAAGGATACACTCCGCGGGAACCATTACGTGGATGATGGGGAGGTTATTTACGTAGCAGGACGTTGGTTCCGACGTCGATCAGTTGAGTGTTACCATGTGGGCACAAGGCCCTTCTACTAAGGTGGCCCAAGGCCGTCGCTTTGACGGAGGTTATGATCAAAAGTAGGGTTATGTAGCCGAAGGAGTGGGGAATAATATGGTGTATTGGAATCCTGAATAAAACCAACCTGCTTTCAGAAAAAAAGGTGTTGCCTTACTTACTTTAGGCCCTTCATACTATGTTTATAGTACATCAGTTGTAAACTTCCTTCATAACGTTTTAAAGCAGTAGTGTTCTACATACGTATATACGCAGCATGTTCCAGTTCCGTTAGGACCGGTTGTGTGAAATTCCAAACTGCTACGCTATCTAATGGCGAGTTGCGGCGTTAAGGATCCTACGTTTCAACATCTGTGAACAAGATGAAAGCGCTACCATTGTTGCAGCAGGAGTGTTGGTCACGGATGAAGCTGTACGTGTCTGACACTCGTCGGAAAATAGCGGTGGAGCAGCGAGGCAACATTACGTTTTATATTTGTGGGAATTCGTCGAATTCGATCGGAATTCAGAGAGGCAGATTCCTGGTTTCTTCTCTACGATAACGACCCAGCTCACAAAACGAAGATCGCGCGTGTGTTTCTGGCCATGAAACAAGTCACAGTCCTGGATCACCATCCCTATTCACCGGTTTTAGCCCCAGCCGACTTCTGGTTGTTCCCTAAATTGAAGTTTGAGGTTGCATTGAAAGGACCCCGTTACGGTGCAGTTAAATGCATCCAAGAAAATTGTACTGCAGTACTAAAATCAGTTCCAAAAAATGACTACAGTGACTGTTTCAAACTTCATTTAAAAAGATTTCACCTTTGCATTGATTTAGGGGGAGGCTATTTGGCGTAAATACAGTGATTTAATGAACACAATCCATTGACTTTTATTTTTCATAGCCACAGTCGTAACGGAACTGGGACATTCTATGTAATCCGCAAACCAATGTACAGAGCGTGGGGGCCCTCCTTCCTAACTGAGTGACCAGCACAGCTGAATGCCATGGGTTCCATTCTGGGTTGGGTCGGAGAGTCTCCGCTCGGGGACTGAGTGTTGTGTTCTTCTCATCATTTCATCATCGACACGCAAGTCGCCGAACTGGCGTAAATTAACTTGCACCAGGCGCCCGAACACCCTGAAACGCGGGACTCTAGGCCAAATTATGCCATAGGTGCATTTCAGTTCATGTGGGAGGGTTACTTCGTACGGATATTATCGTATTTCTGCCCTGCCCTACTCTATTCGCGTATTGGACGAGGGAAAGACGACTGTCTATATGACTCTGAACGCTCTCTAATCTCTCTTAGCGTATTCTCATGATGTCTATCCGGGATACACTATGGCGGCAGAGTAATGGTGACACAGTCAACTTCGAATACAGTTGCTCTAAATTTTCTGTAGAGGTTTTGCAAGAATAGTGTCGCCTTTCTTCCGGTGATTCCCATTTACGTTCACCAATCATTTCTGTAACACTATTGTACAGGCTATAATGATCCGTTGCTATCCTAGCAGCTCGTCACTGGAATCATCCGACGTCTCTTGTCATGCCTACTTAATATGAGCTCAAAACAGAAATAGTATTCTAGAATTGATCACGGATGTCCAACAAATTTAAGTCTTGTGTTCGACTTCCCTAACTCTGATGATATACGACCGCCTCATTTCATATCGCTTCTTAGTGTTATTCCTAAATGCTTAGGCGATCTGATATTCTCCGCTGATGCTGTAATTATGTGCCATCGGATTCTTTCACTTATTAATAGACATCGATGTGTGAGTTTCGTTTAAACTTATTAGTCGCCACATCGTGCTCTCGTGAAATACCTTGTTGTGAAGGGTTCATGGACAACGGAAATTCATGTGATGAGTGTCCACTCCTTTAATTAAGGAATGGGTGACAAAAATCAAACGCAGATGCAGTGACTGTTATCCATTTCACGCCAGACACGAAACAGAATCAGAGCATTAATTCTAAGCGCCCCCCCAAAAAAAGTAAAATTAAAGTAGATTTCGTATTCCGGAAAGATTGTAACATTGCTTTCTTGGATGCAAATTTGATTCTTCGTATAATTTAACTTGTGAACTTAAAAAAAAAAAATAAACTGGTGAACAGTACGCTGCAATTTGCACAAGCTAGTTGAAAAATCAACTTAAATATTCCCCGGTTTTCAAAGGAAAAGATTAAGACAAAGCACCGGCCCACCACTATGCTTCGTCAACATAAAAACGGATGTATGCGAAACTTCGCTTGCTGGAACAGAGACACTGTTGATACCACCTTCATTAACAACTCTTGTAAGGAAATTTGATAGGAAACATATTGTGACCAGTGAAGAGATGTGATAGTCTAAGTGGGTATTACCAGACCTTTTAGAATGTAATCACCTTGTAAGTGCGATGGCGTGAAAAAGCCGTCCTACAAAAATAAGCCCGTTTTTACGTAAAACAACTGACTGTCCTCAATAATGTTGACTTGGATTATAATTCCACAATCGATGAATCTCTCTCACAGTTAAATTAGTTCGATGGTCGTGTCAGGATGTATCCACCTATTGACGAACGCGTGTTAGAGACACGCGGGCCATATACGAGTCACTGGTGGCAGTTTTATGTTAGAGGAACCTTCACCTGGCGTGCCTTGGAAATGTGTTCCGGATCACGCCAATATTGACGGTGTTTCCTTGCGTCGCTTTTTCCAGGATGTCTCAACTAAGAGACATGACATTTCGAAACCGCTGACGAGACGATGCACAAGTCGTGAACCGGACTACAGTAATGTTTAATAGCAAGAACATGAATTCTAGCTAATGTTCCCGGCCCCCATTTTCTATGGATATCTACTCCGCTTAAAGAATATGGGACGTCGTCAAGAGACAACTTGGAACTCGCAACCGTAGTAATTTCCAATCTGGTTGCGTGTACCTCTGACAACTAGCAATGAACATATCGAATCTGGTTTTCGACGAATTGTAACTGCATTATGAGACACACGTGCGGGCTGTCATTGTGTCCTGATTGATCTACAAGCGTAATGAATAAGACCATGTTTTGCACCATTTTGCAAATATGCAACAGAAATAAGATATAGATCTGCAGGCAGGGTACCTCAAGGAAATATTATGTTATGTCGGTGTAGAAGACAGTTATGTGGAAAAGTAAATCAGTAGGTCTGTTGTTATTCTTTGAATTATTCGTTTTTCCACAAAGTTAATCAGTAGAATATATTTCGTCTAATGTTTCCATTGTATTACTCTTCTATATGGATTTATTAATGAAGAAAGTGAGTCTAAAAACATGCAAAAAGTGGAAACGAAATGCCTTCCTGGACTTTCGAGACCGTAAGCCTGGGGTTTGTGCAAGCATTTTGAGCTTGGGACTCAAACACATCTGCTGCCGCAGCAGACTGTCCGCTGCATTAGGCAACCCATTTATTTTTTTGTGTCTAGCTATCAAGAGCAAGATAGCAGACCTTGACTTGACATAACGTGCTGTGAATCACGACAGACGATTTATACCAGTCAGTGTACCAGAACCATCTGTGAGGCTCCGTTCTGACACGACGAAGCAATGTCTCGCTTCGGTTTCTCATCCATACTCATCCCAGTCCTAAATTAGCTGGACGCTGGAAGTACGAGAGGAGGTTCTTTTCTCACTCTTCCCATATTGAATATTACGTATGAAAATTTTAACAAACTTTTTCTGAAATCTGGCAGGGCATACCGAAAAGGATTAGATGACGAGTTACGAGATAAAGTGATCGAATGTGGGAAGTTGATTTAGTCTTCGTCAGTTATCCGTTTTGCTTCGCTTGTGTACTCGCTGTGTAGTAGAGCTGCTATATCGAACACGTCACTGTAAACTACGAGACCTTTAACGATGATAAGCACAGTTTGCACTTGTCCGAGCCTCAGCTGCGACGTCCAATTCTTAATCCATCACATTTGTGAGGAGAACAGCGCACCCAAGTTAAACTTCTAGGAATTGTTGATTGGCTTTACTTTGCTATTATAACTAAGATGCTTTCCTTTCAGAAGAAGACGATCTTGTTCCTTACGCGCTTTGGCACATTTTTTGGGTGAAATTTGAACGAAGAAACTGAAAAACTGCTATTAGAACGCTAGCGAAAAATTGGACTGAGCAATTAATTGTAAAAGCTAGCTAGTCCCTGCTTAAAAGAAAGATAAAAATCGGATGAATAGAATCTCAAACTAGTATGTCGGACGCCTGTTCAATTGCAAGATGGTAAACAATATCGTGAGGTCGTAAATAATGATATTCCTTGAAGACAAGATACTTCTCTCAAAGATTCAGCGCAGTTCATGAAACATAACATTTGTGAGCAACAACTCGCTCTATTCACACACGATTTCTTGCAAATAGGAAACGCAGGTAAATGGGAAAATGTCTGTTTCCGTCTTCGTAGATTTTTGCGAAAAGCGTTCGGCATTGACGATCACGGTTTGAGTGGTAACCACGATCTTACGGAATATCTTCTCAGACATGAAATCTCCTCAAGGGTTGTTTGACTGATAAGATCCAGTATTCCGTTTTAGTCCCCGCCGAATTGTTAACAGGAACGAAATGCCTCAAGAAAGTGCTAATGTGAACACCATACATGGATAGTGATGTGCATGTATACATAAGACGGCAGTACCGCGTACGCGAGGTACAAAAGATCAGTGCATTGGCTGTCATTGTTCTACGGTGATTCATGTGGAAATCGTTAGGGAATTCAATAATCCGCGAGCCCCGGCGTCAAGAGTGTGCCGAAAATACCACATTTTAGCCATTAACTCTCACAACGGACAACGCAGTGTCCGACGACATTCACGTTAACTACCGACAGCAGTTCGTTTGCGTAGAGTTGTCACTGCTAACAGACAAGCAATACTGTATAAAAAACCGGAGAAATCATGTGGGGCGTACGACGAACGTATCCGTTAGGACAGTGCAGCGAAATTTGTCGGTAATTGGCTAAGGCAGCAGATGACCGACGCGAGTGCTTTTGCTAGCAGCCTGCAGCACCTTTTCTGGGCTCATGACCATATCGATTGGACACCAGACGACTGGGAAACCGTGGCTTGATCATCAGCTCCGATTTCAGTTGGTAAGAACTGATGGAGACTTTTTGCAGCCGTTCATGGACCTCATTGTTCCCAGACAACGATGGAATTTTTATGGATGACAATGCGCTACGTCACCGAGCCACAATTGTTCATGATTGGTTTGAAGAACATTCTGGACAACTCGAGCTACTAGTCTGACCACCCGTATCACCCGACATGTATCCCATTGAACATGTATGAGGCTTAATCGAGAGGTCAGTTCGTGTCCCTGCCCTAAACCCTGCACCGGCAACACTGTCGCAGTTACTGACGCCTATAGAGGCAGCGTGAGCCAGTATTTCTGCATGGAACTTCCAGCGACTTGTTGAGTGCATGCCACGTTGATTTGCTGCACTACGCCTAGCAAAAGGAGGTCCGACACGATATTGGGAGGTATTTCTCACCTCGGTGTACTCGTACTTACAAACATGTTATCAGATAATATCAGCTAGGTTATCACATTATTCAATGACGATGTTGTTGTCTACAGTAAATCATACTCATTTTCTGATGGATGGTTCAAATGGCTCTGAGCACTACGGGACTTAACTTCTGAGGTCATCAGTCCCCTAAAACTACTTAAACCTAACTAACCTAAGGACATCACACACATCCATGCCCGAGTCAGGATTCGAACCTGCGACCGTAGCGGTCACGTGGTTCCAGATTGAAGCGCCTAGAACCGCACGGCCACACCGGCCGGCTCTGATGGATGGAAAGGATATGAAGAACGACTTCGTATTTCCCCATAATCTGCTGAAGGGCAGCTCTCTTTTTTAATGGGGGCCAACTGCAAGACGATGTTTGTAAACAGGAGTGTGAGTCGGATAGTATCTAATAACCAACACTAATGATAAGTCTCCAGCGTGTTTCATCGCAATGCTGCAGCAATACAGATTGATTCCATAATGATATTACAAACTTCTGAGATGCTGGAGAAGCGTAACGTATCAATTTGGGGTAAGCGACCCTGGTCCGGAAACGACGGAGTCGAAAGTTATAAGCGGAAATCTTTCTGATACCTCTTAATGCATGTACCGGTAGTGTTTTTGCTTAGACTGTAGCTTAGGCAACTTTCAGAGGAGCAGTACGGACCAAAATGCAAACCTTAAGAGGCTATTAAGGGGCTATGAGCGCTTGTTCAGTAGAAGAGGTGTTTCACGGTAGTAAAGGTGAACAAGTGCTCGTAAGATATGCATTTTGGAGCCCATGTTTACCAGACTCTTTTTCTCTTCTTTTTGTCCACCTCTGAATGTTGCCTACCCTAAGATCTTAGCAACAACAGTATGGGTACATTTACTCCATTGTCAGAGGTTCAGAACGATTTTCGCTTATAATTTTCGACTTTGTCGTTTCCGAATCAGGGTCCATGACCTCAGATTGATTATTTACCTTTCTTCATCATTCCTGAAAGTTTTTATCATCATCCTGTACATAGGCAGTAACACAAACCATACGAAATAAAACGAAGACGTGAAATGAGTAGTATGAATTTGGAAAACTGACGTATCGTGGGAGCATGTTGGGAGGGTGCAGTGTATCTGTTAGGGAGACCATATATAAGACCTCAGCGCTTAATCCTCCGTAACCTCTTCCTCCCAGTACAAGGCTTCCTGTTGTGTTCTAGAGAACTGCCGCCACGATTGTAAAAGGTCAGTGTAACTGATACTAATGTTTGAGGGAAGTACTGGGTAAACTTGAATTAAGATCATTGGACGAAACGCAGCGTTGTTCTTGCGAAACACTATTAGGTAAATTTAGAAAACCTGGGTTTGAGATAGACGGCGCAACATTTTTGCTGCGTCTGTATTTTAACTCTCTGCGGCCCATGAGCATAACAGAAGAGAGATTAGAGCACGGAGCGAAGCTTATAGACGATCATTGTATAGTCTAATGGAACAGGACGGAAAATGGCTCTCTTGGTGCAAAGATCTCTCCTCCATGTAGCGTTTATTAGCTTGCGGAGAATATATATACACGTAAATTTAGAAGCTGGCCACGCTAGCTTCGTGAATGCGAAGCACATCGAAAACTACCTGATAAAGTCAATGAAGGTGCTTAAACATTTGCCGGCCGAGTTAATGATTTAATAGTGCGGAAGGCAAGCAGTTGTCAATCATCCTTATGCTAACAGACCAAAAATGAGCTTGTAAAATTTGTGTTAGAAGCTGTGATAATCAGCCAACACAGTATATCCCTGCAGTAGTTCAAGTGCGACGCAGGTGTCACGGCTTGGCAGGCGCAGAAAGGCTGCAAGCAGAGCGCCGTGAATGTAGGCTTCCCGCGCGGCACAGGACGTTGATCAAGTCACGCCCGGCTACCTACGTACGCAACACAGCGCAGCTCCGCCATTGCCATCAGAAGTTCCGCCGTTTTCGGCATTGTTGTTAAGCCTACAGAGCTGTCGTCTGTTAACGATACCTTACTCTCTGTAGTACATGTTTATTTTCTTAGCAATGAACGTTTACTGTCAGTAACTTTAGGAGACTGTTATGCGTTGTGCTAAAATAGACTGCGTGTAAGAGAGTGATTAAACGGGACAGGCGGACAGAGAATCATTGCTAGTAACAGGATCGGCATTGGTGATGGTGATGTAAATAAAAATATTGATATATTTGTCACTCCCTTTCCTGTCTCCTATGTTGCCCTGTTTACCGTAATCATCCCTCTTTCCGTAAAGGACACGAGCATGTTGGCAAGTTTAAAGAATTTATGCGGCATCGACAATCACAATAAATTTTATTGGAAAAACGCTTAGTGCTTACGAATTGAATTAATTTCTTTTTCCCAGTATAATTATTAACAAATTTTTCAGTAAGCTTTGATACACAGGCCGCTTATGGAATCGTATTCTCACCTTCCTTGTTACTTCTATACGTTGCTTGTTAAAAGAGCCACGTAATTTTTCGTTTTATTTATGATACTACCATTATAGACGGGGAGTAAACGCAGGGGCGCAGATGTCAGATTAATATATCAAAACGATGTGAAACAACAGCTCTTTCCCTAATCTGAAGTTGTATAGACTTTTAAACATCCACTGCGTACTATATCGAACCTGACTGCGAGATCATTACGAAAATTCTTAAACTTCGCTGCGTACCACATCCAGCTGCATTAACTGTTACAGGATCTTTGTAGACATCTACGTCAACTTAACTGTTTATGGCTGAAGGGCCAGATGGCATTCATACGACGGACCTTATCTCTGTAACATCGATCGTTACGATACTTCCACGTTTAGAGGTAATACGCTTTGAGAAAAAGGCCTCGAATTCTTATGCAAGCAGGGAATCATTTATTTTTGGAGCCATTTCTTAAAAATGGGGTGTTCTCATATCGACCAAAGAAGTCATCGCTCATCTTTTCTTAAATCTTTCCAGTCTTTTAACTCGCACTGTGTCTTCTTAAGTATCACAGACGAAAGAGCAGTACTCTAAAACTTGAAACAGGTTTGTCTCGGAAGCTTCATCTTCCACATATAACCTGAACACAAAACTTACGGATCCATGTGGATATTCCAGTTAACGTCACGTTGATCTGGCCGAGACATTTGTCTGACATCGGTGACTAGGTGTACATTTCTGATGCAGTGGTGAATCGATATCGGAGTAGCATTATCTTTTGTTTATTCTGCATTTTAACTTTTAGGGTCATACTTACGGAGATGGGAGAGGATCATAAACTTAATATTTCAAGATGAGAAAACATTAAATGAGACGAAGTTTATGCACGAGAACATTGTGAACAAAAGTGGTCCCGTAACACTTCAGTGTGACGAACTTGATTTTATATCATTTCATTGTGACGAACTTGATTTTATATCATTTCGTAGTGACGCTTTCCAATTTAATTCTATTGCACCTCGAGCTAAAGACTGGACAGATATCCAGATGCAGTTGTTATTGAAAGCAATGGTAGTGGGTGCATTTACTAGTACCAGTTTGGGTGTCAAGTGCTCACTTGTCTTGGCCGAGTCGGACGATGCATAGTAAATATGGCAGGATCGCGCTTCCTGGAACTACCTGCGCCACTCAGAGCAGACGACAACTCACCGGCTGCTCTTAGGGGAACCCAATTCAGGGTCTGGCGCAGTCCGTATTTCTGGGGCGGCCACACCTCACTTAGTGCCGGCCGGGAACGCCGGTTTCCCGGAATAATGTACGAGGCAGCCGGCTCGCACCACGCTTTCGTGGACCCTCTTCCTCCGGCGTTATATTTTTCAAAGGCGTAATAGCTGCGCGCGCCCCCAGGCGCCTTGGAACACGCAGCCTGCAAAAGTACGGCACCCGGTAAGCGCTCAAATTTACTGGGGCGCCGGCACTGTGCGAATATCAGAAGCTACCGGAGTCCCGATATTGTTCCACGGCGATTGACAGTTGAGCGTAATCCTAGTGATATGAAACTGTGAATATTCTGAAGACGAAAGAATACTTTCCTTAATGTTGGAGTTAGAAGATCCAAAACGACGTTGAAGTCGCAACAAAATTAGGTGATGCAAGATAAGCCCCATTTGTACCGTGAATTTGGTTGAGCTTGAAGTTAATTGTCTAAATCGAGGGCCGTGACGCAGCATTCATTGTCGCCTACAATCGATTACCTTCAGTTGAAAAAAGGTTGTGCTTACTACTACGCGTATTAGTAGACGGCTGTCTACAGTTAACATTATTTGTGCCAAATCAGCAAATAGTGAACTTTGAGCAGCTGAGTATTTTCCGAGAAACCACATGGGTTCCAATGAAATGAAAGACATGTCAGTAAAGGTAAAAAAGGTTATCATCTCTGGCACGTTTGACAAAGCGATTAATAAACAATATAAGGCAAAAAACGACGCACCGCGAAGGACTTACCGGAGTCGGACGGAAATCGGTAGATGTGATGTACAGACAAACAAATGATGTCAGTTTCAGAAAAAAAAAATTGATGATTTATTCAAGAGAAAGAGCTTCACAAACTGAACAAGTCAGTAACATGTAGGTCCACCTCTGTCCCTTATACGGCTTTGCATTGATTCACAGAGTAGTTCGATCTTCTCCCGAGGGATGTACCAAATTCTAATTGGAGCGTTAGATCGTCAAAACCCCGAGAGTTCGCAGCTCGTGGTCTCGCGATCGCGTTCTCGCTTCCCGAACACAGGGTCCTGGGTTCTATTCCCGGCGGGGTCAGGTATTTTCACCTGCCTCGAAATGACTGGGTGTCTGTGTTGTCCTCATCATTTCATCATCATTCCTGAAAGTGGCAGGTTGGGAATTTGTTCGGGCGCCGATAACGCGCAGTTGAGCGCCCCACAAACCAAACATCATCATCATCATCATCATCATCATCATCAAAATCCCGAGATGGTTGGTGGGCCGTGCTCGTAACGCTCCAAACGCTCTCAATTGGGGGTGTCTGGCGACCTTACTGGCGAACGTAGGGTTTGGGAAGCACGAAGACAAGCAGTAGAAACTCTCGCCTTGTGCGGGCGGGCATTATCTTGCTGAAACGCAAGCCCAGGATGGCTTCCCATGAAGGGCAACAAAATGGTGCATAGAATTTCGTGGACGTGCCGCTGTGCTGTAAGGATGCCGCTGGTGATAACCAAAGGGGTCCTACTATGAAGTGAAATGAAATGGCACCCCAAAATGGTTCAAATGGCTCTGAGCACTATGGGACTTAACTTACGAGGTCATCAGTCCCCTAGAACTTAGAACTACTGAAACCTAACTAACCTAAGGACATCACACACATCCATGCCCGAGGCAGGATTCGAAACTGCGACCGTAGCGGTCGCGCGGTTCCAGACTGTAGCGCCTAGAACCGCTTGGCCATTCCAGCAGGCAAATGGCACCCCAGACCATCACTCCTGCTTGTCGGGCCGTCTGACGGGCGACAGTCAGGTTAGTATCTCACCGCTGTCCCACTGGGGCATTAGCTATCTACGCACAGGTCACGCATTCCCCGTAAATTATGGGCTGGTGGTTTGAGAGGGCGGAGCTGGCGAACGGTAGCGTCCAGATGTGTTCTACCGGGTTCAGAGCAGGTGAAATTGGTGACCCAGAGTTTACAGTAATGCTACTAAAACTTCTGCAGCACGATTCTGGCGTTGTGTCACGGATAATTGTCCTGCTGAAAAATAGGATCGCCGTCGATCAATACATCGAGCCTGAAGGGTTACAGGAGGTCCATAATAATGTTCACGTAATCCATAGCAGTGGTACAGCCTCCGATTATTACGTGAGGTCACATGGAAGGCCTGGTGAATATCCCCGTAGCACAACAATGCACACCGGCCTGCGTCCATGGCACGGTGTGTGTTCCGAGCAGCAGTTCGCCTAGATGGCGGCGTATCTGGACACAACCATGATCGGCTGTTAATAAGGAATGTGACTGATCCGACCAGACGAAGCGTTTCCATTGATCCACGATCCAGTGCCTATTAGACCGTGCCCACTGCAGCCGTAATTGACGATGTTGTTGGGTCAGCATGAGGAACACGTTGGAGGTGTCACCTGCTGCGGAGCCACATGTTAAAACAATGTGCGCTGAACAGTGTGCTCCGAAACACTTGCACCAACCCTGTACTCCGTCGTCAACTGTGCCACAGATCGCCTCTTGGTTCAAATGGGTCTAAGCACTATGGGACTTAACATCTGAGGTCATCAGTCCCCTAGACTTAGAACTACTTAAACGTACCTAACCTAAGGACATCACACACATCCATGCCCGAGGCAGGATTCGAACCTGCGACCGCAGCAGACGCGTGGTTTCAGACTGAAGCGCCTAGAAGCGCTCGGTCACCGCGGTCGGCAGGCCGCCTTTCATCCTGATACACAAAGCGGGCAAGCATTCGATCTCCACATTCTGTAATAAAACGAAGTATTCCAACACACTGTCGCCTGCTCATGATTTCGTCGTTTGTCAACTACTTAGGACAGCAGCATGCGAACAGCCGACAAGCTCCGTCGTTTTATAGATGTTCGTTCCCAGACCCCGGGCCATAACAATCTGACCTTTGCCAAAGTGGCTGATGTCGGTGGATTTTTCTCCTCCTCTTATATACATTCCTCCTTGCATCGTATGCCCCACCGCAATCAGAATATCGTGCTTCGTCAGCAAATGGGTTCTCTTCCTTTGACAGTTTTTGTTTAATATGCTGACGCGTTATCACGATAAACTGTTTTCTTACATTCAACACCTAACTTTCCTGGAGGAGATTGTGGTCTTATTAGTACTACTGCGTTTAGGACAGAAACAGTTTCCATGTAAACATTCACAAATCTGTCATTCCACTAATGAGTCACCATATTAAAACTGGTACTATTGGAAGGAAGGATATTGCGGAAGAAGGCAGAGCTCCAAAACTAGAATTCCAGTCCGGCACACAGTTTAACCTACCAGGAAATTTTCAAATCAGCGCGTGGTGAAAACTCATTCTGAAAACAGTCCCCTAGCTCTATGTTTCTCAGACTTCCTGACGAGCAAATGCTGACATTTTGGTGCGCTATGTCGGGCCGTATATATATATATATATATATATATATATATATATATATATATATATATATATACCAACGTTGTTATTAATTGAAGGGTGGAAACTTCAAACGTTCTGACTGCCAAATCTCCCGTTTCCCAGGAGAAGAAAAAAGTATCTCTTTTTATATACAACGTATTTGTATCCAAAAGAAAGTGCCATACCAGGAAGCCGACTGGTTATAACCGCCAGTTGGAATTTTTTTATTTTAGATGTCATTAATACGAAGCCACTACGTTTTATTTGCGGTAATAGAAGCATAGTCAACGAAAACCATTTCACATTCGGAACCAGTAACTGTACTTTTTGAATAAAGTAACCTAAAACCAATTTGTGGCTGGTTGTTGTACACCATCAAAAATTCATTTCTCATATAAGTTTTTTTTTATATACAAAAGAGTAAAATAACTAAATTCAAGGAAAAATCTCTCTGCATCGATTTGTATTTCTTACCAATATACTTCTTGGGATCAGATGTTACAAATTATACTGTAAAACTCCCTGTGCTATTGAGGAAGCAATGGGAACATCGTCAACAGGTGTTGCTGTTTTGCAACTGACTAACATGGCTCGCCTTTCAGATGAATTATGGACTGGCGTTCATCTGCAATGTGGGTATTCGATGTGGATGAGTATGAGAGATTTTGATAACATTGTTACTACTCGTACATTTGGAGGTCTTAGACGCTTGCAGTGTATCTTTAAAATCAAAGTAGTCAGACGTATGCATTGGAATTACATATATTTGGGTCTCCGCTTTAACGACCCAACAGCGTTGTTTAAGTCTTGCGGAACAAAGCCCTTGCTTACCTTTCTTCGTTTCTGTATAATTTAAAAATCTCTGTCGCTGCTCGAAAGGCTGCAGTGCCCACTCACCAAAGAAATTACGTGTTATCTCGTCTCAGACCACCCTGGGCTAAATGGAGGACACCATGACGCATGGCACTTGCAACTCCATTTGGAAGCACGAACAGACTACCGATCTGCGCCGTCTAGTGACGAATCTTTCACATTTTCTCCATCATTTGACATTTGTAACAAATCTAGGGGTATACTACACAGTACCGGGAACACGACGGCACTGAAAATTCGTTTTGTGAAAAAATAGCACTCTTAATTTGTAACCTACATAAATTTAGTATGTTATGACTCCCTCACTAGGCTAAATACAGTAAGAACGCGATAATTTGGCCGCCAGACCCAGGTACTGACCTTAGAAGTTGGCACCATTCGGCCGAGCGGTTCTGGGCGCTTCAGTCCGGAACCGCGCGACTGCTACGGTCGCAGGTTCGAATCCTGCCTCGGGCATGGGTGTGTGTGATGTCCTTAAGTTAGGTTTAAGTAGTTCTAAGTTCTAGGGGACTGATGACCTCAGATGTTAAGTCCCATAGTGCTCAGAGCCATTTTTTTGGCACCATTCGAAACACTTCGTGTCGACTGTTGTGTTTCATGTTACTGCCACTTCAGTGACCCCAGAGTTGTGACACTGTAACTGCCTGAAGGAAGTGTTGCTGTGTTGTCATGTCGGAGCAATGACTAGTTGGTTACTAACAGTAGTTGTACTTATATTTAAATCATTCTGCTATATGAGCCACGACAACAAATGTTTGGAATGTTATTTTTCTTTTAGTCGTTGCGTTGTATTACAATAGATTTAATTACATTTAATGTTCCTTGCTGCAAATTGAAGATGCAAGTCTCTCTAATGCGCATTTACGAATTCATGTTAGCCTTACTTTACTGTTCGTCAGTAGCAGCTGGCCGGTACGAGTCGCGCACATGCGTGAGTTGTCAGTACTGGAAGACAAACAGAAACATTCCCCCTCTCACGTCCTCTAAGCTCTTGATGCATGTTGTTATACAATAGGCTGACAATTGCGGGCCGGACGAATATTTGAACCGGGCCGCGTAGTTTGACGACCACTGCCCTAGGCTGTCGGTGAGCCACTTCTCCGCAGTATCCTTGGTCCAGGGGTAGTGGTCGCACAGTGCACGCAGGAGAACTTCTGTAAAGTTTGGAAAGTAGTAAGAGGTGAAACTGAGAGTCTGGGTCGCATGTTGTGTCTGGATAGCGATTGCCCACGAAAGTCAAAGGTTCCGAAAATTCATTCTAGTAACCAGATACCACGTTTGTATGTTAACGTACTTACTCACCAATACTCTACAACTTCTCAAAGTGTGGCAATGCACGTCTCGAGTTTTTCGTGGAAAAACTTACTACATTGGAAACATACCATTTTTTCCCTCAAGTGATTGTAGCTCTGGCAATCGGAGTGGCTATATTTGTCTGTCCAAATAATTTGCTTGTCGTTGGCACACCGGATTATTCTTACAGGACACGTTATTACTTCCTGCTTCGTGTGCTGACCTTTTCATTTTGTTATTTTAACAGCTCAAGCTCCTTTTTCCGTCACGTATTACCATCAACGTATTAACCAAATGTTGGTTAATTTTTCATTGTTTATTCTTCTCGCGTGTTTCCTTACCGTGTTATTCCTGCTCTGGTGCCAGTTTGATGTCACGCTGTGTTCATTCCCTCGTACTTGTATTGATCGTATCCCCTAGGGCTGGTATAAGCATGCATTATAGAAGATTTCTAGCAGAAAAGACATTTGTGTAGTGATTCGATAAAACGATATTGCCGGCCCGAGTGGCCGAGCGGTTCTAGGCGCTTCAGTCTGGAACCGCGCGACCGCTGCGGTCGCAGGTTCGAATCCTGCATCGGGCATGGATGTGTGTGATGTCCTTAGGTTAGTTAGGTTTAAGTAGTTCTAAGTTCTAGGGGACTGATGACCTCAGAAGTTGAGTCCCATAGTGCTCAGAGCCATTTTTGATAAACGATATTATGGAATTTAAATTAAGGCGTTCATGTATAAATGAGAAAAACATCAACGCATCTGCCAGGAAGTAAATACGGAACAATCAGCACAATATGTACTCATTGTAAATTCAGTACCAAAAGGAGATTAAATAATTATCGTGGCACGGCTGTTTACCCATTCGTAAGCAATTTATAGTTGTAACCGAAAAAAAAGCGCATTTCCTCATAGAACGCAGGAAAACGGTGACAAGAAAAACTCCTGAATGCTACTACTTAACGGATCCATATCGTAAGATGTACATCTGATCGCTAGTGACATGCCTATAACAGTGGAAGTGAAAGTTTCATTGGGGAGAAAAAACTGAACTCTATGTAGTATGTTGCGGTAATGTTATTCGCCGCTACCCCTGAAGCTTTGCCATTCTATCCGCAAAGTTTTTGAATCGTCTATGGCATTATTTAATGTTCTACAGCATTTCTATAGGAAATACCGACTTAGGGACGTTGCGGTTGGATTTCTAAAAATAGCAGCAAAGCGGGCAGCTCTGTTGGATAGTGTTAGTGTTGAAAACTAATGCCTCCTAACTTTTGATGTGAAAACTCTTGAAGCTTTTTAAGTAAAACGATTTTAATTTAACATTCTAAATCTTTATTTTTGGAAATTTGTTGTAAGTTCTATGGGACGAAACAGCTGAAGTCATCGGTCCCTAAGCTAAGATATATATATATATATATATATATATATATATATATATATATATATATATATATATATGCGCCCAAGGGAGGACACGAACCTCCGACGGGGGGGAGCCGCGCGAAGTGTGTCCAGGCACCTGAGACCGCACGGCTACCCCGCGCGGCTAAATCTCTATTCTTCACGTCTACACATTCATTTCTCAACATAGTCATGCTGGCAACGAATACGTTTCTTCTAACTAGAGTGAGTTTGTTGAAACCGACCATGTACAATGCTTGACTTTGTTGACAGAACCACAACTTCACCTCTGCTTTCACCGCTTCATCACTGTTAAAGTGAAGTCCTTGAAGGTGCTCTTAAATTTTTGAAAACAAATAAAAAACGGATGGGACTAAGTCGAGGCTATATGGAGGATGGTCGATGATGGTGAACCCAAGACGCCGGATTGTTGCACATGTCGCAGTGCTCGTGTGCGTTCCAGCATTGTTGTCATGCTGTAAGAGAGGTTGCGCCATGTGTGGACGAACTCTTCGAATTCGTGCTTTCAGAGTTTTAGTGACGGTGCCTCTGGACATAAATTCCAAATCAACACATCTTGAACATCCCAGAACATTGTGAGCATAACTTCACCTGCTGATAGAGTGGTGATCTTTGTGGTGGAGCTCTGTCGATGTCCTCCATTTTTCGGAGTCAAAATGGTGAACCCAGCTTTCATCACCTCTCACAATGTTGTTGCGGAACCCATCACCCTCAAGCTCACAACGCGAAAGAAATTGTTGTCCCATCTCCTCTATTTCATATCAGGCTTAAGATTTCGAGACACCCACCGTGCGCTCAGTTTATTGTGCCGCACTTCTGCAATGATGGCCTGTACACGCTCTCGTGATAGGCCACATTCAACTGAGAACTGTTTCTGCCTCATCCGACGATTTCCTCTGATGGGTTCATCAACCCGATTAATATGAGTCTCGTCGGTTACCGTAAGCGGTGGTGCACTCCGAGCTCTGTCACACACGTTGAGGTTAGCAACATCGTTGCGCATTACTGGTGTCAACACAATCATCACCGTACACAGCTTTCATTCTTATATGAATTTCAATTGGAGGCACGTTTTGTACTGTTACATTCTCGATTGCAGCACGATGTTTCTCACACGCCGACATATTTACGCTACACACCGCCAAGTTAGGCGTCATAATTTGGAGCCCTCTAGCGGCAGATGGTTGCAACTTATGTCAGCGAAGCGGGAAAATCGACCGAGTAATGTGCTTGAAATATAGTACCTCAACCGCTATTGAGAACATAATGAAAAATTCGTAGGCATTACTTTTCAGCAAGCCTTCGTATTTCAGAGTGAACAAAGAACTCGTATAATGGCAAGCGTGCCATGTGCCAGCATCTAATAGATGTTGAAGGGGACAGTTACTGCAATTTTAGTGTACACACATCGCATGAAGAAAACAATATAGTTTTAATAGAAGAGATGATTCCTGAGAGTGAACCACGAAGGCGTGCAAACGGCTTTAAACAATGAAAAGCGTATCTAACATTCGCCAAATAATTTAAGGGGCGTTCAAAAAGAAACGAGCCGGAGGCATAATTACAGAAGCCAGTACCTATTTGTTAGAAGTATTGACCTTGGTTGTTAGACTATATTGTTAAGACACTTGTCCCACTGTGACGCAAAATTTCCGGGGCTGCGATGTTTACTAGTTCCGCACTTACAGCTGGACGTCGTCGTCCGAGGTGAATTGTTTGCCCGTCAGAGCCTTTTTAAGGGAACCAAAAATGGCGTAAGCACAGGAGAGAGGTCCGCACTGTATGGAGGGTGGCCGAGAACCTCCCATTTGAATTTCTGCAGGAGTGCCGCGACTGTGTTGGTCGTTTGAGGCTTTGCATTGTCGTTGAGCAGAATGACTCCGCGGGTGAGATTGCCTGGTCGTTTTGATTTGATCGCTTGGCGAAGGGTGGTCAGGGTTTGCGAGTAACGCTGAGCATTCGCTGTTGTCCGTGCTGCAGGAAGCGAATCAGAAGTGAATCATGTTTGGTCCCCTTAAAAAGGCTCTGAGGGGCAAACGATTCACCTCGGACGACGACGTACAGCTGTACGTGCGGAACTGGTAAACATCGCAGCCCCGGGAATTTTATGAGACAGCCATTCACCGCCTTGTGTCACATTCGGACAAGTGTCTCTAACAGCCAGGGTCAATACTTCTAACATACAGGTACTGTTTTCTGTAATTATGTCTCCGGCTCGTTTCGTTTTGAACGCCCCTTATAAGCAACACAGCAGTATTGTTATAACTGTCTTCACAGAAAAACTTAAGACACAAAGGATTGCCGTTTCTCTTCCCTCCTATAGCAAAATCGCTGAGTTATAAGTCAGAATACTAGCAATTAAATAAAAAGGCAAGTAATAATTAAAACGATATGGAGTGCTCAGCGTTGTGCCTATACGCTAATGTGCAAATACATCCTAAATAGTTTCTTCAACGGAGGACGTGACATACAGCTGCCGGTTACTGCTACACGCTGTTGTAATGATGAACACTTGCTGCCGATACTGTTGGACAGTGATTAAAATTTTGTACTTTACGACGTAAGGCACTCGCTTGTAGCAAGAGCAGTGGAATAACTAAGTAGCTTGCAGCTAGAAACTTTGACTCGTGGACAAATTCATCTTTTCTCATTTATTACTGTTTATCAAAGTTTTCTCTGTTTGGAATATTGAACTTCGAAGGAATTAATGTACTACCTCCACGTTGGAAGAATAGCACGATTTTTTCACCATTTGTGAAATTATCTTCCAGTCCAGGTGCTGCAGTCTGAAGTTGCAGCAGTATGAGTTCTTCGTGCTTAGGGCACCTGCTCCATTAGATTTCAGTACGTTGTACATGATTACCGTTACGCCCAGTACCGTAGGAGCCCAGGCCTGCGAGAGAATAACCACGTTGGGCTTGACAATTATTGCTCTCGCGCCTAGCACAATAGGAAATAAAGAGAGGGCGGTAACAGGTGCATAGCGCGGCTCTATTGTCTCGCCGTGTGCTAGGACGGTGTAAGGAGAGAACGAGCGAATTTCAGAAAACCAGTAATGACGGCTCGTTGTCCACTTTCTGTCCGTAATGGCAGCGCAAGATGTGTTTTTCGTCCTGTAAACGTGGCTCCATTTAGGGTCGTCGCCGAACGGAATTTCGTTCTTCGTACTCATTGGATGTGTGCTGTCGTCTTCCCTCTCATTATTGCTTCTGGTATATTACGCCACAGAAGAACGGTTAGGTGCTATATTTGTTATACTAAGCGACGATTTCCCGATTTGGGTCGTCAGTTTTCATGTTGACGCCTAAATGCTGGCAATTCTCTTCCTTCTCTCCAAATCGACTCTTCAGTGTTCTGTATTACTTTGGCTTATTAGTTTCAGTTTGTGATTGTGACAAACGTTTATAGTGTAGCCAAGACGATATTATGTAATGTAATATTTGCACTGCCTGAGCACAGTATGTAGGAGGTAGATTACTTATTTTCATATCTATTTGCCTGTGAGTTCATGTCATAATTTGTTTTACCCTCATCCCTTTCGCTAACCTGACTTGTAAGAGTCTCTACTGCTCAACGAATTCTGCATTTTTCCACTTTGGCTGTATTCATTTAAACTTCCACAGTTAGTTTCAGGTTTTAAAATAATTAGCGAATGTGTAGCTGTTTGTAGGTGCCATACGTATAAAAATCGGGCAAGTGCGAATAGAACTCTGACGGTATGGGTTCCGTACAGACTTTTTATGTATGTACTGTAGATAACAGTAATTTCGTATGTTTCAACGACTTGGAGCAAGTCTTTCTATCGGGCTCCACTTCGGCGACTCGCATGTCCCGTACCTACCCCAGTTTCCAATCGAGGAAAGGGCACCTACATTTCAGTGCAGAAATCGAACCACGTGGTGTTGTTGGAGCGACTCCTCAGATCATTGAGTGGTGAAGGATAGGTTAAAATGGAAATCCGAGGTCCAACTGAGATTCCATCCCGCGACCTCTCAGTTTCCAGGCACGCGCTTTGCGAATTTACTAGGCTAGACATGTATATAGATAGTTCACCTATCGGTTTTGATGAGTTTCTGAGTATCAAAGTATGTGACATATATGGTCATATCTTTCGATTGCATTGATTTAGAACCTTAATTTTTTTACTCCAGCAAGGGACCTTACAATTGAGTATTTGATACAAATTTCAACTTGCAGCCTGTACCCGTTCCTGAGAAAACAGTGTCTATAGTCGTTGCGGACGGATCCCGCGTTTACTCGTGTTTCGCACGGGATCTGTCGTGGACGGAACTCGAAATAACTCATGTTTTCTATACGCTGTCTGTAGATGCTACCTGCTGTGATATATTTCAGCTAGGTACTTCGTTTATTTAGTTGTTTACACCAGTAGCTAGTGTATCAGACTTGATTGCCTCCATGTGCTTTTCTGTTTATTTGACATTGTGTTGTATTTTGATATTTCGAATTTTTACAATTTTCGTCCTGAAGTTTCTCTTAATTTTAGAAAACGGAAAGAAATGAGGGAATCTGAGATACTTAGGGAGATTTTCGACGATGTTTATTCTGATGTTCCTAGTCAGAATGAACATCCGGATGACCATGTGTGAGAAGGTTTTTTATTGTTCTGAGGACGATTACAGTGACATTGACGTCATTAAATCTGTAAAGAAACGCAAAGGGGAAGTGTTTTCAAATGATTGCGTCATTAGCGATGAAGGTGATCCTGTTGTTGTGAATGATTCGTTTTGTCATAATCTGAGCCGGCACCCGAACTCACTCGCACGCTGGCTATGCCACTGGACGACTGAGATTCTGGCGCCGTCTCCGTCTCCAATATGTTAACTGGCGACAACAAATGGCAAAAAAATTTTCTTTGTGTGGTATAATTACAAATTAACAATTTCGGATTTCCTTCTATACCTGCAATGTGATACCCTACGTCTTGTTAAATTTTATGATTCTGCGTTAACGGCAAGTACCCTATAGGTTTTGATGAATGAGTTTGCGAGTATCGGAATATGTGATATTAATGGTCGCATCTTTTCATTGCATTTACTTAGAAGCTTAAGCTTACCATACCACCAAGGGACCGTAGACCTAGTATGCGGCATAAATTTCAGTGTGATACCTCTACCCGTTCCTGAGAAAAAGTGGTCGTAATAGTCGGACAGACAGACAATGAAGTGATCCTATAAGAGTTCCGCTTTTACCGATCGAGTGAGTCCTGAAAATGGCAATGTTGCTTCCTTTCGTTTTAGTTTACAACTTTGAATGTTGTTGTTTGCTTGACAGATACTTAGGATGGAAATGGTAAAAGAATTTACACACACACACACACACACACACACACACACACACACACACACACACACACACACAGAGAGAGAGAGAGAGAGAGAGAGAGAGAGAGAGAGAGAGAAATTGCCACCGCCACGTGGCGTGACTATTGTGTTGCGTTGCAGCTCGAAGCAGTTACTCCGGCTTCACCACAGCTGAAGCGCACCCCCTTGCCGTATCATTGTCGTTACACTTGCAGAGTCAGGCCTGTATGAATGTCACCGATCGCTATGTACTTTTCTTAAGTTACACGCTAATGTGCGTCGTAGTTTCACATGAGGTCGTTCGTTGAACGGTAACAAAATTGAAAGAACGTTGGCATAAAAACTTATTCCTGTCCTGTCGTGTTATCCATTTCTTTTTTGCCTTCGATTACGAGGAAAGTGACGTTTGCAGCGTACGTTCATTGTAACTTAAAGATAGAAAATTATGCGCATATAAGTATGTGTTCTTGTGTTTGTGAAACATTACCGATCCCTTGTCTCGCGAGACATCGCTCAATCATCATCATCAGGAGCAGCAGTAGCATTTCGACATCCACTGCTGAATAAAGGCTTAATCCAGACTTCTTCGTGCCTTACGGTTTATACCTATTACCAGCCTCCCATCTAGTCGTCGCCCTTGTCTTACCACGTTAGATTCCATATGCGGTGTCCCACTGTATTATATACAGATGTCGATCTCCGATATAAATGGTGACTTGGACGTTGGATAACATAATGGCAGAGACAGCTAAATAAACGAAAATTTTGCTTATATATTTTCCACAACGTTTCTCCTGGTGTTCGACAAGTTCCATCCGTTAATGTGCCACACGCGATTGTGACTGACCTACTAGGCGGCCTTCGAATACAACTTTGGAAAATCAGTGCGTGTTTTAAAACTTGTAGGCGGTTTTTAGCTGTGTGCCGGACCGGGGCTTGTACACCGAAAGGCAAAGATTCCGGTGGTCGAGCACAGAGTTTTCATTTGCCAGGAAGTTTCAAATCGCCGCACACTCCCCTACAGAGCGAAAATTCATCTGGAGTACGTATTTCCTCAGCGCTTAAGATTGTCACGGAGTTTCTATCTTAGAAGAATGTACAAGGGGTGTTCAGTAAATAATGGAAGACATTTTCTATGTCGGCCAGTTTCTATTGAAAAATGCAGAATTTGTTCTGGAACATACTGCAATATTCCCGCTTCAACCTCTATATGCTCATAAAATTCGGATTGGTAGCGGCGCTATACGTAGCCTCCAAAATAACTTCTGTAACGGAGGTGCGTTCCAAGCAGAGAGCTGTCATTGAGTTTCTTTTGAGGGGAACCAGAGCATCATAGATATTAATAGGCGCTTCTATCCTGACCAAACAAGAGCACGGTGAGTCGTTGGACGAGGCGTCTGTTGTTAACGCAACAAAATCGCGCAAGCCTGTCCGATTTCCCGCGTGTCGGCCGGCCGCACGACGAACATGTACGTGCCCGTTGGGTTCCTCGCCGCCTAATACAAAAGACCACCTAGAGCAACGAATGAAATCCAATGAAGGACGCACTCCTCGGGAAGCAGTACGTGGATAATGGGAAAATTATTGATGCAGCAAGACATTGGCTCCAACGTCGATGGGTAGAGTGGTACCATGTGGGAATGCAGGCCCTCCCAGTAAGGCGGCCGCATTAAACGGAGGTTATGTTGAAAAATAGGATTTTGTAGTCAGAAGAGTTGGGTCTAAAATGGGGTATTAGAATCCTGGAGAGAAAAAAAACCAACCTGCTTTGAGAAAAAAAGTGTGTTGCGTTACTTACTGAATCCCCCTCGTAAGACCGATGACCTCGCTGTCTGGTCTCCTTCCCCAAAACAACCAACCAACCAACCCCCTCGTAAATGAGTCTCATCTCCCGTCGTTAGTTTCCGAAACGGGCAGTGACGAGTAACCTTTCTGCGTAAATGAAAAAGAACGACAGTAGCGTGAGTAATTATTTGTCGAGCGTCAGGGTCGCTCGTAGGATGCAGCTGCAAATAGCGTTGCCGGCTCTGGGTGGAGCTGGTTTACGGCGCCCTAACTGTGCCGGCCGTGAGCAGGACGCCTCTGCATGTCACGCCACACTGCGCCAGCGGCTCGTCGTTAACGTCGGGAATAGTATATCGTTAACTCTTATCGTCCCCTGTGTGCGTTTCACAAGCTGCGCTCCAAGTCACACTTCCTGTCACTGAATGTCTGCTCTCTGGACATATCCTTTGCGAGCCAAGCGTGTTATCTCGTTTTTCGCCGTTGTGCTATAAAGGACCTCACTGCTTTCGCTACCGTCTCACTTTGCTCATGCCCACATAACTATATACAGCCTTAGAACTATTTTCCGAGAAAATCGAAGGACACCTCTAAGAGACCTGTACAACGGCCTGAAACAAGAGATGACCAAGTTTACGCGACCTGCTTTACATCACCAGCGATCATTGCCTCAGTGATAGGAAATGCACTAGAACTATAGCATACACTTCCAGAATTTCTTAATGCCAAACTAACTGCCGAGCGACTCCCAGTTAGAGAACCTACTTATCCCAACACCGAGCACATCACTCTTCCCACGTTCGAGGAAGTCAAAGAAATTGTAAATCTCCTCAAAAACAACCAAGCTTCTGGGGAAGATGGGATAGCGGCAGAAAATCTGAAATTAGCCGGAGGAATCAGACACAAGCATAAACATCCAGTAATCGTGGACATATGTGCTAACGAGAAACTTGCAGACAACTGTACGTCAGCCATTATCCACCAAATTCACAGAAAGGAAGCAAAAGAGACACCGGCAACTATAGAGGAATGTCGCTCCTTGCCCCCACATACAAAATCTTTCCGAAGATCCTCGAACGACACGTAACAAGACAACTGGGCAGTGAGTTTCGGAAATGTCAAGCGGGGCTCAGGCTTGGCCATTGCTGCTCATTCCCTTTCCTGTTCCACTCGCAACTGCAGAAAGTGAAAACAGACTGTCTGTATGCTTTCGTGAAGGCCCCGATTTCATTTACCTTGTTTTCGCGGCTCTTATGCGAAGTGTACGTTGGTGGCACTGTAATCGTTCTGCAGTCCACCACAAATGCCACTTCTCTAAACTTTCTCGAGTGTGTTTAGCGAAAGGAACATCTCTCCACCGATCCCCATTTGAATTCACTTCATAATGCTGGTGCGCTTACGGAACCTGCCAGTAACAAATTTAGCCGACCTGATGGGGATCCCACACACTCGAGCCGTAGTCAAGAATGGGTCACACTGGTGCTCTGTACGCGGTGTCATTTAGAGATAAGCAACACTTCCCTAGAATTCTCCTAATAAACCGAAGTCGACCATTGACCATCCCTGCAGTAGACGTTACGCGCTCGTTCCATTTCATGCCGCTTTGCTACGTTACGCCTATCGACGTGACTGTGTCAAGCAGCACACTACATCCCTAACGCTGTATTCGAACATCGTTTTTCGTACTTACATACATAAACTACCCATAATAATATATTTTCCATAATAATAAATCAAGGTCTACAACTTGCCGTACACATCCCAAATGAACTTTTACAACATCGATAGCCTACTTCGCAACACACACACGCGGTACACCTATGTTGAAATGTTAACAAATATTGTCACGCAGATTTGACTCGTAAGACACCCCTCGCGGAGAGGCTGTGAAGCTGGGAAACTAAAGGCCACAAGTGAAACGGCCGATGTAGGAGACAGGTGCAGCGGTTCAGTTGTGGCGGACGTTGCTCCACTGTTCCACTGGCTGGCCGGAGAGCAATGTGTTTTCCCTTTTTATCGACGCTGACCGCGACTTGTTTTGCTGCGAGGCGGAGAGGCGCGACCGACTGCGGCGAGAGGCAGGCGCTTAGCGAATGTGGGCCGACTGCCGGTTGCGAAATCTGCGCCCGCTGCCAATAAACACGGCTTGCCAAATCGGAAGGTCCTTTCCCGCCACATTAACGCTCCTTTAGAGGACCCACCACGCAGGCAGGCGTTGGTGTTTCTGAGGTGTCTGAAGACGACTAGCTAACGCTGCACGAATAAGCTGTTGGACTCCAGATGCTTCCATCCATTTCAGACATAAATACACCTTGCTAGATTACTCAGACTGTCAGTAGGTAGCCGTAATGTCGTTAGTGCATTTTACAGTCTGCTATTTTTAGTACGTATATCTGTGAATTTATGAGCTTCACGGTTCGTAATCTATTACAAGAAAACTGCCCGATCGCCGTAAACGAATAATCGGGTGCGAAGCGAAGGGAAAGAAAAACGTGTTGCTCTTAAGTAGTGTCTCATTCGGAGATGCCTTCCATGTAAGACAAATTATGGCAGCAGGAATAAACCATCATTTGAGAAACTTTTGCTTAAACGACCCCTTACTGATGTGTGTAATAGGGATACAATTTTCACTGAAGAACAGTGTCCTGAACCTGCGAGTGGGGGTCAGGTGATTTTCTGCGACGATCAGCAGTTTAATTTGGATGACCCGGCGTATTTTAGTATTACTGGCACGCTACCCGTAAAAAAGACTAAATTCGAATGAGTATAAATTTTGGGCGCGGAAGAGCGAACGCTCTGAGTAACATTGTGCTCGTAAGGTTAATTAAACCTAGCTTGGGTGAACACAAAATTATTTCTGATATTTACATCGAAATAAATTCATGTGTGTATAGATTGTTGTGATAGCTTGATTTTAATCCCCCGTGCCCTTGTAAGCGGCCAAATAACGTCTCAATTTCAACGCAATAACGAACCCATCGGCGATCCTTGGAAGGGGACTCCATCCGTGATGGACGGCACTTGGGGACAGTGAAATGGAAAACGACATTCGGAAAGAGTGGGCTGAAATTTCAAGGTTGAGTAGGCCAACTTCATCCAATCAATTTTACATAGAATTTCTGAAATGATCAAGGACGTTGGAAGCTCCATGTCATTCTGGAAATGCAGTTTCTAGTGATTACACTTTATTAGCTTAACCACACAATAATTATCAGATTAAATTTGTACTTGGGTAATGGTGTTTAGTTCTTCTCCACGTCATACTGCGACATTTCCATTGCGATCATACTTCTCCGGTATTCTCACGAACAACATATGTCCGTTGCTCGTGGTCTAGTGGCTAGTGTTGCTACCTCAGGATCACGGGGTCCCGGATTCGTTTCCCGGCCGGTCGGAGATTTTCTCCGCCTGGGGACTGGGTGTTTGTATTATCCTTATCTCATAATCATTCGGGAAGTGGCGAAATTGGAACTAAAAAGATTGGGAACTTGTACGGGCGTTCATGACCACGATGTTGAGCGCCCCCCACAAACCACCATCATCATCATCATACTACATATACTATAGAAGCTACATGAATGTGTTGTTTGCTGCGAACGCCGAATGCCTTTATATTAATGTCCTCGGCACAGTATCGTATGTTAGAATGGCGATCTATGATCCCCGTTACCACATCCTAGATCGTCTCTAGAAGAATAAACTTCAAAACATAAGCGAAAGCTCCAAAATTCTAGTCTGCGGCTGCTTGTTCATATGCGTCAGTTGCGCAAAGTCATAAATTTGCAGCACTCGCTAACCGTGACACACTTTTCCATAATTACTGTATAATTAGATGCAGACACGAGCTCACCTTTGGGCAGCAGCTCGTGAACTGAAGTGTACCCTGTCGGTGGCCACTGGTTTGTATAGGTCAGCATGCGGTCGTTCAGAAGACGTTAAAAGCTATCATAAAGTAGTGTGTTTCTGCACTAGCTTGACCACCAATTTTTCCTACGTTTGTGCGCTTATACATTCCCCACGTCTTAGTTCCCCACATTCCCAAATCATTATTCCTCTGTTGTTCTCCTGCCGCTTCATCATGCAAGGTTAGTCGCTTATTACGGTCTATTTCAGTACCTTATGAATCGCTGTCCGTAATGTTTCGCCACTCTAACGTGGGAAACGTAACAGCTGTATCTCACTTTTGGCATAGTCGCCGAATCTCTCTTATCATCAGTGGCACTATCGGGTGGTGGAACGAAGATGGCAAATAACTCGTTACGTGGCTGGCTCTGAGCACTATGGGACTTAACTACTGAGGTCATCAGTCCCCTAGAACTTAGAACTACTTAAACCTAACTAACCTAAGGACATCACACACATCCATGACCGAGGCAGGATTCGAACCTGCGACCGTAGCGGTCACGCGGTTCCAAACTGACGCGCTTAGAACCGCACGGCCACACCGGCCGGCCTCGTTACGTGCTTAGAACGTATTCGCACATGCTGTAAACAGAGTACGACATTAACTTTAAAACTGATAATTTACAGACAGTTCTGAAGTTCTAGATATCGCAAAACACTAGCGTTCCAGTTTCTCTGTCTCCCACAGTGTTTCCCAACCATACGTGCTGCCTACCAGCTGTTCCACCTCACATTACAATGTAGTTGACAGGGAGAATAAAGCAGTAATTAAAGTCCGGTTTAAGTTTCAGGTTATGGTCGTCAGTTTACGGCGTAATTTCTTACTGAATCGTGAGACTTGTGAAGACTAAAGCAAAGAGCTGCACAGGCCCTGAAATAAGAATTACTATGTGTGGACCACCTTCTGAAGTAGCGCTTGATCGAATTATCGCTGCTTCTTCTTAGTGGAACAACGTTTGAACTTGGGTGTATTACATCCCAAATATATTCCCCTTAATACCGAACTTGTCGATTTCTTAACATTCATCATACTGATCACTGTTATCTCTTCTTCTTCCGTCTTCGCCGGGCGGGGTGGCCGAGCGGTTCTAGGCGCTACAGTCTGGAACCGCGCGACGGCTACGGTCGCAGGTTCGAATCCTGCCTCGGGCATGGATGTGTGTGATATCCTTAGGTTAGTTGCGTTTAAGTAATTCTAAGTTCTAGGGGACTGATGACCTCAGAAGTTAAGTCCCATAGTCCTCAGAGCCATTTGAACCATTTTTTTCTTCCGTCTTCCTTTTAGTTGATTATTGTTATATCAAACCCTCATTATTTAAGAAAAACTATATCCCATCGTCTCGTGGCGGGAGTTAAGATTGTTGGCAATGTCAAAGATTGTCGATAACGTCATTCTGTTGCCACATCACACTGCAAACTGTCATTTTAGAGCGCGAAATGTGTGTAAATGAACGCTCCAAGCAAAGGTGTGATTTCACAGACTCCCTTTATGCCACCTTCTGGAGCCTTTTCGTGTCGATTCTGAGCGGCGGTGAGTCTGAAACTTTTTCGTTGGCCACTCATAAGAAAACTGCGTAATTTCAATGCTAGGCGTCGCGGTTGTGACCTGCATCCTATAGGAGAAAGGGTAAGATGTAGTTAAGGGATGGGGAGAGGGGACACTTTCCCATCGTGTGACGTGACACGTATACAGTAGCGTCGATCAGTATTGTAAAATTTGGTGCCAATGTGAGTCCACCGTACACCTCATATGAACTTTGAGCTCTGGCCTTTTTCCGCATATGTCGACACCTTGCTGTTTGAAACGTCGCCGAGCCCGATGGTGACGACACAGGACGCCACGCTTTTACACCAATACAGAGGAACGTTGTACGCATCTTCGATCCAAATTTCACACTTCTGCGTCGTAATGGGGAAAACTTACTGGGTTTCAAAAAATGACCCTTTCGTTCAGTGTGTTTACACAGCAACTACTGATCTCACAGTCATGCAAATGAAGAATTTGACCGATATTATTACGGAAGTACTGTCACGGTAAAAAGTGTGTCGCTCAGGGCTGACAGTCCGTTACAGTGTTGACGTAAATGCATTCATGAAAACGTTTTTTACAGCGGTGCTTAGTTGTTTTCTAGTGCAGGTCCAATCCACATACGACTCGCTGCCGCATTCCTGTCGAGCGCATTCTTCTCAGTAGCGGACAGTACTAGTATTCACTGAATACCAGTAAATGGGGACACTTCTCAGACGTGATGTGCTTACAGGAATGTTTTTGTGTAGTCATGATTATCCGATGAAGTGGTTTAGACCTGGAATGATGTCGCAGAACTGCGACGTAAGTACAGTGAACTGACTAAAGTCGTGGGATAGAGATATGCACGCACGCACGCACACACACACACACACACACACACACACACACACACACACACACACCCGCATGTCTGTAGTATCGCCTGCGCAAGGTATAAAAGGGCAATGCATTGGCTGACCTGTTATTTGTACTCAGGTGATTCATGTGAAAAGGTTTCCTACCTGATTACGGCCACACGACTGGAATTAATTGACTTTGAACGCGGAATGTTAGTTGGAACTAGACGCGTATGGGACATTCCGTTTTGGAAACTGTTTGAGAATATCCCGAGATCAAATGGCTCTGAGCACTATGGCACTTAACATCGGAAGTCATCAGTCCCCTAGAACTTAGAACTACTTAAACGTAACTAACCTAAGGACATCACACACATCCATGCCCGAGGCAGGATTCGAACCTGCGACCGCAGCGGTCACGCGGTTCCAGACTGAAGCGCCTAAAACCACTCGGCCACAACGGCCGGCTATCCCGAGATCCATAGAGTCAAGAGTGTGCCGAGAAGACCAAATTTCAGGGATTACCTCTCACCACGGATAACGCAGTGGCCGACGGTTATAACTTAATGATCGAAAGGAGAGCCGTATGCGTAGAGTTGTTCGTGCTAACAGACAAGCAACACTGCGTGAAATGACCACAGAAATCAGTGTGGGACGTACGACGGGCAGTACAGCGAAATTCGCTGTTAACGGGCCACGGCAACATACTGAAGCGGCCTTTTCTAATGGCACGACATCGCTTGCAGCGCCTCTCCTGGGCCCGTGAGCATACCGGTTGGATCCTAGACGACTGGAAAACCGTTACCTAGTCACATGAGTCCCGATTTCAGTTGGTAAGAGCTGATTGTAGGATTAGAGTGTGGTGCAGATCCACAAAGCCATAGGTCCAGGTTGTCCATAAGGCACCGAGCAATCTGGTGGTGGCTCCATAATCGTGTGGCCTGGGTATTGTAGTCCAATAAACCGATCATTGACTGGAAATGGTTATGTTCTGCTACTTGGAGACTATTCGCAGTCATTCATGGATTTCATGTTCCCAGACAACGATTTGTGATGGGTTTGAAGAACTTTAGGCAATTCCAGCGAATGATTTATACAGGGGACTTCCAACGATTTGTTGAGTCTATGCCACGTCGTTTTGCTGCTCTACGTCGGGCAAAAGTAGGTCCGACACGATATTAGGAGGTATCCCATGACTTCTGTCACCTCACTGTAAAGAGCCAATAAATTGTGACTGATATTAGAAATATTTGTGTTAATATAAGTAATACAGCAGTGGGATGGAAGTAGGTCTTAGTGGCTGCATTCCCTACAGTTACGAGAAAAGTCACGCTTGGCGGTTAATTCTATTGCGGTAATACACTACACTCGACAGTGATGCAGATGGCATGTCAGCGGTGTGAGTGGCGGTGAGCGGAAGACGGCTGACTGAGCCGGACTGGGCTGCGCCGGTAGGTGACGCGGTAATTTAGTCCTTGTCGTCTCACGGCCGTTGCTAGAGCTGCCAGCGGAAACTGCTAATTACCGTACAGGTCCACCAACTTTCCCGTCGGCCGCACTCAGTTGTGGGGCTCCGATTGCCACTTGTACGGCTACCGGAACACAGTCGGCGAACTTTCGGTTACCGCCAGCCGGGCGGAAACTTGTGCGGCCGGGCTCCCGCTGTGGCCCAAGTCGGTTCCCCCAGCTCTCGTTTGGGAATAAGCGCGCCGCGAGGAAAAGTCTGTTGCGTCGACCAAACCACAGACATCATTCCAGGGGCCGGCAGTTACTTAACTTTCAGTGTTTTGTCCATGGTTGCTAAGAGACGTAGCACGCGTTCTTGATATTACGTTCTTAAAACGCTCATTACTGACGACCCCCCTGCATGGATATTTTCGAGCTTCAAAGCACTTTCTTTACGCATACGTGTTTTCGTTCCTCAAACGCTCACTATTTAAGTCATGATCATTGTTTTGTTGGTATTGATCCCAAAAATGAGGGGAAGATGAAAAGCTGTGCGTGACGGGGTTGACATCGCTTCAACTTGAAATTTCCTGCCACGTTAAAACTGTTAGCTCGACCGGGAGTCGAACCTGGAGACTGGCAAATCCACGCACGACTCAGGGTCCCTCCTCACAGCCTTATTTCTGCCAGTAGCGCTCTCCTATTTTCCAAACTTTAATTGTTTTTACTACGATACACACAGCGATAAGAAGCTGAAGTCACGTTTTATTTTTAATGCGAAATACTTTCACGGACACCTTCAGAGTAACAGGAAGTGTGCGAAGAAAGATAGTGGTGTTACCACCCTGTGCATCTGCCCTTCGCCTCTATGATCGCTCTGTGACGCAAATTCTTCGTGATGGCTTTTATTTCCACATGTACAAGTTGGCTGTGATGCACGCGAGTTTGTTAATCGTAAAATTTATGTGAATAGCTGCTTGTAAAGTTTCCTCACTATATGCTGGTTTTCTTTAGCGAACGAAGCACGCTTTCACTTGGCTGTGTGTGCGTTAATACATAAAAGGTACGCTACTGAAATGCTAACAATGCCAAACAACTTCATGAGAGAGGTCCCTTCATTCAATGTGGTTTTTCGAGAGTGGAGTTGATTTGTCGTTAATTTTTCTTTGTTAGAAAACAAGCGAGTAGTAATTTCGATTTCTCAGCCATTTGTCAACAAGACTGACTTTTTCCCACAGTCTTGTGCAGATTGATATTGAGAATGTGTGCTTTCACCCAGATGGCGTCACAAGACACACTCAGCGCAAGCTGCAATGCCTGTTTTGCGGGAAAAGTATCCCAGGCGCGTGATGTCTTTGAGGGGGCAATATTCCGTGACTGGCGCGTTTGCCAGATTTAGTTAGCTTCCTTGAGACACTTTTTACGTTGATATCTAAAATGGATTGTTTACACTTAGCGTCCAGGTACCTTTGCACACTTGCCGAAGTATAAAAATGGTTCAAATGGCTCTGAGCACTATGGGACTTAACATCTGAGGTCATCAGTCCACTGGAACTTAAAACTACTTAAGCCTAACTAACCTAAGGACATCACACACATACATGCCCGAGGCAGGATTCGAACCTGCGACCGTAGCGGTCGCGCGGTTCCAGACTGAAGCGCCTAGAACCGCTCGGCCACACCGGCCGGCGCCGAAGTATAATCACAAGCTATAGCATGCATAACCAGCGCTACGCGTGAAAGAGTCGACCGAATTTCAGAATTCGAGTAAAGGTCGAATAAACTGGATGTCGGTGGTACGGAATCTCACGTCAACATCAAATGCAGCTGTATTCGCACTAGAGGGATCGTCGTCGCTACGTCACTTTGCTTATCCCAGTGTCAAATGGTGATGCGAGATACCATCCATAGTACAAATCCGAATTTAGTATAGGTATTAAGGACCTAGCCTTGTTCGTTTATTAGTAATGAAAACAAAATTCACAACGGATATGCTTAACAAATGTTGTATGTTAAAATTTCCACTCTGCTGAAAAGTGAAAGAATAGGAAAACTGTCGCCTCTAGGTATGTCAGAAAATGGACATTTATTTGTCCGGGAAAATACGTTCCGTCACACACAATTGTGTATCTCTCTTTTAATAGAGCGTGACATTTTCCCTACTAAAATATTTTTAGTGAATATTGTTTCATCAGCCTTCTTTGTGAATATTATAGGCTTCTTCTTTGTGTAGGTTTTATAAAACCTAAATCATTTTTCGCTATCAGATATTTTGCTTCTTTTGTGACAGAACGGTCGTACGAAAACTACTGAAGTCGTCACGGAACTTCTGCAATACGTCACGAAAACAAATCAAACAATAAAAGAAAGAACGTAGGCTTTTGCGGCGAAATCCACTTTAATAAAATCCTTCCGTGTGTATATCCGCACAGTATCGGTGAAAATGCTGGCAGTTTTATTGCACACGTCACGGTAAAACACTGAGGAAGTTTTTATTGAAATATAATAAAGACTAAGAAGACACAAAATTCACTACCATAACCGAGTGACTGCGGCAGAAAAGGTTGACTTCCGATGTTAGCAGACGACGCCTATCTCCCCTTACGAATGACAATGTCTGAACTTTTACCCCAAGAATCCTTGACGTTGACGTCCCGTTCCTTTGACGGTCTCTGTGAATGCCACCATTTGAGATGCATTGCACGGTTTATTCAAGACAGTGGAAAGAATGATATATAAGAACTGACTATTACTGCACACTACTTTTCTTCAAAAAGTAACAACTAGTTGAACCCCAATCCCCACAATGCACTCCACACTTTCAGTGTGAAGGGGACTCACTCTGGTGTTCTTAAACTCTAGCAGCGAGTGTTTTCTCTATTCATGCACTCAGATGAAACGGTGCCTCGGTAGTGTGAAGCCAAATCTACTCGGTGGCTTGACGATGTGGGGCTTCATTTGCCGGATATCACTTACAGAAACAGATAATTATAAGTTTAAAGCTATGTAGAAACACGGTTAAGTATTTTTTTCCAGCCTTAGGTCACACAAGATTTAGTCTTACTGCCAAGTCATGAGGTGATTTTGAATACGTTCCCTGGTACTCTTGAACTCAAGAGGCCAGACAGGCGCTCAAAGTGTAAATAAGGCAGAACATACCGAGGTGATACTGCTCCGTGACAGAACTGCCAGCACTGCGCACCCCTCCACCTGTAAACGTAGCTTCCTGTAATTTTTTACAATTTTGTAAAGAAGTGCAATAAAAATGAAATATTATTGAAAAATATAAGTTGATGATCTCTGTGCCGGCCGGTGTGGCCGTGCGGTTAAAGGCGCTTCAGTCTGGAACCGCATGACCGCTACGGTCGCAGGTTCGAATCCTGCCTCGGGCATGGATGTGTGTGATGTCCTTAGGTTAGTTAGGTTTAATTAGTTCTAAGTTCTAGGCGACTGATGACCTCAGAAGTTGAGTCGCATAGTGCTCAGGGCCATTTGATCTCTGTTGATGAAAAACATTGCACAAAAAAATTAATGTATTGTTGTAGCAAATAAATTACAAATTGTATATTTTTTTAATTAAATGTGAAACAAACTCTTCACATGATTAATTATGGCAGCTATTATACAATGGTCCATATGGCTACGACTGATAGAGACCGTGACCTTCAAGTGAGAATTAAGATGTATGTGAGTTAAGTGTTTATTAAAGAGATGTGAGGCTTTTGAAGCTTTTGCGTGTGTCATGAGTTTCATTCGAGCTAGAGTAAGAACAAAATGCGTAATGCATTAGTAAGGGTTGCCTGTAGTGGTCTTCCGACACCAGGTGCTTTAGTAATGCAACCAGTGACCACCGACAGTGAAGCTTCAGATTAAATGAAGATACTAAAGCTATCTACTGGCACTTCGTTACCGTTGTTGTGTTCAGTCCGAAGACTGCTTCGATGCAGCTCTCCGCGCCAGTCTATGCTGTGCGTGCCTCTTCATTTCGGCATAACTACCACAACCTACGTCCATTTGAACCTGCTTGTTGTATTCAAGCCTTCGTGTCTCCTTGCAATTTTTACCCTCCACAATTTCTTCCATTATCAAATTGACGAACTCATTCAGTAAAGTTATGCTACATACTTCTTTTTTCCTCAATTCGATTTGATCCCTTGGTCGCGAGTACGGTTACCGGCCTGATTGGTGAATTCCTCTGCTTGGGGACTGGGTGTTCGTGTTGCCATCATTTCATCTCATCAACGACAGACAAGTCGCCGGAGTGGCTTCAAATAGAAAGACTTGCATTAAGTGACCGAACTATCTCGGCTAATAATGCCAGGGTTGTCCAGAAAGTAAGTTCCGATCGGTCGCGAAATGGAAACCACAGTGAAAACCAGAAACGTTTTATTTGCAACAGTTAGGTACACCTTCCACCTACTTCTCTACATAGTCGCCGCTCCAACTTCGAGTTTTGTCGTAGCGTTGTATCAACTTTCCAGTATCCTCGTCATAGAAAGCAGCCGCCTGTGCTTCCGGCCAGTTATCTGCACTGGTCTGCAGCTCGTTGTCTGTGGATAAATTTTGTCTTCATAGCCAGCGGTTTTTGTGAGTAGAGATGAGACTCAGGGGGAACCAATTACGGACTTATTGTATGTGATCAAACACTTCTCATCGGAAAGGCTGCAGGAGCGTCTTCATTGCCCCTGCAGTGTGCGGCAGAGAATTGGCATGAAGAAGGGACTGCTCGACAGTTGTGTTATGTGGGCTGCATGACACAGGCGAAATCTCTAACCAGATCCTCATACTTGGCGGAGACGCTATTCCCTACACATCTTTACGTAATGACTGTTCACTCAAAACTGAAAAGAGCGACGCGACACGATTGACAGGCATACTAGAGACACTGCCCAACATATGTGTGCAAAGCTTTACCGGATTTTCCCAGTGGTTTCCATTTCGCGATCGATTGGAACTTACTTTCTGGAGAACCCTCGTACCAAACGATCATTCCATTTCATCACCCATGTTTCACTTGAGTGACATGTTCCATACAGATACCTTCAGGAAAGTCCTTTTTACTCCTAGATTTATATTCGACGTTGACAAATTCCTCGATTTCAGAAACGATTTTGTGCTAGTCTGCGTTTTATATCATCTCAACGACTAACAATTCACTTAATATTATTAGTCAGCACGGAAGACTTATTTTAGAATTTTTTTTATTTGCAGCATAGATCATACCAGCCGTAGATCGGCGAAGCAAAGTACTGGCTGGAGGGGTAAATTACTTACTTTTTCCCTTCCACCTTCTTGGCTTGCTTCCTCCAAAGTCACGTCTGCAATGGCAGGCAGGAACCGGCAAAAATTGGAAGTCTTCTGTCAGATGGCATTTTTGTTTCATCGCCTGTTGCCGACCTCTTGAGATCCTACAATACTTCACTGAAGTAGCAGTGTGCCAAAGGGAAGGTTTCTTCTTGTATGCAGAAGGCCTGTTAGCCTATAACTATTGACCTCCTTCTGTGCGGATGCACACGCATTGCCCGAACTCTTACGTGACTCGGTAAGATTGTCTGCCGCGAGTAATGAGTGTAATGGGCAGGGGCACTACTAATGTAATTTGTGGACATTAAGTTGGGAATGTGGGTCTCACGGGGAGTGTGCAAGGGATACATCCCTGCAGTCGCACTATCGTCTGTGCCCTCGGTGGCTCAGATGGGTAGAGTGTCTGCCATGTAAGCAGGAGATCCCGGGTTCGAATCCCGGTCGGGGCACACATTTTCAACTGTCCCCGTTTATGTATATCAACACCTGTCGGCAGCTTAGGGTCTTGATTTAATTATCATTTCATTCTAGAGAGACAGATACCATCTCCATATATTTCAACACAGTGTCATGGAATGTCTAATAAAGTATAGCCCTCACAGATTACTTGGAAAAAGTCAAAACTATAACTGAAACATTTTGCTTCATTGTTGGATAGTTCGAAACTTGCGTTGGCTGAAAAAAGACCAAGACTGGCGCGCCAAAAAAATGACCTTTGTCCAGGATAATGCACCATCCGACACATGCAATGGCAAAAGTGCGTGAATTGGGCTGTGAACTGATTCCTCATCGACCCTATTCACCAAACTTAGTCTAGTGACTTATTCCTGTTCCGTAACTTTGGCTTGCTGCGAAGAAATTTTCATCAAATGAAGTGATAGTTTCACTCCACGGGTATTTTGCAGAGTTTGACAGAACCTATTTTTCCGATGGGATGCAAAGCTGGAGGATCGCTGGACCAAGTGTATATCCCTCAAAGGAGACTTTGTCGATAAGAGTAAGGTGAGCTGTTTACGAAACAAACATTTTTTTCTTGCGTTTTTACCAGATTCATCAAACCACCCTCGTAAGCTTTCATTATGGGCGCTTCTCCGAGCTTTCTCAGTTGACTTGGTAGTAATCCGAAATCCGTCATTATACTACCAGTGTGCCTTGGGCGGAAATTACAAGACGGTCACTGTGTTCCCCTAAGGCCTAGACTTCGTACAAAGGAGGACATTACAATCGTAGTCAAACACTTTGTCGTGTTATTGGTCTTTCAAATCTAGTTTCTTTGCCGCAGACTATGTGAGTCATTTTGAGATTGAGGGTAAGGTTCTTCGGTGTGAACCAGTTGCTGGGCTGTTGCCGCTATTCTCGTGTCCGTTCCAGACAAGAGAAGCGGCACAGCTCTGTGGCAGGCTGGGCTGCGCGCGCCGCGGAACAAAGCGGAGCGCTGGAGCGCGACCACGCACGCGCGCACGCAACAAAGGCCAGAGCGCAGGTGGCTGGGAGAGGCGAAGGCGCGGCTGGCGGCTGACGGACCGTCGCGCCGCGTCTCGTCCCGCCTGCACCGGGCACAATGCGGCGCGCTGTGGAAATCAGATACACGCGCTCGCTGCCAATGAGGCAATTAACCGGCCGCCAGCTCTGCGGGCCGCGTCGATCAATGACGCGCCGGGACCGTCCCACGGACGCCGCCGGGGGTGTGCCTGCATGTGGCTTGCGGCGCAGGTGCCGGGCACGGTCGCACAGGCCGCACCGTCCTCCGCGTTCTCACTGCCCTCTCATTTGAACTGTTGGGTATCGTACGAAATAGTTACTGACGAGGGAACCTCCCCATCGCACCCCCCTCAGATTTAGTTATAAGTTGGCGCAGTGGATAGGCCTTGAAAAACTGAACACAGATCAATCGAGAAAACAGGAAGAAGTTGTGTGGAACTATGAAAAAATAAGCAAAATATACAAACTCAGTAGTCCATGCGCATGATAGGAAACATCAAGGATAGTGTGGGTTCAAGAGCGCCGTGGTCTCGTGGTTAGCGTGAGCAGCTGCGGAACGAGAAGACCTTGGTCCAAGTCTTCCCTCGAGTGAGAAGTTTACGTTCTTTATTTTCGCAAAGTTATGATATGTCCGTTCGTTCATTGACGTCTCTGTTCACTGTAATAAGTTTAGTTGTCTGTGTTTTGCGACCGCACCGCAAAACCGTGCAATTAGTAGACGAAAGGACATGCCTCTCCAATGGGAACAAACCATTTGATCGCAAGGTCATAGGTCAACCGATTCCTCCACAGGAAAACACGTCTGATATATTTATACGACACTGGTGACGGCATGTGCATCACATTACAGGAATATGTTGTCGACCCACCTAACTTGTACACTTGGCGAATGGGTAATAAGATTCTTCTACCGTGCCCGAATTAGGTTTTCTTGTGGATGTGATAACCACTACCAAAAAGTGATGAAAACATAAAAGTTTGTCAGATAATAACTGTCTGAAAATAAAAAAAATTAACTTCTCACTCGAGGGAAGACTTGAACCAAGGACCTCTCGTTTCGCAGCTGCTCACGCTAACCACGGGATCACGGCGTTCCTGAGCACATACTACCTTGATGTTGCATATCTTGCACATGGACTACTTAGTTTGTATATTGTGCTTATTTTTTCATAGTTCCACACAACTTCTTCCTGTTTTCTCGATTGATCTGTGTTCAGTTTTTCAAGGCCTATCCACTGTGCCAACTTATAACTAAATCTGAGGGGGTTGCGACGGGGAGGTTCCCTTGTGAGTAATAGAATATACTACGAGACTCGAAGTTCAGTTTTGCTGTTGCTTGAAACGAGTCGCTACACGCACGTCTACTTCTCGTAGGCAGTTTGTGCCAATTATATTTCTTTATTAATTCTTCACAATCACAGCTTATTATGTGGGCAGTTATAATACGACCTTTTTACAGTCGTCAGCTTTCTGACTGATTTGCTGCTGCCGCCTACGAATTATTCTTTAGTGCCAATCTCTTCATTTATTCCAATCTCCGTTTCCCCGTACAGTTTTTACCCTCTACAGCTCCCTCTAGTACCAAGGACGTTCTTTCCTGGTGTCCTATCATCGTCTCCCTTCTTCTTCTTCTTCTTCTTCTTCTTCTTCTTCTGGGTGTTTTCCATATACAGTGGAACCTCGCATAGCGAGCATAATTCGTTCCAGAATCATATTCGTTAAGCGAAACAATTTATCCCCTATAAATTAATGTAAAATACGATAATTTGTTCCATGCAGAAAAAGTACTAAGAGTTTTGTCTTATTCATGCCATGTATTCAAAGAAAATTATACATACAGTGTTATGTACTTAATTATTAACGATGAATAACTTTGACCTTACAATTTATCTTAGAAGAGAGGTTAAGGAGAGACAAACCTACATTTGTAGGATTCGTAGACTTAGAGAAACCGTTTGACAGTGTTGACTGGAATACTATATTTCGAATTCTGAAGATAGCAGGGGTAAAAAACAGGGAACGAAAGAATGTTTATAATTTGTACAGAAACCAGATGGCAGTCGAAGGGTACGAAAGGGAAGCAGTGGTTGGGAAAGAAATGAGGCAGGGTTGTAGCCTATCCCCGATCTGTATATTGAGCATGCAGTAAAGGAAACAGAACAAAAATTTGGAGTAGGAATTAAAATCCGTTGAGAAGAAATAAAAACCTTGAGGTTTTCGATGACACCGTAATTCTGTCAGAGACAGCAAAGGACTTGGAAGACCGGTTGAACGGAATGGACAGTATCTTGAAAGAAGGATGTAAGATGAACATCAACAAAAGTAAAACGAGGATAATGGAATGTAGTCGAATTAAATCGGGTGATTCTGAGGGAATTGGATTAGGAAATGAGACACTTAAAGCAATAGATGAGTGAGTTTTGCTATTTAGAGAGCAAATAACTGGTGATGATCGAAGTAGAGAGCATATAAAATGTAGACTGGCTAGGACAAGGAAAGCGTTTATGAAGAAGAGAAATTTAACATCGAGCATAGATTTAAGTGTCAGGAAGTCTTTTCTGAAAGTATTTGTATGGAGTGTAGCCGTGTATGGAAGTGAAATATGGACGATAAATAGTTTGGACAGGAAGAGAATAGAAGCTTTTGAAATGTGGTGCTACAGAAGAATACTGAAGATTGGCTGGGTAGATCATGTAACTAATGAGGAAGTACTGAATAGAATTAGGAAGAAGAGGAAGTTCTGGCACAACTTGACTAGAAGAAAGGCTCAGTTGTTAGGACACGTTCTGAGGCATCAAGGCTTCGCTATTTTAGTGGTGGAGGGAAACGTAGAGAGTAAAAATCGTAGAGGGAGACAATCGTAGAGGGAGACCAAGAGATGAATACACTAAGCAGGTTCAGAAGGGTATAGATTACAGTAGATGAAGAAGCTTGCACGGGATAGAGTAACATGGAGATCTGCATCAAACAAGTCTTTGAACTGAAGACAGCAACAACTAATTCTTTTTTACGAGGAAGCTATCTATAGTCATTTGTTTCTGCCGACACTTCAACACTTGGCAAATAAGCGACATAGCGTTACCGCCCAGTTTGTAGCGCCCTTAGCCACTGCTTTATTGGGATGATGATTTTCAATGTACGATGTAACCGATTTCCAAGCTTTCAGCATTTTAATTGCGCCAGAAGATTGCTGCTTTGCTTTTACCGCCCCCTTCTCCGCCTCCTCCTCCTCATTGTCTTCACAACTTCGTGCTGTGAAACACGCTTCAACTCCATAAACTCTTCGGTAGTAATTTATTGGTTGTGATCTTCCACAAGCTGATCTATATCATTGTTACCCACTTCTAGTCCCATGCTCTTGGCCAAAGACACAATCTCGTTGACTACAGGCTCCACAGGTACTGACTCAAATGCCTCAGAGTCACATTCGACAGTGCACTCAGTCTAAAGTAGAAGTGAGAGTTCTTTTGGTAACCCCTTCCCACGCCATTCCGATCATCTTGACGCAGGCAACGATGTTCGAGTGATATTTCCAAAACTCTCTGATTGAGAGATTGTCAGCTTCAATCAACTGAAAGCATTGCTTGAGCATTGCTTGAAGAGTGCTTTAGTGTAGAGCATCTTAAAGTTAAGAATAACCTGCTGGTCCATAGGCTGTAGTAATGTAGGCGGAAATTGGATCTTGTTGAATTAAAATTCTTCAAGGAGTTGGTCTTGTAGGCCTGGGGACTGGGCAAGAGCGTTGTCCAGAACAGGCAAGACATGAAGTGGCACATTCATCGCAAGCAAATATTTTTTTCACCGAATGTCCAAACACGTCATTGATCCAAACACAAAAAAGGTGATGTGTCACACAAGCCTTGTTGTTGGACTTCCACATCATATTTAACCTGCTCTTCTTACACTTCTTAAAGGCTCGTGGAGTTTCTGAATGCTAAACAGGCAGTGGTTTAATTTTCAAATCGCCGCTTACATTGGCACAAAATAGCAGTGTGAGACGGCCTTTCATTTTCTTGTGACCCGGCAGTGCATTCACCTCTGTATTATAAAGGTACACGTCAGCATCGTTTCCGAGAATAGACCCGTCTCGTCACAATTAAAAACCTGTTGCGGCAGATTACACTCAGAATCTACGAGCATCTTGAAGTTGCTGATGAAGTCCTCTGCTGCCTTTGTGCCGGAGCTGGCTGCTTCGCCATGCCTCTCAAGGCTGTGGATGCTGGTTCTTCTCTTAAACTTCTCGAACCACCTACGGCTTCCCTTAAAAACTTATTCGGCCGCTGATGGTCCTGGCGCCTTCTTAACGAGATTGCCGAAAATCATTTTCTCCTTCTCACAAATGATGTTCTCATCAGTAGTGTCGCCTTGCAATTGCTTTTCATTTATCCATATAAGCAGCAACATTTCAAAATCGACCAGAACACGAAACCTGTGTTTACTTACTCTTGTCACACTCATTGAAGCATGTCTGCCCCTAATGTTGTCCTTGTTTTACAAATAGTTGATGTAGACCGATTGACAAGCAGTTCTAACAGTGGCTGTTGATAAACTATCGATACATGTCGATATTAAAATGTCAATATCGAGTGCCGATATTTTTACTTTATATTATATTTATTTCACTATTTTTAATAAATATTTGAAGTCGTTCTTTTGAAGTTGTAGTAGAACATAATTTTTCGTTTCACTGTGTGTAGGAGTCTTACTACTTTTGAGCTTTCATCACGTCCAATCTTTCTCTCACGGGAGCATTGTCCTAGAGAGGCAAGGTTCCGGGTTCGATCCCCCGTCCGACACACAGTTTTAATCTGCCAACGCGTTTCATGATGATAGGTGATAGCAGAGATAAATGAAAAAGCGCAGAACCGACTGATAGCAGCCATTCAAAATAGGAGTTGAAATCGAAAATCCAGTAAAATGTGAAATCCGGTCTTGTAACATGGTTTGCAGTGGGAATCAGTCTCAAGACTATTGCTATTCATCGCGTAATTCGTGCGTTATATGGACCGAATGTAATGAACGAAGGTATTGTGCGTCAATGGTGCTGCGACAATAAACCCTAATACATGGTCCTGTCGGAAGTACCTTCTTTCACGTTCTTAACATTGATATGTAGAATATCTATGTAGATGTGGTCGCTCGTCTGTAATCGACAATGAAGTGGCACAGAAGAATGACGCACACAAAAAACCTGTTGAAAACCGCCATTTCACGCAATTTTTCCTTTCTGATAACTTTCCGCTGATTTCTAGAAGTGTTTTGCATGAGATCGTGACACAACAATTAGGGTACAGCAAGTTCTGTGCTCGTTGCGTTCCAAAACTCCTGTCTGAGAACCACAAAATTGAACGGATGACTGCTTCTCACTTTCTGCTTCGTTACCATGTGGAAGGAGAAGGCTGACTGAAGAGAATTGTGGCCGGTGGAGAGACATGAGTGGATAGAAAACAGCATTAATTGGTGAGGGGTCATATCACAGATGAACAAACAAACAAGAGGAGCACAACAAACTTCGTCAGCCAGAAAGGTTACGGCCAGTGTTTTTTGGGACACTACAGGGATCTTGTTTGTGTGTTCTACAGATCTTCAGGGTAAAATTAGATATGAAGCCTACTGCGAGAGAAAACGTGTGGCCTGCGACAAACACGATCAATATGTATTCACCCTCGAATTTGAAATCGTAGATTTTTCGTTCTGGAATATGTTACACAAAACCATTCAAAATCCTTTAGAGTTTACTTTCTGGCTCTTAGGGAAAATAAAGTCTCGTCACCGAGAATAAATTATCTAAAAGTTCTTGCCATGACTCAACGCGGTCGTCCAGTTGTTCGCGTGCCAGGACATGTGGAGACCTCCGTCACTATTTCCAATATTTAAGAAAGAACCGTAAAACTATTGGTTCGGATATGTTTTTCCTTTCTTACACCATAAGAGACCTCACATTCCTAGCCTCTTTAATCTGTTTTGCAACAGTTGTAGTGGTCTTTGTTCGTCCAAGTTATATGCTGACCGCTGCGTTCGCCGCCCCCTTATCTCTCAGCTTGCACGAAATCGTTTGTGCCACTCACAAACGATTGTAGGACAGTGCTCATTCGCCGAACGTCTGCTGAGTCAGTTCTAGTGTGCACTATTTCTGATTGGAAACGAAGCAGAAACTTGCATCTACGTATACTGCTCAAGCCAGCTTACGGCGTGTGGTGGACCGTACTTTGTGTACCGATGTCGCGTCCCCCTCTCCCTTTCTGACGAAGTTGTGAATGACACTCAGGAAGAAAGATTGTTGGTGAGACACTGCGTGAGCTGGAATCTCTGTTTTTATCTTCATGATCTTTTCGCGAAGTATACAGCATATCTGTTGGCTATTCTAGGAACGTACGCTCTCGGAATTTTAACATAAGTTTCACATTTTATTGGATAATACCTCTCTTGCAGCGTCTGCCTCTGGAGTGGGTTGAGCACCCCTTTGGTATTTTCGCGCTTACTAAGTGAAACTGTGACGAAAAGCGTTGCTCTTCTTTGGATCTTCCTATCAAGTATGGATATCCGATCGAGTAGCAATGTTCAGTTATTGGTCGAAAAAATGTTTTGTAAGCTACTGATTGCTCCGTGATTGCAGTGGATATAGTACACGCTGTTATATTTTCGTATGTTTTATGTTAGTTACTTTTTAATACTACATGCGCCTTGCCATCGTCTTATGCTCTGTGCTGGATGAGGATCCACACCACACCTAGTACGAAAGTCACGCTGAACAGTTATTACAGTTATTACTGACCCGCACTGCGCAAAACGTAGAAGACAAAACGCTTTCTGTTGTCCCGACACAATTTTTAGTAGAAGAGAAATGGGCGCACACTGCTGCTACCTAGCGGGAACCATGTAAAACCCGAGAGTTTGCTCTTTCCAACAGTACGTTGTTCACGTGCGTATCTCAAATAACGTAATAGTTATGAATTTTTTTTTTTTTAATTGGATGCTTCTCTTTGATACACCCAGCTCGGGTAATCTGCGTGCTGTGAGTTGCCCTGCCTCAAGACGTATACACAGTTTCTAAAATTAATATTTGAGTTATTGTGTTAGAAATTTTCACGTAGTATTGCACCTCTTAATAAATAGGTCAGGACAGCATTTTCAATTTTTAAATTCGCTCAATAATTATACGAAATAAAGAAAATCAAATTTTTGTTGCCCCCCTGAAAGCCGTTATATAGGCAGCCAGCAATTGGAACTGCGATTGACCGTATTAGCCGTTTGGTAATATCGACAATTCGCGTGAAGCCGCCGCCGGTGCTGCTGAGGAAGGAGGCCACAAAGAGGACAGCGCCGGGACGCGGGCGCTATGGGACTCGGGTGAGGCGAGGCGAGGCTGGGCGCGGGTCGTTGCACCGCCGCGGTGCCGCGCGGCACGGCACGGCTTGTGAAATACGGCCAGCGGTGGGCGTCGCTCAGCACGAAACGGCCCGCGCTGCTGCCGCCGCCGCTCGCTTTCTAGACGCCGGAGCGGAGCGGCCGCCAGCTGCTCACTGCCGTTGTTTCCCCTGCCGGCGAATCTACCACCAGGCAGCTGTCGCACTCTAGTGTAGTAAATAGTAATACGTACTTTGTCATTATCGTGACCGGTAGGCGACTGGGCTGCAGGTTCCCGACCAGACCGACTCTCAACGTCGTTGTTTAGTGGGAAGACCTCGTCCGAAGCGAAAGTAGTAGCTGGCATATGTCGAACAATGGTGGTAGCAGCGTTACTGATCGGTGTGTTTGACCATCCAGTTGTAAACAAGGCTCACGTAGTTAGAAGGATGTAGTGCATGCGAGAGACTGGAAAACGATCAGTGCTTGGTGCAATGACTGGGAAGTGAATAAATAAAAAGTCAGAAAACCCATGTCGTTCTACTATTATACGATTAATATTTCAAATCAGTAGCACCTTCAGCCTTCTGTATTTCCAATTTTATTTAAGCTATCAGTTTCGGCACTTCGTCACATCATCTTCCAGTCCCCTGATCGACGTGCATGAGGAATCTAGCTTCACGTGCAATCGAAATAGCCGCCAGCATTCAATAACTGGTGTCCATAGACTTGTTTCTTAACAACACGGGTCCTTCGTTCGTCGATTGCAGACTGCAGTTAATGAACGAAGGAATTGTGGTGTAAAAAGTAAGCCTCCGGATAGCAGTTACTGAATGCTGTAGTTACTGAATGTTGTCCCCCTATTGTGACTCCACGTGAGGTTGGATTCCTCATACGCGTCGATCAGGGAACCTGAAGATGGTATACTGAATCTCCGAAACTGGTTGAAAAAATAAAATTGGAAATACAGACGGCTGAAGATCTCTGACTTTATATTTTGTACTGAACAGCCAAAGGCCCTGAACCATGCCGCCAAGCCCTGTAATTAGTCTCTGCTGTTAAGTCCAGAGCGATTTGAAAGACAACAGTTTGATTAATGTAGCCGTCTGGGAGGCGCATCCCAATCTGAAGTTCATAACCTAAGGAACTGTAAAATTCGCTCACGGAGGAGATGGCTTACAAAATGCACGTTTGAGTAGTTCTTGAGAAGATTTGTCAAAAAAATGGTTCAAATGGCTCTGAGCACTATGGGACTCAACTGCTGAGGTCATTAGTCCCCTAGAACTTAGAACTAGTTAAACCTAACTAACCTAAGGACATCACAAACATCCATGCCCGAGGCAGGATTCGAACCTGCGACCGTAGCGGTCTTGCGGTTCCAGACTGCAGCGCCTTTAACCGCACGGCCACTTCGGCCGGCAAGATTTGTCAAGTTTGCATCCTCATCATGTTGTATAATTTGCCGCTGTTACGCGTAGCGTACAACCTGGAATCCCTTCCGTGTTGTATATATATATATGTGTGTGTGTGTGCGTGTGTGCAGGTGGGAAGTGGGGGCAGATATATATTCAAATCCTGTTTGCCCTACAAAATGCACCCCCCCCCCCTCCTCCCTCCCCCACCCCCAGGAGGTAGACATTGCAAAACCATCCCATGCAAATTATTGTAGCAGTTTGATGCAGTAGCGCTACTGCGTTCTAAGACCCAAACAGTTTGAACATGTTTCTAGTAAGTACACTACGGATTATAATTAAACTTCCACTAGCCGGCCCCGGTGGTCTCGCGGTTCTAGGCGCGCAGTCCGGAACCGCGTGACTGCTACGGTCGCAGGTTCGAATCCTGCCTCGGGCATGGATGTGTGTGATGTCCTTAGGTTAGTTAGGTTTAAGTAGTTCTAAGTTCTAGGGGACTGATGACCACAGCTGTTAAGTCCCATAGTGCTCAGAGCCATTTTAGCCAAACTTCCACTACTCGAGAGGCCCCCATGAAAAACAAGTGATTGTAGATCAATGAAACTTTGTGAAAATATTTGTAAGGGCATGGGGAAGATAAAAATGAGACTTAACATCTGAGGCCATCAGTCCCCTAGAACTTAGAACTACTTAAACCTAACTAACCTAAGGACATCACACAAATCCATGCCCGAGGCAGGATTCGAACCTGCGACCGTAGCGGTTGCGCGGTTCCATACTGAAGCGCCTAGAACCGCTCGGCCAAAACGGCCGGCTCCAGGTTACAAACATTGCTCAGTGTGACGACCATCTTCATGCACGACAGCCTGGAACCGCTTTAGAGACACCGTTCCACAGTTGTTCGAAGCACTTATCGAACGGTGGATTTGTTCAGCTGTCGTAACATAGCGCATGCACCACTAGAAGATGGCATGTTACGTCCAGTTTTCTCACCCATGGCAAAAGTGACTTCAACAATTTGTGGCGCAATTGGCTATAGGCCTCTCCTAGGAGTAATTCGCAAATCGTCAGTTAATTCGAACGTGCGAACCATGTCTTCAACCCCAGTGCAATGCCTCAATGCTCGCGAAGAGTAGCAGCACTAATGCTGTTATTCCGATAAAACAGCTTTAAGAGTAAAGCCCCGCTCACCTTGTCCAGACCCACGTTGACTGTCTGCAGTTGTAATTCACACGGATGCTTATGTTTCACCCGTATGTTGCCGTACCATTATCGGCGCCTGAGAACACTGACACCGCTTACAACGCAAATCCTACAGCGCACAGCCTGAACATCATTTCTATAAAGTTGGGCACCCACACGCTAAAGTCTAAACAGTTTTTCGTCTGCACTGGCTCGAATAGCGAAAATTTAATTATAACCACTTCTAGTCAGACGCTATGTTATAACTAGATTCACCAGAAAAGCAAACGCTCTCAGGATGATAAACTTTGTACAATGGACTTCATGTGTTGACAATGTGTGTTCGGAATGATTGTGCGGTTGCACAATAGTGTAAACGCTTGACGCGAGATGGAGATTGATCCACATTGGATAATGGGCGTAAAATGTTTATGTAATTGTGCTGATAACGTCCTAGAGCAGATGTATGCTATGGATGTCCATAATAACTATGAAGTGTTGCGGATGAATGTGAAAATGAAACGAAGGGAGGGAGGGAGTGAAACCAGTGCCGGCACACTGGCTTCTACTTTCTGAACGCGCCAAGGGCGCAACAGAGCTTGACGTGTTACGAAACTAACCGCCGTATGTTGTTACAGTCGTTCAGAAGGGAGTCTGATAGCTGCACCTGTAATATGAAGTTACTTCGTGCAAAGTGACAATAGTAGGAGGATAAGCGATAAATGAAGTGTAATGAATATACGATGAGAAATAATCTGGTACTACGCAGAAGCCATATTGTTTGTGAAATGCCTAGTCGTTTACAGTGCATTGCAGTGGACGACAGGCTGCCATGTGGCCTAGAGGTGATCCAAGCAAGGTATGTGTACACACGCCGCAAGATAGACAGCTCCGCTCATTCAAATGCATCATTATCTATACGAATGGTACTACAGAATGCCGTGGTTTGGACAGGCTCGGCAAACATGACACCATTTGTTTATCTTTAGAAGAAAAAGTGCAAAGCTGTGAAGTGTAACGATCGGAAGGGTCATCCAACTGTACCACTTCGACCGACACATCATCCATAGAAGACTGAGCTCCGTAATGTGAACGTGGACTGGAGAACTATTCGTAGCACCGCTTGGATCTCCCTGAGGGAAGAGCACATACGCCTCGCCTTATAGGGTTCGTTGGAGATCGTCCATTTTCAACAGGCGGTTCTCAGTACTTTCTGTCTGCGCATTGTGGCTGTTTCGCGGATGCCATGCCGCAATGATTTTGTCTAGTCTATTGACGATTGTTGGGCAGTTTGACGACAAATTCCTCGTGTTCTTCACACAGGTCGCCTCATACGTGATGTAAGAGATTCCCAAATATGAGAAACACATTACAAGTGTTTTCGCGGACGAAGGTCTTATGCACATAAATAATGATCGCGTCGAAAATTCTTAACCGGTTAGAACTCTGTGCCGAACCAAGACTCGAACTAGGGGGCCTTTGCTTATTGTGGGCAAGTGATCTACCAAGTTACCCAGGCATCAATCACGACCCGTCGTCACGTCTTATTTCCGCTAGTGCCTCGTTTCTACCTTTCAAACTTAACAGAACTTCTGCGAAACTTACAGGACTAGAGCTTCCACGAAGAAAGAATACTGCGGAGACCTGGCTGAGCCACAGCGTGGAGGATATTCTGTGAAGTTTGGAAGGTGGGTTCAAATGGTTCAAATGGCTCTGAGCACTATGGGACTCAACATCTGTGGTCATCAGTCCCCTAGAACTTAGAACTACTTAAACCTTACTAACCTAAGGACATCACATACATCCATGCCCGAGGCAGGATTCGAACCTGCGACCGTAGCGGTCACGCGGTTCCAGACTGACGCGCCTAGAACCGCACGGCCACACCGGCCGGCTTGGAAGGTGGGAGATAAGGTACTGGCGGAAGTAAAGCTTTAATGAGTGGTCGCGAGTATGGTTGGGTAAACTCAATCGGTAGAGCACTTGTCTGCAAAGGCAAGTGTCCCGACTTCGAGTCACGGTTCGGCACACATTTTTAATATGCCGGGAAGTTTCATATCGGATATTAACAGCTCCTGAAGATTTCCACGCAGTTCCGCGGCTTACCTACATCTATATTTACTTAAATACTGCGTAAGCCTGTGCACAGTGCATAGCAAAGGTTCCACCGTACCAGTATTGCCGGGAGCTGTTTTTGGATGCATTGTGGAGTAGCGGTTAGCGTCGCTAGCTTGCAAGGTGCAGGTCAAATCCGTTCTCCAGCAAATATTTGTTATTTAATGTTTATCATTTCTGGAAGGTTCTCGATATTTATTACGTTTGCATAGTCTGGGATATTTGATGTTTGTATGAGTAGCTGCATTCTCCGTCCAGGAGAGAGCTGTGCTCTGTCAGTACGTTGCTTTCAGAGCTGAGTATTGTGCTTCATTTAAGACGCTGCTTCCGGGTTTGTGACGTGACAATGTCAGTTTTCTATTCCATTCGCTTGTGTATTGTGTATAGAACCGGGGACCTAGAAACGACGGAGAGGCCTGGTCCCACCGTAGTCGCCGCCCCATACCGAACTCAGGGTTATTGTTCCAACTGTTCAGAATCGTACTGTCCAGTTACGTGCTTGCGAGCGAATAGTGGGCATTTTTCCGGCGTGCGAAGTCTCCACCAGCTTTTGAGTCAACATTACAATGTGGCGCCGGCGGAGTGTTTACGCGAACGCTAGGCGGCCGGCCGGCCGCTCCGCCGTGAATCTGGAGCGGCGCCAGCCACCAGGCGACGCGGCTGCGCCTGGGCTGGCTCGCTGTGTCACGCGCAACCTTCCCACGGGCCGACTGCCGATCGAGTCCGCCGAATTTTGCAACCGAGGCCCGCAGAGGGAGCTGCTCTCACAGGTCACTTGCTATGTAGCTACGTGCGTGCACCTCTGAGCACCAACCCGTCTCAAAATTATTAGGCTGGTGCACAAGTTCTTAGCGGTTTTCCTGAAACAGCAGATACACATAACAGAGACTTTAGTTATCAACAGTACATTCTCCTGTACTGTTTACAACAATCTGCCGAAGCTGCGCTAGCTTTTTGATTCCTCGAGTGTAGAAATTACGAGCTTTGCAGGCGAAGAACTCTACGAGCTATGTTCGGAGCGCACTTTCATCCGGAAAGGAAGTTCCTTGAACGTTGTTCCATAGAGAGCGGAAAAGGTGAAAATCTCAGAGCGCAAGATCAGGTGAACAAGGTAGGTGTGGAATGACCTCCCAATCCAATTCTTGCATGATGTTTTTGTCCGTCTAGCAGAATGCGGGCAGACGTCTAGTAGCGTCACTTCACGCAGTCTTCTTGGATTACATCTGCAAGACGTTTCACATGTTGATAATAAATGTCAGCAGTGATGTTCACACCTAGGCGAAGCAATTCGTTCTACACCAACCATCGCTGTTCCACTAGATGCGTAAGAGAAAAAATAGCTCTGAGCACTATGGGACTTAACATCTGGGGTCATCAGTCCCCTAGAACTTAGAACTACTTAAAGCTAACTAACCTAAGGATATCACACACAGCCATGCCTGAGGCAGGATTCGAACCTGCGACCGTTGCAGTCGCGCTGTTCCGGACTGAAGCGCCTAGAAACGCTCGGCCACCGCGGCGGGCTGCGTAAGAGAATCTTGTGTGGATGCGCGCAGGTTTCCGTACGGGGAGTTGTTCCTTTATTTCGACTCAACCATTCCTTTCTTTTTCGTATATTAGATAAAGACGCCATTTCTTGTCACCAATAGCGGTACAGGACAGGAATGTTGGGTATTGTTCACGACCCAATTTGCGACCAGCAAGCAGGAAAGCACCACCTGCTGATTTTTGTGATTTTGTCTTAGAACATGCGGTAACCATGAACCCCATTTTTTAACCTTCCTGAGCGTGGAGAGTCACCAATGTCCACTTTAAAACGAGAATACCATTTTGTTGCTGCGCTAGGTCCAATGGCAATATCCTCATACACGGCGCAAATGTTCCTGGCCGCCTCCTCTTCTATCACCCCTCTATTGAACTCAAACAGAAGAACACGTCGGAAATGTTCCGATTTCACCATTTGGCACTCCATTTTCTAGCGTCCACTGCTCCACTTACTACCTCTAAATGGCAAAATAGCGAACGTAAACTCAAATAGCAACAGCGAACTGAAAATAAAATATGAAAATCGATAAATAAACGAATAGCAAAAAAAAGAGCTATGAACCAATGCAGCAACCCCAGAGTCCCAAACTCGGTGGCTAATGAAAACTCTGCGGAAACCATCATTTGTACCGTGAAAAAGGGCTGAGATAGTAGGTTTCATCTGCATCTACACGGATACTCCGCTAACCACACTTCCCTCGGGCATGGGTGTTTGTGTTGTCCTTAGCGTAAGTTAGTTTAAGTTAGATTAAGTAGTGTGTAAGCTTAGGGACCGATGACCTCAGCAGTTTGGTCCCATAAGACCTTACCACAAATTTCCAAATTTTTACTAATACTCTATTTTCCAGTACCGTACAGCGCGCGGAAAAAACGAACACCTGTATCTGTAGGTCGGCTTCAACAAAATAGTTTCGCATTCGGAGGAATAAGTTGGTGATGGAAATTTTGTGAGAAGATCCCGCCGCAACGAATGAAGCCTTTCTTTTGAGGATGTCCACCCAAAATGTTGTATCTTATCAGTGAGACTCTCTCCCCTATTTCGTGAAAATATAAAACGTGCTGCCCTTCTTTGAACTTTCTCGGTGTTGTACTCCGTTAATCCTATCTGATAAGAATCCCAGACCGCGGAGCAGTATTCCTGAAGAGGACGCACAAACGTATTGTAGGCAGTCTCTTTAGTAGCTCTGTTACATTTTTTAAGTGTTCTGCCAATAAAACGAGGTGTTTGGTTTGCCTTTCCCCACAACATTTTTCTACATGTTCTTTCGAATTTAAGTTGTTTGTTATTTTAATTCCTGGGTATTTAATTGAATTTGCGGTCTTCAGATTTGACTGGTTTATCATGTAACCGAAGTTTAAAGGATTCCTTTTAGCACTCATGTGGGTGACCTCATACTTCTCATTATTTAGGATCAATTGCCAATTTTCGCACCATACAGATACCTTTTGTAAATTGTTTTGCAGTTTTTGATCTTCTAGTGACTTTACTAGACGATAAACGACAGCATCATCTGCAAACAACGTAACACGGCTGGTAAGATTGTTCCCTAAATCGATTTTATAGATACGGACCAGCAGAGGGCCTATAACAGTATCTTGGGGAACGCCAGAAATCACTTTTGTTTTACTCGACCACTTTCTGACCTCTCTTGACAGGAAATTACGAATCCAGTCACATAACTGAGACGATATTCCATAAGCACGCACTTCCACTTCAAGCCGCTTGTGTAATAAAAGCCTTGCGGATATCTGGAAATACAGAATCAATTAGAAATCCCTTGTCAGTAACACTCAGCACATCTTGTGTGTAGAGAGCTAGTTTTGTTTCACAAGAATGGTTTCTAAATCCTTGTCGATTGTGTCAATAAATCGTCCTCTGCGAGGTAATTCGTAATGTTCGAACAAAATATATGCTCTAAAATCGCGCTGCATATCGACGCTAATGATATGGGTCTGTTATTTAGTGGATTGCTCCTACTACCTTTCTTGAATGTTGGTGTGACTTGTGCAACTTTCCAGCCTTTGGGCACGGATCATTCGTCGAGCAAGCGGTTGTGTATGAATGTTAAGTATGTGGTAAGTCCGGAACGCTTTGCCATTCCATTCCTCGGGTCAGTTGAATCCACCGATACCTAATTTTGGCTCCGATTCGTGACATGATGTAGGGTATGACGTTACACGTGAGCAAAAACAAAGAGAACAGTATTATCGTCATTTTTATCTGTTTTGCGTCTTTCCCTTAGTTGCCCTAAATTCGTGGAGGTATGTACTGCCTATGCAACTTAATGAAGGCAGTATGTTTACTGCCATACGCGTTTCGCTTCTTTTATATGGGAAGCATCATCAGTGGCCCGAAATACATAATTCTTTTTATACATACAAAAACATATTATGTGATAGATATCGTATGCTGCTATAGTACATTTTGTCGTTTTTCTCTTCCTTTTTAGGTTAGAAGCAACTTTTGTAGCACAAGTTCCGTATTGTGAAGGTATCGTTCGGTGTTAGTATTCGTTTTAAGAGTTAGTAAGCTTCCGCGGTCAATCTCAATTTGAATAAAATAATTTTGGGTGCCTTCGCAGCGGTTCTCTTCTGTACGTCCGAAAGAGGACCAACCCAAAGACGATCGATTCGCCAGTCGTATAGTTGTCTTAGTGTTTCATAATAACCTAGCACCCAGAATCACTTTACTCAAATATTGGTTTTGCTTCTATGTACAGAGTGGTCTGAAATGTCTGAAAACCTTATAAGAGCGTTGCAGGCTAGGTTACGCTGAGAAATAATTGTTAAGAAAAAAATTCTATACGTTGCGCCGTTTCCAAGTTAATTAGCACATCCAAATTCAAGGCCTTTTGCCAGAGACAGTGTCGCCAAACGTCTCCTCCGTTTGCTTCCCTAAAACTGAACAAAAGTAGCTTTTACTCACTTAGCGTAAATTTATCACTTACGAAAAAAGCGCATTGTAACTGGTAATGAACATTTGAAAAAGTGGTAAATGATGGACCCACAAATGTTTGAGCATCACCGTATGTTATCGCGTGCCTGTGGTTGACTTCGGTGCGCAACGACCTGATTGGCAAAGGTCAGTGATAAATAAACCGGAAACGGAGTAACGTGTAACAATTATTTCTCGGCACAACCAGCAACGCCCTTATGTGCTTTTCAGACTGTTTGTAATATCGGTTGTATACGTTCTTTTGCGACTGTAATAACTCTTATTACAGTCGTGAAAGACGGAGTATAATTTCAATTAGTTCTATAGTTGCAAATCCGGAAAAAAACGAGACCTAAAAACAAAACAATATCCGCCTCCATAGCCGAGTGGTCAAAGCGGCAGTTCTTTTGCGAGGGACCCGGTTTAGATTGCCGGTACTACTGGAAACTTTTCCTTTCGGGAGCGCTGGACCCGGGTGCAGTCCCTCGTGACGCCAATTGGGGAGATACCTGATTGAGAGGTAGCGGCCCCAAGGTCGGAATGTCGACAGCGGCTGGAAAAGCGGAATGCTGACTCCTTGCCATCTCCGACACGGTGGTCGTTCGGCTACCTCGATCGCGGGCTTCCTTTCCTTACACTCCACAGATCAGTCTCAAAACTTACATTTTTCACTTTTTATGCTTTTTATTAGGGCGTCTCTGCAAAAAAGCCTTGGGAAGTACATGATTTATGGCATCAAATGTAGGTTTTGTGACTGATCTGTAGGGTAGCCCCTGGCCTACTTCAGGTTGAGAGGTGACTGGTTGTGTTTTGGCAAATTGTGGTCTCATACTCAGCGTAGACCGAGGTCTAGATTGGGTTGGAAGTTGACGATTTGGTTGAGTGTTCGCGAAGCAGTGTCGGAGGTTGTAATTAACCACCTTCTTCCGCCAAACTGTGTTCATATGGCTCTGAGCACTTTGGGACTTAACATCGGAGGTCATCAGTCCCCTAGAACTTAGAACTACTTCAATCTAACTAACTTAAGGGCATCACACACATCCGAGGCAGGATTCTAACCTGCGACCGTAGCGGTCACGCGGTTCCAGACTGAAGCGCCTAGAATCGCTCGGCCACACCGGCCGGCGCCAAACTGTGTATCTGTATCGTTTGCGTCACGACTTTGCATTTTGCCAGCCCACGAAATGTTTGCAACGGCTTCTGCAGTGTTTCCACTTCAGCGCTCGAGGAGTGCACAGCGCCAGAATTGGAAGGTGACACTTCTGTTGTGAGTTACTGAAGACAAATGTAATATGAGTTCGATATCTCAGTTGTAACAACATACTGATCTGTTGCGTGGTTTGATCGCTAACCATTTGGCTATGACACCGCGATTGTCTCTTGGGAAAAATAGTTACGGCTTATGTGTTACACATACTGGATTTCGATGAGTGAGTGGTTCACGCCTGCAGCGGTTGTGACATAGGTCAAAGTGTACGGGTGGTATCGACAGGTGTAAAATTTTCAGTTGCCGAGCACCAGTGTATGAGCCGTTCTTATTTCGATACCTACAGCTGTTTTTGGAATACGAGGTGTGTCCACATGAGTACAGGGAGTGTGTTTCATTTTGACTACCCAAAATAAGTTATTGTTCAGAAATAAAAAAAAAAATATGTACCAATCAAATGTTGATTACCTACCAGGACAATAACATTTTGACTCCCGAGAAAATAAAAAGTTACTTAAGACACAGTCTACCGAACACAACCTACAACAGCTGCGCTGCGAATGTTTCCCGTACTGTTTAAAAGTTCTGGAAATGGTATCGAACTCGAGCTTCTAGTATACCACCACCAATTAGCAGCATTGGCATAACAAAGACTCGCTGCTTTCCCATTTGTTTGATGATCTTATCACCCCATTTTTTCAGTTGACATTCACCTGCGTAATGTCAGTTTTACTGTTGACAACAGTTTGTAATGGATCGACATTTTCGATCTGCAGCTGAACTATGGGACATCGCAGCTTCCCAATAGTTCGAGGGCTGATCATCGCATCACCTGAGAATGCACCTGTAATGGTGCGAAATCTGTGGAGTCCCAGTAAAGGATCGCATAACAGATAAATTGACTTGAAGAGTCTTCATTCACTGTGAACGCCATCAGTTCGTAAGAACTTTTTTTTTTAATAAAGGACGGTCTGAAGATTCTTAACTACTAAAAATATTAAAAAAATAGTTTTAAAATTTTTCACAAAATTGACTTTTATCATCACATTAAGCAGTGAATATAAGAAGAAACTGGTGGAAAATAAATAATCAATTGTTTTAATTAAGTGGTTTCGGTTTGGAACTTGTGGGACTTAAAATTTCTAACTACCCATCGTTTCATGAGATATATTTGAAAGCAATTTTGCATTTCTCCTCGACACAACCCATATCTCGAAACTTCCATGAACTCATAATGCCCAAAACAAATTATAGTCCTAAGTAATACGTAAAAAATGCTCATAATTTAATAAATTTATATCAAAAGTGAATACCGCTCCAGTGGTTTCATTTCGAAATTCCTCATAAGAACGGCAGTAGTACAAACTCAAAACTTATGTTCCAGTAACTTTAGATATACTTACTTTCTTGTCCGTAAAATCCTCAGTATTATCATTATTAAAAGAAAAGTCACAATCTCCTACAGTCACGTAGCACAATCTCCTCAACGACTGTAGCTCTGAAAGCTGTAGGTGACTACTACAGTGCAATACATTCGCAGAAGTAACTCTGCGTACTACTACTAGATGCCTCTGTCCTTCAGTAGCTTCGAAGGTATTAGGCAGAAATAATTTGCCTACCTTCAACAACAACAAAAGAAAAGTAATGATGATGCAATTTCTAATCAAAGACTACTTCTTCAGTACTGTCCTACATGTACACTCTGGTAGCTGAACAACATTTTCTTGATACTTTTTTTTCTTTTTTTTTTTTTTGCTTGCACCCAGAAAGTTACCTGAGCTGATGGAGAAAATGAGACACCATATATATGGCGAGGGGGCAGCACTTAATTCATTCATCTCAACATTTCCCTGTCTCCGCTCTAGCATTATGAGATATGCTCATCTTTGATAGAAACCTTACGAGAGCCAGTTGTCTACAAGGTGCACGAGGAGAGGCCTCTCGTGCACTGGATTCTGTGTGTGTGTGTGTGTGTGTGTGTGTGTGTGTGTGTGTGTGTGTGTGTGTGTCTTGTTGCCGCCTCGCATCGTGTTGGCGGAAGGCCTAGCGGTTGGAGTGGACTCGGCTCGGACAGTCTTGGCGTCCCGGATGCTCGGCTGGTGCGCAGGCGTTGTCGAGCGCGCGGCTTCCGACACGGAACCCCACTTAGCGGAATTTTAGCCGGCCGGCGCTCCCAGGGGCCCTGGCTCAGCACAGCTGGCACAGCCGCCCTGCCCTGTCCGGCTTCCGTCCGTGTCGCACCAGCCCACCCACCGCCCTCCCTGCCTCTAGCTCACCTTAACAGTCAAACGACCAGACACTACCATGTAAGTAGAGGTCTCGCAAGTGCCGATATATCCGCAGTAATACGAGGGGAGTTCCATAAGTAATGCAACAATATTTTTTCTCGACCAATTTCGGTTGAAAAAATGGGGAATTTGTTGGGGGACACCGTGGAATATTCCCGCTTCAGACACTATGGTGTCATGAAGTTCCGATAGGTGGCAGCAGTATAAGTACGCTTCAAAGTGGCGTTTGTAACGGAGGTGGATTCCAAGCAGAAAATTGTCATTGAGTTTTTTTCTGGCGGAAAACCAGAGCATCGCAGATATTAATAGGCGCTTCCAGAATGTTTAGGGAGACTTGGCTGTGTACAAAAGCACGGCGAGTCGTAGGGCGAGCCATCTTTCGTCATCGCAACAACTTCACGCAAACCTTCTCACGCGTGCCGGCCAGCCGCGCACAGCTGTGACTCCTGCAGTGTTGGAACGTGGGGACCCGCACATTCGAGGTAATCGACGCATCTCAAAAGACACTTCGCTGCACAACTGGACGTCTCTGTTTTTAGTGCTGACGCACTCCTCCACCAGTTGGAGTATTAAAAGGTGCGTGGCCGCCGAGTTCCTCGCCGCCGAAGACCATAAAGAGCAACAAGGACCATCTGTGCGGTATTGCTGGCACATTAGGAGGCTGATAGTGACAATTTTTTGTCGAACGTCGTGACAGACGATGAAACATGGGTTCATCACGTCGAACCGGGAACGAGAGCAATCCATGGAGTGGCGCCACACCACCTTTCCTCCGATGAAAACTGTAAATCCGCAACCTCAGCCAGTAAAATCAGAGCGACGCTCTTCTGGGACTCGAAAGGCGTTATTCTGTGATGTCATCCCGCAAGGGGCAACGATTGGCTCTGATGTGTATTGCGCACTCACAGGAAATTGAAGAAACACATGTCTGCACACCGATAGGGACACAGAAAATTTCACTGGACTGTCCTTCAACAATCACCCTATAGCCTGGATCTCGCACTTTCCGACTGCCTTCTGTTTGGCGCAATGAAGGATGCACTCCACGGGAAGCAGTACATGAATGACAAGGTTATTGATGCAGCAAAACGTTGGCTCCATTGTCGACCAGTAGAGCGGTACCTTGTGGGCATTACACGCGCTCCAAGTAGGGTGGTATAAGGCCGTCGCACTGAACGGAAATTATGTTCAAACATTTGGTTTTATAGGCGGGGGCAAAATACGGTGTATTGGAATCCTGAATGAAACCAAATTGCTTTCAGAAACAAAATGTGTTGCATTACTTATTGAGCGCCCCTTGTAATTACTTCGCGGATAAAAGCCCACGGCGATGCAGATAGCTACAGGGGCTCAACAAAATCGTGGAAACTCCGCGAGAAATGCGTACTTGAATGTAAATACAGATGGTACCCAAGTTTCCTCCGTCTCTAATGACCTCGTCGTCGACGGGACGTTAAACACTAACCACCACCACCACCACCACCACCACCACCACCAAGTTTCCAGGTTTCATTGTTGTATTTGACTACGAACGCCACGTGTGCAGTGTCCTCAAAACGTTTCAAAAGTCAGTGGTGGTCATAAAGGTGTCCTGCGTAGGAGTGAGTGCATTGTGTCAGAGGTAATGGAATTCGAACGTGGGCACATTATTGGTGCTTGTATGATAGGTGTTGCGATAACAAAGGTAGGCGAAGTGTTTGCTGTTTCGAGAGACACCATATCTTAAGTTTAAACCGTATACAGGGAAGCGGAAAAGGCGCTGCAGTCTGGAACCGCAAGACCGCTACGATCGCAGGTTCGAATCCTGCCTCGGGCTTGGATGTTTGTGATGTGCTTAGGTTAGTTAGGTTTAACTAGTTCTAAGTTCTAGGGGACTGATGACCTCAGATGTTAAGTCTCATAGTGCTCAGAGCCCAAAAAAATAAGTGGACACCAGTTGTAAAAGTCAGTGCAGAACTGAATTTAGCACTCGCGAACCCTGTCAGCACCAGAACAACACGAATGGAGTTCCAAAAGTAGGGAACTGCAGGGCAAGCTGGAACTCCAAAAGTACTGATCGGTGTTGCAAATGACCTTAACAGGAAAACGTGGTGCCGAAGCCATAAAACATGCACTATAGAGCAGTGGAGGGTAGTCATTTTATCGGATGAGTCTTGTTTACACTCTTTCCAACTTCAGGTCGAGTTTACGTCACAAGAGTGAAACGTGGTGGGGATTCGGCGGTGATCTGGACAGCGATATCGTGGTATTGCATTGGTCCTGTGGTTATTCTCCAAGACTGCAGACTTGCCAAGGATTATTTGACCATTTTTGCTGCTCACGTTCATCCCAGGTCCGCAGCTCGTGGTCTACTGGCTAGCGTTGCTGCCTCTGGACGACGGGGCCCCGGGTTCGATTCCCGGCCGGTTGGAGATTTTCTCTGCCCGGGGACTAGGTGTTTGTGTTGTCCTTATCATTTCTTCATCATTTGTCATTGGTTAAATTTGACTGTGAAAAAACTATGTGTAAAAATTGGGACTTTGTACGGGCGCTGATGACCGCGTAGCTGAGCGCCCCATAACCCAAAAATCATCATCATCACGTCCATCCCTTGGTATAACGTTTTTTTTTTTTTTTTTTTCCAATTTGAGGCTGTGTTGCAAGACGACAAGGCTCCTGTTTACACAGCTCGCGTCGTCCAGGACAGGTTTCGTGAGCGCGAGGATGAATTCTTGCATCTCCCCTACCTCAATATTATTGAGCCTTTGTAGACTACCTTGGAGAAGTGGATGCGTGATCGCTACCCATCTCCATTATCGTTATTTTAACTTGCCTCTATTTTCGAGGAAGGATGGTGTAAGATTCTCTTGAAAACCGTATTGAATATCAAGGATTTTCCTACACCATAATGAGCATGGTAATGTGTTGTGTTTTTGGTGTTACCGTATATTTGTCCCCCCCCCCCTCCCGTACATCTGTCCGTCCGACCAGGCCTTGGAAGGCCCAATGGTACCGACCGGCCGCCGTGTCATCCTAAACCACAGGCGTCACCGGATGCGGATATGAAGGGGCATATGGTCAGCTCACCGCTCTTCCGGCCGTATGTCAGTTTACGAGACCGGAGCCGTTACTTCTCAATGAAGCAGCTCCTCAGTTTGCCTCACAAGAACTGAGTGCACCCCACTTGCCAACAGCGCTCGGCAGTCCGGATGGTGACCCATCCAAGTGCTAGCCCAGCCCGACGGGAATCGGTGTTACCACTGCGGCAAGGCCGTTGGCCCCTGTACATCTACAGCGACATTATACTCCGCAAGCAGTCTTACAGTGTGTGGCGGTAAATGTTTCTGGTGTCACTTCCTTTTTTTTTTTTCTCTCCCTTTCCTGTACCGTTCACAAATGGCGCATGGGAGGAATGATTCTCAGTAAAGCACCGTATGACATGTAATTTCTCTGATTTTCTTATTGTGATCATTTCACGATACGTATGTGGGAGGAAGTAATATTGCGAGAATCTTCTGGGAATGTGCGGTCTCGAAATATCAGCAGCAAATCTCTCCGAAATGAACAGCGCCTCTCTTGCATGTAGCGTCTGCCGCTCGAGCTTGCTCAGCTTCTCTATAACACCCTCACACCGAGTAAATGATCCCCTGATGAAACGCGCCGCTTTTCGTTAGACATTTTCTGTGTGTAACACTAATCACATTTGATAAGGTTCTCAGACGAATGAACAGTGCTCAAGAATCATTTTAACGTGTGTGTTGTAAGCCATTTCTTCCGTAAGTGAATTACATTTCCCTAAGATTTTCCCTGTGGACCTGTGTTGGGCATCAACTTTTCCTACTATTTGTGATAAGTGCCCATTACGCCTCGCGCAATTCGTCACACTTTTTTTACATTCATTGTCAAATGCCAGTTCGTCCATCTATTTTTGGTCCTTGCAGGAGTTACGAGTTTCGTTATGTTCTTACCATAGAGAACTGCGTCGTCCCTGAATACTCTCACGGAGCCTCCATCGTTATTCACTAGATTTTTAATATAATTTGTAAATTGTAGCGGCCCTGTAACATTCCCCTTAGATACTCCTGGAATTACTTTCATATTTGTCGATTTTATTCCGTTAAGAACGAGGTGTTGAGTTCTGTCTGCTAGAAAGTCCCGCGCCCAGTCACAAATCTCTTGTCTGATGCTCGGTAAGCTTTATTTTGTTCACAGAACGACAGTGCGGAACTGTATCAGAAGTCAAGGAACACGGCATCAACCTGGGCACCTTTAGTCTAAGGCGCTATGGATCTCGTGGACGAATAGAGCTGGCTGGATTTCGCAAGATGTGTTTGCAGAATCGCATCGATTTTTATATAGGGACTTAATACATGAGGATAAATATGCTCCATGAGTGAGTATCGCGGTTACATCTGTGGATATCTACAGTAATACGGATAATTACTTCGTGGCTAAAAGTTGAAGTACCGGTACAGTGTCAGTATTACGATTTTCGTCTGTTTGGTTTACAATTTTTCATACGGTCGATAGGACTAATTATTATTTCATAATTTTATCCGTTGCTGTCAGCGTGGTATCCGTGACTGTATTACTTTCGTAAAATAAAAAAACAAACCTACTTCAGCCACTAGTGATTTTTATTACAATGCAGTATGTATTTCGAGCAATGGAAGCTAATCTTCAGGTGCTTGATCAGTCTACATCATTTTTCGACTTAATGCCAATACTAGTCATGTTTAGACTACATAGGCATTTTACAAAATGGCACATTATTAATATAATTTTTAAAAAAACTAAGGCAACACCGAAAATTACTGTTTCGATTAATGCTTACATGGTTTTCAAGTACAGTAGGAGTAACAAATTATTATACATATAAATGTAGCAACGACCTGTCGCCAAATCTCGTAGTAGTTGAATACAGATTTATTTTTTCAGCGTTTGTCACGCCTTTGAAAGGGTGTACTTTCGATAGACAATCCACTATGATCTTGAGCCAATCATGAAAAGAGTAAATCGCCATTTGACTGTGTGTTACTGTGTTTACCTTCTCTACTATCTCAATTTCAGCTTTTTTTGCCATTATCAAGTGCAATGCTAAAAGTTCATAGACCATTATCATGTTATATCCGTTAAGGCAGTCCTGCTTGAGGAGTTTACTCTTTAAAAAAAAAAAAAAAAAGAACAGATGAGGACAGCATATCGAAAACTGATTCAAGAAATGTAGAAAATTACCCCATCATAGGGGCTACACTGCCTCACGGCTGTTGATTCGGAATACTGGCATAATGTTGTTTTGGATGAGCTTCGTTTCTTCATTTTCATTCAGCTGCAGTCGCATCAGTCGCACGCTCCGTTAATTCTTTGAGCGCATCTGTCTCGACGTGTTGTAAACTTTGTTCTGTGTGCCTCCGTTTTTTGACTATGCATGTATGTTGTTTCTGTAGCAGATACGGGGGACCCATCCGACATTTGCATAGGCAGATGTGGGAAGCGGCACCAAAGCAGAGCAACCGTCGCAAATACGGCGCACGTATCCGAACTGCATATTGCGTGCCTTCCGAATCTAACACTCCAGTATGCTGCTTCTGAAGTTAGAGAGGCAGGTGTGTCTATTTCATAATGACATTGAGCGACGAAGTTTTAGGTACTTCAGACTTCGTTATGACAGAGATGAGGAACGTGGTTGCAAACAGGTGATACAGTTAAAATAATCTAAAGTGTTATGTCATTTCATCAACTGGACTATGACTCTTAGATAAAACATGGATGATTTTCCTTAACGTCGTGATCGACGGGGTGTACCTGCTCCTTCAGAACATGTGAAACGTTCCTCCACATTGTGCTAGAGAGAGCTGCTGTCTCTAGTAGCTGACTAAGGAAGTGGCTGGAGAGAGCTTTGTGCTTAGCCAAAGAAGATCATACTGATCTCTGGAGTAACATCTGAGGCAATTGATAGAGATATTAGATTGCGGTGTGACACTGTCAGTGTGTGTATGTCAATATATACTGTAATTTTTTCTTTCAGTACCTTGTATAAAGTGTTCAGTCGTATTATTCTCCGTTCTTTTATTACTAATTTCTAGGACTAACGATCGATAAAGGCTTAACTCTAATGTAAATTTGCCTGTAGCCCATAGTTCAACTTTGCACTTTGCATATTTACACAAAGTTCCCCTATTTTTTGGGAATTAACGTTTAATTTGACATAGGTATATTTCCTGTTTTCGAGCGACATGAGTAAAAACCACTCCCCGTCTACATTTCCGTCTTCTTTACTAGAGGTTTTTTTTTCATCTGCTCTGCGTGGCTAAGACGGCAAAACTATGTTATGCCATAAGAAAGCGGACACCCACATTTCTGCAAAAATGTATTTCGTTACCTTTTATTTTTCCTGAAAAGCTGCTGAAACTACGGTGGCACTATACGCTATGGTTTTACGTCATTTGTCTGCACGGTATTAATAGGCTTTATTCGGTAGAGATATATGACAAGCCACTGCAACAGATGAAGGTAATGGATAAAGAACTGTAGGTGAAGTCGCCATACCAAGTTCAGACAAAATCTCAAGCTTTCGACGTTGCCTCCATCATCGTCGTCTGGACCAAGGTCTGACTGTTGCGATAATAGCGAGGAGGTTAGTTTCATGACTGCGGTAGTGGGCTCTTGACGAGGGAAATTAAGGAGGAAAAGTTCACATAGTTTACTGCCTGATGAGAGTAGTGCGCTGCAAGCGAGCGCAAACGAAATCTCTGGGCGCAAAGGACGCCGATTCAGCATTCGATATATCCGTCATATCATGACGTACGTGTAATTTATCCAATGAGATGCCGTACTCTGAGCGTAAAATTGTGAGCCTCGTCTTATTCGCGACAGTTATACCTAGCCTCTGACGGCAGCGATGGGTTGGGAATAGGGGTGAAGGCGGGGGTGGAAGAAATAATCGAAAACTTCAGATTTTATACGGGTTTGATGTAGCAAGCTAGCTGAGAACGCCGAGAAAGACTTCGTAGGCAGGTGTATGTTGTGATTTAAATTAGTTGGCATCTGACGTTGAAGGTCAAAAGCTGCGACGTTGCCGTGACAGGTTCTGTCTTCATGATGCCATTACAGCGCTCCGTTCTCGTCGGTGATAGGAAATCATTTTGAAGCCTCTATCCCCCACAAAAACTGCGGAAAAGATCCGAAGTTGACGTGTGATATTGATCTATGTAGTGTCTCGAAGGCTGTCAAGAATCTGTCGTTAATTTTAATTAAGATCGAAGTTGCATTTTTTCGTGGAATAGACTATTTTCGCGTCCGGAAAAGCTTTCTGCTTAAGATATGGCACGCCTTGTGCCGCGGAAGTGGCAGTACTGTGCGGGCCGACAATACCAGATCCTCCCCCAATTAGGGATGTCGATGGTGGGAACGCCGTTCCCTCTAGTTGTCAAATGCCAACTTTTTTGAAATCCGCCTCTAGCTGATGACTGCCAGAGCTCTAGATCTGTAGGATGCTGCGTATCGTGTACTTACTGTATCCTCAGATAATGTAATTTAGTAAAAAAATGCAATAAATGATGTACAAATAGACGCAAAGCTTTATGGTATTGTGCTGCTGTGAATTTAATAAGTGTGCGGTGATATTCAGGCCGTAAGGATGACGTAGTCAGTTGGCGTTTTTAGCAGAATATTCAACATTTCTGCCCGTTAATGAGCCGCATGCCAATAGCGGTCGTTATGTTTCTGTTGCAGGAGGGCCCACCTGCGAAACTGCCTGGAGAAGCTGAAAGAGATGGTGCCGCTGGGACCCGAAGCATCCCGGCACACTACCCTGGGCCTCCTGACGAAAGCGAAACGGTTCATAAAGGTAGCGTCCGCCGCGTTGTCCACCTGCTTGCATGCGGTTGCTGGCAGCCTCACCCCTAGCCTAGACCTCGCTTCAGACTGCGTAAGGAGCGCTCCTACCTACTTGTACAACCTGTCACTAATGTTGGCCCGTCTTCTGTTTTGCACCCACTCTGACTTCGAGCGGTATTTCTCTTGTATTAGGATAAGTAGGTTTCTCACATTGTATTACCGCAAGTGAAGTCATTACATCCACAAGGTGGCGACTTGTTTGGAGAAACGGAAAATTGAATTTACTGGAAAACTTAGGAAGATCTCGGAGAATTCTGAGACACTCGTAGAAGAATTCAAGCGGTCGTAGACTGAAGTCACTTCGTTACAAATCACTTTTGAGATTCTGCGTCGGAAACAATCGGATGTGCTGTCGCGTAAGGAAAGGCAGAAAGAAGTAGGGGTTGGATAAACCGACCGGTTAAGACCGATACCGGCATTTTAGTTCTGAATAACCTTTATTTTCATTATTTTTTTGGTCTCGGTTACAACAGGTGTTTTTACTTCTCACTTTTAAAAAACGGTATATCAATTAGTCATAGCAGCAATGCGAAAATTTTTCGTTTTTAAATAAACCTTTTTTTAAAAAACAGAGTAATTTTTATTCATAAATGTGCGTTGGTTTCAAGTACTGCGTTATTACAGAAAATGGGAAAAGCGACCAGTGTTGTTGTGATAACAGGTCGACAGAAACGAGCAACAAACATATGGCATAAGAATTGGTACAGCATCACTGCCCTTGTTGCTGCGTGTCGTTAAGGTATGCGTGTACCTGCAATGTTCAGGTACACCTACCTGGCGTACCGTCGCTGGAAATCAATTGAATTGCAGAATGGCACCAACCCTAGTCTCGAAATATTTTTACAAAGTGACGTACCAGTGCTTCGTTTGCTTTAAAGGATTAGTCTGCCATTTCTGTGAAATAATAAGAGGAAGAGCGCTGTGGAAACGGTAATAAATTAAAAACGTAACAACAGTTCATTCAGAGTATACAATAAAAATAGAAAGTAGCTGATACGCTGCCTGTGTGTACGTAATAAGCCTTTAACTGCTTGTAGCCTTTAAAAACGGACGAATTAACACGAAAAGCAAGGGTTCTTCAGCCTCAGTTTTCATTCTTAAGCGCTGACTATTCGTAATTTTGAAATAGTGTAATGATCCGCGATTAAAACAAGTGAGTGAGTTCAAAAAACTAGAATCAATAGCAGAATATTGATGAGATTTTGTAGTATTCATTCATCACTTTTCGCCAGTAAAGCAGTGAAGAGTGGACGGAAAATTTTTTCTTTTATTTGCCCATTTAATATTTTGACTCTAGAAAAACTGAATTAAAATTGTCCAATCTTCGTGTGATTTCTAATTTTACTGCAGGAAATAATAGGAATAAAAAACCGAAAATCGCTTATTTCAGAAACTTGTTATTTTGAGCGGTTTTGAAAGTTAGGTTAAATCGGTGTGGGGAAAAAGCGATATAACCGAAAACCGGTTGTTTCAGCGATAACCGCCATCCCTATGAAGAACAGCTTTAAACTGGTTAATGTTCGTTGCGCGATTGTGGCTTTCTTAGGCACCCTCGCCGACCTCGGAAATCTTCGTCATCGTCCTTGGGTTCTCGGACGCAGGTACGTTTTCCATTGCGTGATTACTTAGGACATGCGCGCCACAAATTTTTCAAATAGCTGTGAAGTCGTTATTCGCTTAAAAGCAAGCACTTGGGTTTTAATTTTATAGAATATAATTACAGATCCATTTATGAACGCACATGTTTCGTGCATCAGTAATTAATTTTCAAGTTTCGCGTTGTTTCCCTAATTTCATTCATTCGTCTTCTGAATTTCTGACATTGTCATATTTCATGTCAATAATGAAACGTGATGTGTCGTAATTATTAAAGGTCACTGGTGGTTCCTTCTAGTGACAACAGTTCTAAATGAGTTGCTGCTAGGATTTCTCTTGTACTTGAGCTCATCATCAGTAATCACTAATAAGTGACGTGGAAACTCAAAAAATGTCGTTAACGGCCACGAAAACTAGTAAAGCAAAACTTGGTGTCGCATAATTGATTCAGGAAAATTTGAAATTCCAATCTGTAGGTCTCAGGGAAATCTTTCGCAGAAAAACGTCGCTGCCCTGACCCAGTGTCGACGTCGAAATGTCGTGATAAGAATTACATGTGACACGCGTATGGCATTACCAACATCGTGTTCTACGTTTTAATGATTTCTGATACGAGACAGCAACGCGCGCATTCTATGGGAATATATAGCGAACCGACGTATTTTCCCACGGGGATTCAGTTGCTACAGTTATTCGTTAATAGTGTTCTATTGGTCTGACTTGCTTACGTAATTGAAGAAAGAGTAGATTTGCTTATAAGGCCAGCGGCTTGCTGAGAGATAGTGTACTTACATGGGCACCTAGACATGAATGTAGGTCAGACGTAAATGATAATTACGTAATAACTCATTAATCGACAAAAACTGAACGATAAAAATAATTTCTATGTGTAGCCTGTTACATATTTGCCGCCCTGCCTACAGAGTTTATATGGATTAACTGTAAAATGTCGCATTTTGTTTACGTATTCGCTTGCGAAATATGCTCTTCTCGTTACACGTCCCGTCCACCCACCACTTCATTTTCATTATAGTCGACATTATGTCTTCCATTCCAGCCATTTCCTTGATTCATTTGTTTACTTTCCTTGTACACTTGTTTTCCAAACTCGTTTTGAGCTGAGCAAGGTGTATTTTTGTGCGCTTCCTAGTAAATAAAAACTGAGTAATGACATTAACGAATTCTTCCGTTGACACCTGCTGTCGGTGTATCAAGCTGTCTCCAACAAACAAATGTCACACACAAATAAACAAGCTTTTAGAAACGGCAGATTATATAGAAATTTCAGTTTTAGTGCAGAATAAAAGTACTGGAACTGAAACGAGGACTTCGAATATAGGAAGAATGTTCACTTGAACTAGATCATCCCTTGGATTCAAAACAGTGTCTGTTAATAAGTATTGAAAGTAGTTGTTTATAATTATTCATACAATTTGTAGAATATAAACAGAATCTACGAGGGCAGTTCAATAAGTAATGCAACACATTTTTTTTCTCGGCCAATTTTGGTTGAAAAAACCGGAAATTTCTTGTGGAATATTTTCAAACATTCCCGCTTCGTCTCGTATAGTTTCATTGACTTCCGACAGGTGGCAGCGCTGTACGGAGCTGTTAAAATGGCGTCTGTAACGGATGTGCGTTGCAAACAACGGGCAGTGATCGAGTTTCTTTTGGCGGAAAACCAGGGCATCTCACATATTCATAGGCGCTTGCAGAATGTCTACGGTGATCTGGCAGTGGACAAAAGCACGATGAGTCGTTGGGCAAAGCGTGTGTCATCATCGCCGCAAGGTCAAGCAAGACTGTCTGATCTCCCGCGTGCGGGCCGGCCGTGCACAGCTGTGACTCCTGCAATGGCGGAGCGTGCGAACACACTCGTTCGAGATGATCGACGGATCACCATCAAACAACTCAGTGCTCAACTTGACATCTCTGTTGGTAGTGCTGTCACAATTGTTCACCAGTTGGGATATTCAAAGGTTTGTTCCCGCTGGGTCCCTCGTTGTCTAACCGCACACCATAAAGAGCAAAGGAGAACCATCTGTGCGGCATTGCTTGCTCGTCTTGTGGCTGAGGGTGACAATTTCTTGTCAAAGATTGTTACAGGCGATGAAACATGGGTTCATCACTTCGAACCTGAAACAAAACGGCAATCAATGGAGTGGCGCCACACCCACTCCCCTACCAAGAAAAAGTTTAAAGCCATACCCTCAGCCGGTAAAGTCATGGTAACAGTCTTCTGGGACGCTGAAGGGGTTATTCTGTTCGATGTCCTTCCCCATGGTCAAACGATCAACTCTGAAGTGTATTGTGCTACTCTTCAGAAATTGAAGAAACGACTTCAGCGTGTTCGTAGGCACAAAAATCTGAACGAACTTCTCCTTCTTCATGACAACGCAAGACCTCACACAAGTCTTCGCACCCGAGAGGAGCTCACAAAACTTCAGTGGACTGTTCTTCCTCATGCACCCTACAGCCCCGATCTCGCACCGTCGGATTCCCATATGTTTGGTCCAATGAAGGACGCAATCCGTGGGAGGCACTACGCGGATGATGAAGTAGTTATTGATGCAGTACGACGTTGGCTCCGACATCGACCAGTGGAATGGTACCGTGCAGGCATACAGGCCCTCATTTCAAGGTGGCGTAAGGCCGTAGCATTGAATGGAGATTACGTTGAAAAATAGTGTTGTGTAGCCAAAAGATTGGGGAATAACCTGGTGTATTTCAATGCTGAATAAAACAACCCCTGTTTCAGAAAAAAAATGTGTTGCATTACTTATTGAACTGCCCTCGTAATATTAAGTCACTCATTATGTTAAGTAAACATCAGCATCTAAATGGGTTGGATCTGCCCAGTATGTGACTACAAACAAAACAGTTGTTTCGGGTGGTAAAGGTTACGTGTGGAAATCAGCAATTGTTGGAAGCGTTAAAAACTGTTGACGTCACTGTCGGGTTCCTCCAAATGTTTATTTAGTAGTTCCATACCCCAGCGCCATGTTAACAATTTTCACTGTCAAATAGATCATTATGGCCACATATTTGTACGCCTCTCCTTACAATACTACGCCGCTGAAAATTTTAATGCTGTACGAAAAGTGTTTAACGAGTACACAGTGCTAAAATTAGCGAAATCTATACATTAAGGAAAGTGCGTATTTTGATGTCATTTTTACAAAGAAATGTCCTAGATTTACTTTGTCATGAACTTGCTGATATTCTATTTGTCAGTGAAAGATAACTGAGATGCAAAGGTGACGGCTATATAGCCACACTGATTGGAAGATTCCTTGTGAAATTTTAGACGTAAATTTCCCAACTCCCCGATGAACATGACCCTTTGTCTTGGAGTAGATTGAAGAAGCCACGCATGGAAGAGAGAGAGAGAGAGAGAGAGAGAGAGAGAAACCTTGACGTGTATTGTATGATTATCAGCTAGGTCCGATAAGTGTGTTGTATGTAATTATTTTAAATATCAACCTGTAGAAATAATTAATTTCCTTCTGAGTAATGCCTTAGTGACACATAAAATAAATATTTCCTGTAGAAGCTGTTCTTGATGTCAGAACGAATAAAATCGTAATGCTCTACTTATTTTTTCGCAGATTAAACTTATCTTAATGAAACTTAACGAAATTATCAAGAGCAATTGGCGGCGAAGGGGGAAAAACACTTGAAAGAAACACATTTTTGTCGAGCATGGCAAAATGCCTCGGATACCGTGCGACTTATCAGAACTTGCTTCGTGCCGACAGTAAAACAAGCTACAGCACAAGCAAGGCTGAGTTTTCTTGTTAAACCTTTTGTTAGAGGAAAATCTTTGTTCCGGATCTTTTGGCTGCTTCAAACCTTTTTAAAAAGCTTTTATTGAATAAGAACGGCAAGCATCGCCTTGACAGCGAGTCTTAATTAAACGACTCGAACTAAATTGCGAAAAACGCGTTGCTGACGGGCACATTTTGTCGAAGTAAAGAGAGTAGCGAGCAAGGAAAAGAAGATCTGTTCTGCGGGCCTTCAGAATGACGACGCGATTTCGGTAGAGTCTTAAATCCGTTTAGAATGGATATAATTTATTTTTCATTTGTTGAGTCATCTTATAACGAGAGCTCTGTAAAATATAAAGAAAAAAATATCTACTTGTTTTGGAAGCTCTGTTAGTAATTTTGTACTAAGTATACCAGAACTTTCTCGTGCAGGGCAACTCACGACGTAAAGTATGGAACCATTGGTTTCTTATGGAAAAACGCGTTTTTTCTGCCGAGGATGTGAAATATTGCCCTTAACATTTCTCTATAATTTTTTTAATGCTATCTACTGTTGCAGATGTTATTGTATTGATTGTATAGGAAGTATAACAAAAACCACGTTGAGTCACAGTGTATTAAATTCTACATTAAGGGATTTGTGGGTTTATCTTCAGTTGTAATTTGTTTTTTACCTTATTTACCTTTCTGTTGTGGAGCGGTTACAGCCATGGAGTATTTTTCCTGTTTCGTGATGGTTTTATGCTGTGTTGAACGAAGTGATGAGCCATGCTGAAATAACCATATTAAATGCTAGTGCAACGTCATGGGAAGCTCCCTTTATTTTATTTTTCTCGTTCATACTTGAGGGAATCATGATCACTTGTAATAATTATGGTGAAAAAAGACAGTCTGTTTCACTTTATACCGTTTTATTAACATACCGGTTAGCAGAAATTCGACAATCTACTACTCTAAGGCATTCGCTGCGAGAAAATCTCAGATCACGGGGAAGCTCTTCTCCACGACTTCAAATTCGACGACGGCGCCGCAAGGCCCGAAATGCATTGCGTGATACAATAATAGGCCATAGACACGGGTTCCCAGATAGATGACGTATTTCTTGACTTCCGCAAGGCGTTTGATACAGTTCCCCACAGTCGTTTAATGAACAAAGTAAGAGCATATGGAGTATCAGACCAATTGTGCGATTGGATTGAAGAGTTCCTACATGACAGAACGCAGCATCTCATTCTCAATGGAGAGTAGTCTTCCGAAGTAAGAGTGATTTTAGGTGTGCCGCAGTGGAGTGTCGTAGGACCGTTGCTATTCACAATACATATATATATAACCTTGTGGATAACATTGGAAGTTCACCGAGACTTTTTGCGGATGATGCTGTAGTATATCGAGAGGTTGTAACAATGGAAAAGTGTACTGAAATGCAGGAGGATCTGCAACGAATTGAAACATGGTGCAGGGAATGGCAAATGAATCTCGATGTAGACAAATGTAATGTGCTGCGAATACATAGAAAGAAAGGTCCTTAATCATTTAGCTACAATATAGCAGGTCAGCATATGGAAGCAGTTAATTCCATAAATTATCTGGGAGTAAGCATTAGGAGTGTTTTAAAATGGAATGATCATACATAGTTGATCGTCGGTAAAGCAGATGCCAGACTGAGATTCATTGAAAGAATCCTAAGGAAATGCAGTCCGAAAACAAAGGTAGTAGGTTACAGTACAGGGTTGATAGAAGAGATAGAGAAGATCCAACGGAGAGCAGCGTGCTTCGTTACAGGATCATTTAGTAATCGCTAAAGCGTTACGGTGATGATAGATAAACTCCAGTGGAAGACTCTGCAAGAGAAACGCTCAGTAGCTCGGTACAGGCTTTTGTTGAAGTTTCGAAAACATACCTTCACCGAGGAGTCAAATGGCTGGCTCTGAGCACTATGCGACTTAACTTCTGAGGTCATCAGTCGCCTAGAACTTAGAACTAATTAAACATAACTAACCTAAGGACATCACACACACCCATGCCCAAGGCAGGATTCGAAACCGCGACCGGAGCGGTCGCTCGGCTCCAAACTTTAGCGCCTAGAACCGCGCGGCCACTACGGCCGGCTCACCGAGGAGTCAAGCGGTGTATTGCTCCCTCCTACGTATATCTCGCGAAGAGACCATGAGGATAAAATCAGAGAGATTAGAGCCCACACAGAGACATACCGACAATCTTTCTTTCCACGAACAATACGAGACTGGAATAGAAGGGAGATCCGATAGTGGTACTCAAGGTACCCTCCGCCACACACCGTCAGGTGGCTTGCGGAGTATGGATGTAGATGTAGATGGCATAAATATTTTGAGACTGTAGGTGGAGTTAACTATACTCCCTGTATATTTGTTTTCCTGCTTTTATAACAGTTGCGGAGCCCTTTATTTGTTTTTGTAATTACAAGTAGTACTGTGCACTTCTGTTACATGTGTAAGCATAACGTTGGGCTAGACATTGTGTCACGCATCATACAGAATTATGAATTCATTAGATTTTACGGCTGCTTTGCTGAAGAATAATGTAAAAGGGAAGAGATTCGGCGGGAATTTTTTAGACATACTCATTTTAGACAGTCACACGGAGATTGTAGGCACATTTAAATAGGCACCGGAAATCGTAGGCGCATTAGGTAGCCACACGGAAATTGTAGGCACATTTTTTATTTTTGATAACGCCCTTGAAAAGCGTTATCTCGGGTGTACACTAGTTGCTTAACAGTGAGACGTAGTAATGACCCTAGACGAGAGAAACGTGACAGATATAGGCCAGCTACCGTGTGGCCTGTATAACCTTGAAGTAGGGCTGCAAGTGTGTGGTTGTTTGCGAGCGTCGGGTCACGTCGTCGCAGAGGCGCTGCGAAGTGTTGGTGTCGCAACGTATGCCGGCTTGCATGCGGTGAGTAAGCGGCCGCGCCACCGGAATCACGTGCCCTGTCGGAGAAAAGGCCACTGTGACAGGGCGAGAGCCGCGCCGCGGTTCTCAACGCAGCGGATGTGCGGCGGCGGTTCAGACTCCCGTCCAGACTTAGTTTTACAGTGGTTACTTCACGTAGATGAAGGCAAGTGTGAAAAGGACATGGTCGATTTCCGCCTCCAGTGGGAAGGTACAGGTCTCGAGAATCACTCTTACAAAAACATTGGCGTAGATCTGACTGTCACAAACAGACGTTGCACTCACGGCTGAACATTTCAGAGCGTCACTGAGTGTCACAGTGCTATACTCCGTGAAAATCTCACCAATTTGTAGGAATCTCTTCCCAACGGTTCGTTGTGACACTCTGTTACCTCTTTCGGGATTTCAGCTGATACCATCTGTGTGTTTTGTAACACCTCCGATTTAAGTATCCCGCTCGATCGGGATCTGATAGCAGCCCAAATAACTACACTCCTGGAAATTGAAATAAGAACACCGTGAATTCATTGTCCCAGGAAGGGGAAACTTTATTGACACATTCCTGGGGTCAGATACATCACATGATCACACTGACAGAACCACAGGCACATAGACACAGGCAACAGAGCATGCACAATGTCGGCACTAGTACAGTGTATATCCACCTTTCGCAGCAATGCAGGCTGCTATTCTCCCATGGAGACGATCGTAGAGATGCTGGATGTAGTCCTGTGGAACGGCTTGCCATGCCATTTCCACCTGGCGCCTCAGTTGGACCAGCGTTCGTGCTGGACGTGCAGACCGCGTGAGACGACGCTTCATCCAGTCCCAAACATGCTCAATGGGGGACAGATCCGGAGATCTTGCTGGCCAGGGTAGTTGACTTACACCTTCTAGAGCACGTTGGGTGGCACGGGATACATGCGGACGTGCATTGTCCTGTTGGAACAGCAAGTTCCCTTGCCGGTCTAGGAATGGTAGAACGATGGGTTCGATGACGGTTTGGATGTACAGTGCACTATTCAGTGCCCCCTCGACGATCACCAGTGGTGTACGGCCAGTGTAGGAGATCGCTTCCCACACCATGATTCCGGGTGTTGGCCCTGTGTGCCTCGGTCGTATGCAGTCCTGATTGTGGCGCTCACCTGCACGGCGCCAAACACGCATACGACCATCATTGGCACCAAGGCAGAAGCGACTCTCATCGCTGAAGACGACACGTCTCCATTCGTCCCTCCATTCACGCCTGTCGCGACACCACTGGAGGCGGGCTGCACGATGTTGGGGCGTGAGCGGAAGACGGCCTAAAGGTGTGCGGGACCGTAGCCCAGCTTCATGGAGACGGTTGCGAATGGTCCTCGCCGATACCCCAGGAGCAACAGTGTCCCTAATTTGCTGGGAAGTGGCGGTGCGGTCCCCTACGGCACTGCGTAGGATCCTACGGTCTTGGCGTGCATCCGTGCGTCGCTGCGGTCCGGTCCCAGGTCGACGGGCACGTGCACCTTCCGTCGACCACTGGCGACAACATCGATGTACTGTGGAGACCTCACGCCCCACGTGTTGAGCAATTCGGCGGTACGTCCACCCGGCCTCCCGCATGCCCACTATACGTCCTCGCTCAAAGTCCGTCAACTGCACATACGGTTCACGTCCACGCTGTCGCGGCATGCTACCAGTGTTAAAGACTGCGATGGAGCTCCGTATGCCACGGCAAACTGGCTGACACTGACGGCGGCGGTGCACAAATGCTGCGCAGCTAGCGCCATTCGACGGCCAACACCGCGGTTCCTGGTGTGTCCGCTGTGCCGTGCGTGTGATCATTGCTTGTACAGCCCTCTCGCAGTGTAAGGAGCAAGTATGGTGGGTCTGACACACCGGTGTCAATGTGTTCTTTTTTCCATTTCCAGGAGTGTATTAATTAATGTGACCGTGTACCTAATGGGGCTGGCAATCGGACTTGACTGCTACGGAGTTGTTACATTCCATTTTGTCCTTCTCAATTGCTGTAATAATGAAATGTCTGTTACCAAGAAGAACAACAACACAGCTTCACTAATCAGGAACCTATATTCGTCTCAAAAACACACAAAAAAGAAGGAGACAGCCACTGCCTTCGTCATACATATTTAATTACGGCTAATCTCAGCACAGGCTTCTTCGTTATTCATAATCGTCACACGCTAATACAATCACTGTAATCCAACACTGCAATCCAAATGATGCCGGCGCGGTAGACGCGAAACCACAAATATCGGCACAGAAATATCACTGATCACTATCGTAATTATACTTCTTCACTTTCCCGTATTATTCTAACACAAAGGGGTTAAACCGCGGCGATGGCCACTCCCTTTGTTGGTAAACCCTTGCATTACAGCAACAGGCCTCCACACGGCTCGGCCCGCGACCTGGGAACTGACTCAACTCACACTCGCTCTCGCAACCCGACACTATCGATTGTTTGCCATATCGACCTGTGCCGAGTGCAAACTTATGGTAAGGGCCTACGGACCCCTTACAGTTTGCAGTGTCATTTGAATTATCCTGCAATTTTCTCACGATGCAATACTGACTCCGCGTGCCACCCTTTCGTCCGTAGTCGATCTCATTGTCGCTCGTTATGCAGTCACAGATCTGTACCCGAGAGTTCGTGCGATCTGTCGGTCTGATGCTCGCTTCTATGCCACTCATGCCAATGTTTCGTCGAAGTCCGAAAGGTTGTGACATGCTGCACGTGCTCTCCTCAGTCATGTGTTGTGTTGCGATCGTCATGAGAAAAGTTGCAGTAACGTTAGTTACACTCAATAACCATGATATACTCACACCATTCATAATCTGTAAAAATGGCTTTTTTTATACTGAAAATGAGCTCGCTTGAAAATGAGATTGTGATACAGAAATCCCACAGGCAAGGAAATACTGGAGCATCAGTTTAGTAGCGTTCGATCTACAGTCCAATAAAAATTACTTGATAATTGACACTTCGCGCAGTGGGTTTCGTCCAATCAGAGCCCTCAGCGTCACGCCTGAACTGCCACAACACTTGGTCAGTTCACTTCCAAATCATTGTTCAGTGTTCTTTTTTTTTAAGTGTTTGGATCCCAAATCATGAGTCTGAGTCTGGCTTTTTATTTCGTTTTTCATCACATATGATGACCACACTAAACAAACACACACACACACACACACACACACACACACACACACACACACACACACACACACACACACACACTCAAACGATGCCAATGGTGGAATGCACACAATTTATACACAACATTTAAAAAAAACGCTACAGGATACTTCCTCACAAGACGCGATTAAGCTTCACGTATACAGTTACCATAACCACAGATAGCTGCTTACATTAGATAATCTTCGCACGACATTGCGTGAAGCCGAATTTTTTAAGGCTGCATTTCATCGTTACGACTGTAACACCACATTCATAAATATAATTACTCAACAAAGTGTTGCGACACAGCGCAAAGGTTAGCGTATGAAGCTGACGTGTAGAAGATTATAGGTTAGAGTACTCGGAACTGGTTTATTTTAAAAGATGTAAACGAAAATGGCAAAAAAAAAATCTCGTCCAACGTTGAGAAGATTTTTATTTCATAATATAATCAAAAATGTTTATTATTTTTATTCAGTTAATTGATTTAAGTGCAATTTTTGTATTTCTGGTTCTTTGCCGCGTCATTGCCATTATCTAATTGACTTTATATGCTCTTATTTTTCGTTCTATAATTATTTTTTGTTTGGAACGTGTCTGTGTCGCCTATAATCTGCAACCAAGTGCCAACGACGAATGCTCGTCGGTTGGTAACTCGACAGCTCGTGTGCTAGTGTGAGGGTACTTTCTGGTATCCAATGAGAGCAGGAAATTACAGTTTGTTTTTAGCGCTGAAACAATGTTTTCTGTCTGGAGTTTGCTCGTAGAGATTAGCTTTAATCGTCGTGAACAAAGTTCTTCCGCAGTTGAGTCATTGGTCACTTAAAATGATCTTTAGACAGAGCATCTCGCATTTCCGACATTACTCCAACATTACTCCGCGTTACACATTTAACGGCATTTGTGAAGTGACCAGCCGTGTGTGTGTGTGTGTGTGTGTGTGTGTGTGTGTGTGTGTGTGTGTGTGCGTGCGTGCGTGCGTGCGTGCGTGTTGCCCATAACCGGTCGATATCCTGCAGCCGATACGGCAACACTGCAGCGGCAAGTGTAAGGAGTCAACTGTCAAGTAATTTTAATTGGATTATAGGTGTATGTTGACAAACATTTTCTATTTCGTCGGCATACATGCATAATTCACTACTACTACTACTACTACCACCACCACCATCACCACTACTACCACTACCACCTTACAGACACCCCCCCCCCTCCCCCCACACACACACAAACACTCACATATATAGGGTGACTCAAAAGTCCGTTAGTATTTGAAAATACACTAATTCATGGAATAGTGTAGGTTGATAGATAAAAATTGATACACATGCCTGAAACGACATGAGATTTTATTGAAACGAAAGAGCGCGCTAAATCTGGCCAGCAGATGGCTCTCGACAGCAACAAGTCAAGTGAAGCCGCATGAGAATCGTGTATTAAAATTAGCTGCAGGTACGCCGTTGTGTTATAAAATCGCATCGTCCCCAACCTGACTGATAAACACCTGGTGGAAGGTACGAACTTTTGTGCAGGATGGCGCGCCACCCCATATCGCTACACGGGTGAAATATCTCTTGCGCACCGGGATTGGTGAGTGTGGGTTGCTTGCTAAGCCGCCACGACCGTCATGTTTGATCTCCCAGTTCCCCAGACCTTAATCCGTGTGGTTATTGATTGTGGGGTTACCTGAGGCCGCAAATCTACTGCGATCGTCCGACCTTATTTGTGATGCTAAAAGACAACGTCTGACGGCAGTTTCTCACCATATCTACTGATAGGCTTTTCGGTGTTATTCACATTTTCCCAGACTACAGGTGATGTTTTGTTGATAAATGACTGCCAGCATGTTGAACGTATGTTATTAAAACTTACATTATCACGTGAAGTATTGAATTTTCGGATGTCAACATACTTACAGGTCTCCTGTACATGCGCAGTACTGCTTTCCGTTGTTTAGAGGGAGTGAAATGGAAATGAGATGTCGCGAAAATGTTTGTAAATTGCATGTTGTCTTGCACCGGAAGAACAGCAGTTAAATAGCGAAATAGACCGCAGTCTTGTAATAAGTTGTATACCCGGATACGCGTCAGGCAAATGACGAATAGCAGCAGCTTGAAGTCAGTGGGCGTTCACGTTTCTGCACGTCTCTTCAGACGTCAGGAAACTTGTTACGAAAGTTTTACTCTTCCTTTTATGGATCTAGACAGAGCGTGCCCTTCTTAGACTGCCGGTTTCTTCAGTGTTCTGGTCCACTCTGTACCTTGAATGCCGCATTACATTTATGTGCTGTGAACTTTTCAGAAAATTCAGCTTTGTTCACATTTACTCGTACTTTTGTTACTTCGTGACCGTTTATAGTCTGCAGCATCGAAAAACATCCTGCGCTCCCCCTCTCACCTTCCTCGTACCACTTACCTTCCGTTTTCTTTTCGTAATATACAATATTCTTCTCGTTAAACTGTCGGAATGTACACAACATAACGTAGTAAAGCTTCGAAACGTATTTCATAGTTTCTTCTTTCAGTCAACCTGCATGAACGATAAAACGCTGCACTATGCAAGGCACTGTTTCAAGGACCAGTTGCTTTCATTACTTTTCCATAGCGCCTTCGATGCATTTGCAAGGCATATAACGCAGAAAACTCTCATTAACCCTTATTTGGATTTGAACTCCACGGAATTTTACCGACGTGATGAAATAAGAGAAGTTTGAACGTAATAAGAAATTATGGTAATAGGCAAAGATTGTCCGGGAGTATAGTTGTCTTTTTCGAAAATTTCTTCGAATTTTCCAACATACTACTTTTCGTGTACCCTTTCTGATGTAGAGTATTCTACTTTTTTCAAGAAAGTAGCTTTACTTTAATGCTTAGTATGTAACAAACATTTGGCTTCGAAGATTAACATCTTGTCACAACTCCATGTTATGCGGCAATAATAGCAGAGTACCCTTACAGTTGATACCTATAATGCCGATTCATTTTGAAAACTAAGGACAGAGTCAAAGCGTAATCTAAAAGTTCACGATAGCTCGAACTTTTTCTGACTTGTGTGGCCACAGAGCTGTACATAAAAACTAAAGAAAAAAAGTGTGAATAACAAGATGCAGAAATTGGCGCAATCCACTTCTCTAGGTTACATCGTTTAATACAACTCATTAGCTAACAGTATCATCATCATCTTCTGTATCTATTAGCAATACACTCCTGAATAAAGCCCTCCTTCTGGACTTTTACATGCATATTGTTCCTCCATGTTTCCTGATTTCATCTTCCACTCCAGTCTGTGTCCTGAATCATTTGTTCGTGTTCCTATTTCTCCTAAAAAGATGTCTCTCTCCGTTCCTCCCGGAACAACACTCAAGTTTGTAAACGGTTTTCGAAAAAGTTACGATGGTGGATCAAGAGGTAATGCCTCCTATACACTAATTACCGTTCAACATAGTCCCACTGGATTTGTAAACATTAGCACTATCATTGAAACAAGCCATCAGAACCAGTTTGGAAAAATTCAGTCTTCCGTTTCTTGACCCAGTATTTTTAAGCTGTTTTAAACTCGTTCATGAAGGAAGTGCAAGGGAACGCTGCAACGGGAATCAGCAGTTTGGAGCCTTGGTTGAAGAAGTTTGGTAACAGAGAAATTGACATTACAGATAAATGACACGGAGGCCGGTCGGCAACTCCTTTTACAAATGCCAGTCGAGGACGTGCTGATGAAGTGATTCGAGGAGACAGACACGTTCACAGTCAACAGCGAAACCTATATAACCACACTTGAGAAACTTAAAAGGCAATAAGAAAAAAGAGAGCACTAAAAGACTTTCATGCAATCAAGCTTCGTCACGATATGCACGCCTGCACGCGTATTTTTCACATTCCAAACGACTGCATAAATGGGCTGGTCAGTGGTACCTCATTCACCCTACAACCCTGATTCAGAACAAACTACGTGATTACAAGTTCCGTGACTTGGATGATGTTAAAACAGCTTTAAAATCATGGTTTAGGAAACAGAACCCGGAATTTTTCCAAACTTGTTTTGATAGCTGGTTTCAACGATCGCCCATCTGTGTACAAATGCATGCTGAATATGTTGGACGGTAGTATTTTGTAGAGTACTGTTTGGCTAATGCTGCTGTTATATGTTAATTGTTTCTGTTTAGACTAATCCCACCTTTATATTATCATTGTAAACTTTTTTTATGGCATAGGACGTCGTGTATCCGTATAAAGTGAGACGTGCCTTCTTTACTTTACTATTTCAAAAAGTTGAGTAGTAAAGTAAATTTTAATTTGACGGGTTGTATCCTCTATAAGATACATTGTCCATAGTGATAACAAGAAATTTGGTTTGCGGTATCTGTTTCGGTAAAGAAGTTTAATTCAAAAAATATTTTAAATTACTCAAGGAAATCAGTTTGTTCGAACATTGATGAGTTGTTCTTCAGCTTCTTCAACCTACAGAAGATGGAGGCCGCACAAGTGTTAAATGCGTTGTGAAATATGTTGAGAACTGCCCTCCAATCATAGGAGTTTGGTGCGACGAAGTTACATAACTGACTGATACCACTGTTCCCTGTTAATTTCAATAGTGTCTCATCTTTTCTATTTCTCATTTCAAATATTCACCAAGGGTTTTTTTTTCTGCCTACTACCGACTCTTTCCCAGGTCGCTTTCGACTCTTAACATGTCAATTCTGAAACATTTGTTTCTGGTCCTGCTGCTTTTTCTTTTATTTTCTAAATTTCTATGTTTGTTAAAGTTCTCGGGTTCAGCTAGTTTCTTATTTATCCAGAAGTTGTTAACAGTTTTGTTAAACTCTTGTCGTCCACTCCGCATAAATGCCCATAAATATGAACCTTTCTTTCTTTAAACGTATCCAGCCAGTTATGACCGACATATAGTTTAACCTGGACGCCGAACCACGGTGCAGCACATACTGAACCACATAACTAAACAGTTTTATTTTCTAAATCCAGCTATATTTAACATTTTATTTTGTTTTTAATGTAATTGAAGAATATTAGGCGGCAGGACGTACGCAGAGTACAGCCTGCCTTGTGTGTTACCTGCAGTCGAATCGTCTGGTACACATGAAAGGTGGTAGGCCCAGCAAAATTAAAGTTCATGTTTCACTTCCAAATATCTTTCTTCCCTTAGAAACACTCTTACGGTTCTTTTTTGGTGAACAGCACACTATCAATTTACTGAAGTAGGTACTATGGAGCACACCTGCTTAATAAAACCTGGTAGTCCTGTCGTCCCAGGGTCAGGGAATACTAAAGCACGCCTAGCGTCAGTGTCATTTTGTCTCTAGCAGAAGTTGCTCCCCATGACTTGATTTATCACTCCTAGATGTTTGGTAAAAAGACTTCATATTGGGTGGGTCAAAAAGAAAGGTAAATGCTTTGAGGTGGTTCTGAACCAAAAACGTCATATGAACATACGTGGTGTTTTTAACAATTTCCGAGGAAACTAATGAAAACGATGGGGAACAGAACAAATGTAGGTGATAATAAATGAAATACTGTAATCTATGTTTTGTTAATTCAAAAAGTCCATCGTCAACTGCAATGCATTTTGCAGCACTTGTAGACAGCTGCTCTGTTGCTGATCTGCGCTCTTTCGTACGGTCCTTTACTAGAGCACAAGCGTATAAAATAAGAGCGGGAAGGTCCATGTAGTAAGGAATGACGTAATTGTTGTTTCCTTCGAAATTTCCGTAATTGGAGTACCATCAGGCCATCTGATGTAAAAGGCAGTTGCCGTGAAGTCATACCGGTACTGCATTGATTGACCGTTTCGTGAGTTCTTGGTTGAATATGTAGCGCGTTATGATTGAAAACACACACGACATTGGCGCAATATGAAAATAATCTTACATGGCATTTTCACTGAAATAATTCCTCTTGTGTTCTTGAATCTAACATTAACGTTTTTCATCTTTGGGAACTGAGTTAGTCCGTAGATGCACTAGTTTAAAATCTTTAATCTTAAAAACTTTCACTGCACCACATACTTATTTTTGTCCTGATGACAGCGTAACAGCGGAAAACCGGTTCGTGAAATAAATAACAAATACTGTAGAATATTACACCGGTGTTGTGTGTGTTTTCATTCATAACATATCGGTACTCTACTGCTGAAGGCCCACTAAGTCAATGTTGATGTGGGGAAAAAGCGTGTGGTTTCAGGAAAGTGGCAACACTACGTGGCCTAATTTCGGTTCGGCTGCATTGACATGTGAGTGACGGTGAAGGACGACATGCGGCAGAATTCTGTTATTTTCAAACAGCTGTACTTCGGATACGGTGAAGGAAAAGGGCATGTGTTCATTTAAAATTTTTTATTGAGAATCACCAATAGTATTACCTATCAAAGTTTGTGCCTTTTCTCTTGACTCACCCTGTATACCTCACTAGGATAGGGAACTATTCGGGGGTACATATGGAGATAAATTACAAGGAATTCGATCTTGTTACCGTAAAATTGAAGATCATTTGTTTGCGTTCTGATGCAAACTCATTCAGACTTTTAATTTATCGTACGACTGCCTTCTCGCGGTCCATCTACGTTGGAACGTCTAAATATTACGCAGTAGGCTTTCAGATGCGATATGTAGTATTTTTGTAAAAGCAGTGAATAACACTTATCGGTGAAAACTAGCCTATTTTTATTATCCTTCTCCTTCCTGTTACCCGCGGAGTGTCGGATCTAATAACTATGATAGTCGGGAGTTTAGTGTATTTCGTGTGTGGCTTTTCAATCATACATTCTGGCATCGTTTGTTTCTTGAGCATATCTCCAGAAGAACAGGAAAGGCAGTGGGAAAGGGAACACTTCAGATTTATTTGGTAAGAAGAACCCGCTCGAGGCTGGATGCGTTGACGTGTAGCCGGCAAGGCATTTCATTAGAGTGGGGGATGAGGGGCGGACGGCGGGATGTCAGGTGGCTGGCATGGCGACAGCGGCGCGGCGCGACGCCACGCGGGCAGGTGGCCGTCTCTGCTCGCGGCACTGCTCTTTCTTGTCAACTCGCGGGGACTGAATGTAGCGAGCCTGCCACCTCTCGAATTTACTTTCTAATATCTTAGCGGCGCGGACCGCTTTTGTGTTGCGCCTGACGCAGCTATCTCATCCCGGCGAGACAATGCGCTCCCCTGGAGACGGCTGCCGGCCGCGCCTGCGCCCGCAGAAAGAAAGCCAAAGCAGCAGCGGCAGTCTGGAGAGATGGGGTGGCGGGCGGGCAGCTGTCGTTGCCTCTGAGGCTCTTGGGAGCTGCCCAAGGTCGCACCGCGGACACACAAACTACCAGGGATTTCCGTAATGGGCTTTCCGCTCCACGACTAGATAATGCTATCTACTAGCTGCAAATCGATGTCTGGTCCTCCGCCCTTCCGTCTGTCTCCTGGAGTTACTGCGCCCGTACTCCGATTTACACTACAGTGCGTACTCCGATTTACACTACAGTGCGCAACAGAATTAAAAGATCGCTTTTTCGAAATTTCCACCCATTGCGACATATATGTTTGAAATTCGATTGAAATGTGCCCACAGCCTTTCTCTGTAATGGTGCAGAAGCGCCGGGACCTGTGACGTCACCCATTGGCTCAGACGCGCTTCAAACAGAAAACTTTCGGCAAATGCGAAAAGAAGACCACAGCTCAGTTACTAACGTGAGCTTCAAGGTGGGTTAATGATCTCTCATTCTTACCAAATTTCAACGCAGTTGTGCCCAAAGCCACCGTGGACGTTGCACACTATGCCTAGGTCGTCACACCCCCGCTTACCTTTATTTCACTCCTTCTTTTGCGGCCTCTGCGTTGGAGGTCAGGATCGCGACACCCGGCGATGAAAACGAGCAGTTTTCCTGTAGATGAACGAGAGAAACACTTCAGACACATCGCCACTCTGAATCGACACGAAGAGGCCTCAGGAGGTGCCATGAAATCTTGGGTCGTTGATTCCCACGCATTTCGCGGTCGAAAACGGCGGTTTGCAGTGGGATACGCAACAGGACGACGTTCTTTACAACATTCGACACGGCCACGGCCCCTTGGGTGTTCCAACTCTACTCTAAGGACATCGTAGGGTTACATCCCCATTGAACGTGATATGACTCCTTTGGAGTGTAGTGCGACAGCGATTTTTGCTCTGGTGTGTAAGGTGGAACCACTAGGGATCGGTCAAAACGATGTGAACTTGATCTGTACCGGCAAATAGGTTTTATGCTTCCTTAAACTCTTCTGTTTCGCATGATCAGAGGAGGTGCTGAATGAATACCCTCCCTCCAGTTCGGCAACACTACCGGTTCCACGGACGCGTATTTGTTGAGCACTTCAAAAATGTATTTGTCAGAGAGTTCGCCAGCATTGTAGTCTCAAAGCTGCTCTAGCGCCTGTAGGTAGGCAATCTCCCATCTAAGGAGTGTCGAACGAGTTGTCTAAAGGGTCAGGCGTTGTAGAGCAGCGGTGAGACTAAATTGGTATCGACGTATCCAACAGGGTTTTGTCGATCTGCGGGATGGGGGTGTCGTAGAGTCACCCTTCGCTGCACATGATGATGTAGCCCCCCACCCCCACGCCTCCCCTGTGATCTGCCACAGAAGAGCGCGAAACAAAAGCGCTAAAAAAGCATAAAGCCCTTTGCTGCTTTGAACGGTCCGTAGTGATTCAGAGAAATTGTAGTCACACTACACTACACTCGCCTAGTTCGCAATAATACAAAATGACCTGATCTGCTTTTTACTTCTCCGATGTTCTCTGTCAGTCATATCAGGTAAGGATCCCGTGCCGCTTAGCATCACTCCAGAAGAAGACGGAGAAGCTAAGTGTAGGCAGTCTAGTAGATGTGTTGCATCTTCTAAATGTTCTGCCGATAAAACTCTGTCTTTGTTTCGGCTTGACCCCAATGTTTTATTTGTGGAGGTTCCAGTTTAGGTTCTTCATAATTGTAATTCTTAGGTATTTAATCCAGTTGACAACTTTTAAACCTGTGATTTTTTTGTGTAATCGAAATGTAACGATTTTTTTTTAAATTTTTTTACTACTGATATTAAGAGGATCAATTGTCACTTTCCTCACCACACGCATATCTCGTCTAAATTATATTGCAATTTGTTTCGATCTTCTGGTGCCTTTACCAGACTATAGATGGCGGTATTTTCTACAAACTATTGTAAAACTTTGCTCAGATTGCCTCCTAAATCGTTTTTATGGGTTAAGAATGGCAGAGGACGTATCGCACTTCATAAGGAAACACCACATAACATGAAACTTCCTGACAGATTAAAACTGTGTGCCCGACCGAGACTCGAACTCGGGACCTTTGCCTTTCGCGGGCAAGTGCTCTACCAACTGAGATACCCAAGCACGACTCACGCCCCGTCCTCACAAGTTGTTTGAAGCTATTTTATACATGGGAGTTGGATTCTTTAAAGAATAGGGTGTGGATACCTCCCGATTTTGGTAGGAAACTCGCGATTTTCCGCTTTTACTCCAGTCTCCCAATTATTCTATTATTTCTCTCAGTTTTTACTAATTATCATCAAGCATAAGATATCTGTATTTAAAACTTGCCATTTCAATGTTTTTTTTTTTTTTTCCAGTGGTCGGAATTTGTTGGCTCATTCGTCGAGTTAGTCGATATGCGTGTCATAGTTTATAGAAAATAAAAAACAGTTGTCTTCTTTCAGTGTTTCCATATGTCTTTCTATAGCCATTATATAGCTTTGAGACGTCACAAAGAGAGAGACTCAAATCAGTCGTCTTGGGTATATTCAAAAATGAGTCGCAGCTTTTTGGTTATTTCTCAAACTGAATCTCCTAATTTTTGTTTTTTGAAGGTTGGTAGGTATGGATGTGGGGGGGGGGGGGGAGAGGGGGCTGGGTTACTGTCGTTTCCCTGTTACGCCTGCGTGTGCTGCTCTCGTGGCATTAGCGTGCCCGCCACAGAGCCGTCGCCGCGGCAATGTTACAAACTCTGACATAAGACTGCAGGCTGGCTGCGCCGAGCCCTCGGGTATCCAGTTTCGAGGGCGTCGACAAGCGCTGTCCTTCGTCGGTGGCCGCGGCGCGCCGCGGACACCCGCGAGGCTCATGTTGCCCGGTCTGAGATACGAAAATAAGCGCCGGCTACACGGGTTTCTCTCCCTCCCCGTGGCAACGGAAAACCCACAGCATTGTGTGCGCAGCGTCTCTCGCGCCGAGATAGGCTTTCAGTTGTCATACTTTGTCACGGTGAACACGCTGCAAAAGCAACAAGTTTGTCACGGTGAACACGCTGCAAAAGCAACAAGTTAAGTACAGTTTTTGCATTGGAACTGTAGGCTCGCCTCAATCACAGTAACTGTCATTCCTTCTTTCAACGCTATGAAACTAAAATGAAAGATAGATTACCGAGACGTGCGTACACGTCTTGGTGCACAGGTTTTGTTATAAGGGACCGGTAGTCTCCGGTGACTAGTTAGAGGAAGAAAGAAATTTTGATTTATTCGGTTTTCTACCTCAGTTACCCTTGTTTCTGTGAAAATGCCTTCAGAACAACGAAAAACCTCGTAACACGCATCAGCAAAACATTCAGCACTACATAGAGAGAGAAATGCAAAAACATTCAGACAGGTACTGTGATGTGGTTGCTGCCGCTGCTGAAAAAGTTTAGCATAGATTTGTGCCGCTCTTCCGCTGCCACCAGTGAGCGCGTGCACGAGGGGAATATCGGCCAAATCTTTATCACCAAACCTATCCGTTCTTCTGATAAAACACAACTAAATGTGTCTCAAGAACAAACTCGAGTCAAAACCGAGCAGTATTGAATGCAAGCGAAGAATAAACTGGGCTTTACTGTTGACTATACAAGTGCCGTGAGTGAATGAGACAAGGCCGTTTCCAAAGGAGAGAGACAATGCTCCCAACATTTGCGCTGTTGTGCATCCCATTGAGGGATTTCAATTTCACTGCTTTCCCATATTTGTTGCCTAAGGCTCCCTGCATATATTGCAAAGATACGCTCTACGTTTTCACCGTATGTATGTGCACGAGTCGTGCCTCCCCATTTGCAAAGGCAACCATCTTCTACAAATTTTCGATCCTACTTATGACAAATCGTCTCTTTGTGGAATTATGGGCGAAATGCACGTTGCACATTTAAGAATGGATTTAAATTTCGCTAATTGCAGCACACAAAACGATCGTTGCTGTGGTGACATCATTTCCCTACGAACAGGCAACGGCGCGACTGCGGGTGAATTGATATTTTACGCAGGATTTTCAAAACTTTAATGTTTCATCTATGAGCGTTGTCTATTTTTGCGGTTTGTGATAGGTAAGTTAATGAAATCTGCTCCTCTTTTTTTAATGCCCCGTGTTTGAACGGTGTGACGTTCTCTTGATGTTGGACACTAATATTGTAATCAGGTACCATCAGGTTCTTCCCCTTTTTTGGGGTCTTTGTGTTACATTTAATCACACTTCAAGAATGGCATTCTGTAGAGCCAGTGAAAATTTTGTCCGTATCTGTGCATTTCCTTACGATTGTCCGACGATGATGTTTTGCTATTGTTTAGATAGAAGCGGACCGTACAAACTTCCCCACACCTATTTCATTCATATTGACAGGCTGTATGGGGCACAACATGGACTTCAACATTTGTAAATAGCAAGGCGCAACGTTCAGCCGTTTTTAGAAAATTGATTTTTAACATTTTAGGCATGCTTACATACTTCGTGTGGTCGCTAGTAATCAAGGATTCCGCAGCCAAGCGAGTGAAAATTTAGTTCGATAGGCGCGGGGTCTGTGGGTCAAATCTCGCTTCCCGTACTTTTTTTATTTTTTATTTCATTCCCACACGTGATTCTTACAACGGATATGCGTGGTACGCCGCAAAATTGTGTGATGAACGAGCACCGCTCACGAATGTAAGCTAAGTTCGTTTTGCATTAGACACACTGAAAAAAACCATTCACCTGTAAAGATTCGGCGTTCTTTACAAGTCCTATGTCGCAATAATTATTATTTCTCGTGTTTTTATGATCAGTATCATTCTCATTAGTACAGTGCTCCATAGGTCACACCTTATACTTGGCACGCATGTGGATAAAATAAATAAAATGACTATATTGATTTGATTGAAAGTTCTTATTTTTCCAATCTCATTACGAAATTTTTTTTTCTCTCTCTCTCTCTCTTTTTTTCAGGATAAATATTGTTAAAGTAACAAATGAATCATTCAAAAATGAAAGTTTGAACAGTTTGCGCAGTCATAATAATTCTGTGGGGATATTCGAGCCATGGACCCCGCATAACACGTTAGGCTGCGGACGTCTTGAGTACTAGCGACCATACAAAATATATAAAAACGCGTATAATTTCCGAACTCGTTTTTCTCTAAAACTGTTGAGATTTCCGTCGTCCAGTTAACACTTGCTGAAGTCGTAGTAGTGCGGGACTCTTCCTGTCAATATGAATCAAATTCGTGACGTCCTCCTGAAAGTCCGTCGGGCTTACCGCCTCAGCAGGTGTCTAGCGGCCTGTGCGCGGACGCCGGCTCCCGAGAATGCCGGGGATTGTTCTGTGAGGAGCAGCGCCGGTTGCCTGCCAGACTGGGCGGCGCTGCGTCGGTGAGCCGCAGGTGTCCTTGGCCGCCGCGGGCTGAGGCGGGCACGTCACACCGCCGGCCTGCCGTTTGCCGTTCCAGGGACTGTGTGCTGGCGGCGCGGCGGCACGGAAAGCGCAAGTCCCTATGCTTGTATCGGCGGGCAAGTGTTTTTGTTTTGCCTACTGCTCAGTTCTTTGTGTGCAGACACTACGGATCAAATGTGTCGGGCTCGACCCCCGTAAGTACTAATATTTATCTGTCGCTTGCCACTTCTCTTACCTCTGGCAGTCTTTGTTAATGTGAAAAATGCAGAGGTGTACCGTGGTATACAGTCCGCGTTAAATCCTAGGTTCCCCTATTACTGGCTGGGTAAGTCAGTTCGAAGCGCGCACCACTTCCAATGGGACGATACCAAGGCTGCAGAGTGCCGCTGAAACCAACCTTCTGTTCAGAACATTTTTACCTATTTTTAACTACCGCTTATGGCTGCCGGTATGTTTATAACTTGCGAATGAATTTCAGAGAATTTCAGACATCTAGAATAATAGAATGTCACAAATGTACGAAGTACGAAACAACAGGCATCGTGTACTCAAATAAGCATTTTAAAAAAAAACCGTAGAGGAAAGTAATACACGCATCAAAGGATGTGTCCCACATTAGCAGTATCGTAAGCAAAAGATAACGGTTGGATCTCATTCCATGCCGGCCTATATGTCAGTTCTGTATAACGATCGACAGAACGGGGTGATAAGAGATCAAAACCATTGAAGAACTCTGTTCTAGTCTGGCAGTAGTGAGATCCCAACTGGCAGTAGTTGGGAAAAGAGTATCAGCTGCAGCATTTGCCTTACAATCAGAGGATTGGAGCTAATTAACGCGTTTTTATTGGGTCGCTTTTTTATATATTTTTTCGGTGCAAATTTCCCAATACATTTTAAATAAAGTTCCCGAAGCGCTAGTCTTGAAACTTTCAACATTGCTCAGAACTGGAGGACAATGTAAAAGTAACTAGCTTTCTTGTCTAATGTGTGGAGCAGGGTACCTGGTTTATCACTATCATTTCCCTGGAGCTAGAGATGTGAAACTTTCAACGTAGCTCAGAACTGGATAAGAATGCAATATTAACTTGCTTTCGCATCTGGTGTGTGGCGGAGGATACTTGTGTACATCGCTATTTCCCCCTTTTCCTGTTACACTTATGCATATTTCGTGGTACGAGCGGTTGCTGATAAGCCCCGTGTAAGCTCGATTCTCTCTTGAGATAATCGTAGGAGGAAGCAATTTATTGATTGACTCAGATGAAGAGAAACTGAAATACTCCTGAAATTACCACATGTCTTGTAACCTCATCAAAATCTTTGAAATCGATTGAAAAATTTCAAACACATTGGGCTAAAACGCAGAAAATAATTATTAAGGAAAAAGCTTTTTAATAGACAACGTTTTTAAAACTTAGTAAAAAGTACAAATAATTCGCCCTAGCCCTATAAAGCTTCCTAAACCCTTACAAATAGTCCTGAAAATTTGTGCTCGCCAATTTTTAAAAGCCATGAAAATACCTCTAAAATTTAACACGGAAAACATGGGGTTACGAATGTGAAAAGCAACACATAATTGAAGAATGAGCAGTCTACCTCCTTACTATTATAATAGTAATTAATTATTAGATAATTATCTGTTGCATGTGCCCCACGTTTTTCATTTTAAGTTGTACATGTACACTGATGGAGAGAAAAATCGCAACACAAAAAAATTAATGTAGAATAACGACTTTAGAGGATAGGTATTATATTTAAGTGATTAACATTGCAATGTGACAGGCTAATGTAAGGACGAGATAAGCCACTGCAAATATGAAATACTGTGACATTAATAACCGCTGTAACCTCCAGAATGTTGAATGCAAGCATGCAAACGTGCATGAATTGTGTCAAACGGGGCGGGACGTCAGTTTGTGGGATGGAGTTCCATGGCTGTTGCACTTGGTCAGTCAGTACAGTGACGGTTAATGCTGTTCGTGGATGTTATTTGAGTTGTCGTCCAATGATATCCGATATGTGCTCGATTGAAGACAGATTTGGGAATCGAGCAGGCCAAAGCAACATTCCGACATGCTGTAGAGCTTGTTGGGTTACAACAGCTGTGTGTGGGCAAGCGTTATCCTATTGGAAAACACCTGCAGTGCTGTTCATGAATGGCACCCCAGCTGGTCAAATCACCAGACTGACGTCCAAATTTGCAGCCAAGGTGCGTGGGATAAGTACCAGAGTGCTCCTGCTCCTGCGAACTCGCACCCCAGACCATAACTCCAGGTGTAGATCCAGTGGGTCTAGCACGCAGACAGGTTGGCTGCAGGTCAGGTCCTCAATTGGCCGCCTCCTAACCAACACAGCGTCATCACTGGCACAGAGACGGAATGAGCTTTCACCAGAAGACGCAACAGACTTCCAACCTGCCTTCTAGTGAGCACTCGTTTGATACCGCTGAAGTCTAAAATGGCGATGGTTTCGGGTCAGTGGAATGCACGCCACAGGGCGTCTGGCTCGGAGCCGTCCTCGAAGTAACAGATATGTAGCAGTTCGTTGTGTTACTGTGATGCCAACTGCTGCTCAGATTGCTGCCGCAGATGGAGTACGATGCGCCAGAGCCATACGCCAGATGCGGTGGTCTTCCCTCTCCGTAGTGCCACGTGGCCGTCGGAAGCCCAGTGTTGTTACGACTGTACATTCTCGTGACGACCACTGGAAGAAATCATGTACACTGGCTACGTACCTGCCAAGTCTTTCTGCAGTATCGCAGAAGGAGCATTCAACTTCTCGTAGCCCGGTTACACGACCTAGTTTAAACTCAGTGAGGTGGTGTAAATGGTGTCTTTATGCCCTTAAAGACATTTTTTTACTAACATTAACTCACCACTTCCGATCTCAAAGAAATATATTTAAAGTAAACCTGATTTGCATCCTCAGAGAGGCGCTGCTAGTGTCACTGTCATACAACTGGCACGAAATTTGAATAGATGTTATCTTTCAGACGTAGAAACCCGACCTACCAACATACGTTTATGTCGCACAACTCCTTCTTGGTGTCGCGATTTCATTTTTCCGTCAGTCTGTTTTCATATCTATTAAAAATTAACAAGCAAAATGTGTAGTCCGTTTTAAAAAGGTGTCACCTTTTAAGTTTTTTATTTAAATAATTATTTTCGTTTACTGACGAGAGGAAAAATCCCAGAGACGTGCTCCACAGACGGTGTGCACCTTGCTCTTGGCTAAATGACAGTCGTAACGCGAGTACAAGTACAGTTCGTTTTGCAGGCAGCGAACTAAAACAAGTGGCGTCAGAAACGTAAGACTCAGATACACGTAAAGAAACAAACATTACCGAAGATATACAAAAAGATACTTCTGAAATGTCTGACTTGTATTGCATCATTTGATGGATTTGCAAACCAGCCGTTGGAAGGCACTTAAACACACATTCGAAGAAAGTACTACCCTGGAGCTATAAAGGCATTTCTATAAATTCGGCATGCTCCATACTGTGGTTTGTAGATTGTATATATATAGAAATGGATGTACACGTCGGTGTATTCAAACGTAAGACGCTGCGCTTTTCTGAAACTTGACGTCAGATAATGTGGTGTCACCGCCAGACACCACACTTGCTAGGTGGTAGCCTTTAAATCGGCCGCGGTCCGGTAGTATACGTCGGACCCGCGTGTCGCCACTATCAGTGACTGTAGACCGAGCGCCGCCACACGGCAGGTCTAGAGAGACATCCTAGCACTCGCCCCAGTTGTACAGCCGACTTCGCTAGCGATGGTTCACTGGCAAATTACGCTCTCATTTGCCGAGACGATAGTTAGCATAGCCTTCAGCTACGTCATTTGCTACGACCTAGCAAGGCGCCATTATCATTTGCTATTTATCGTGTGATACCTCACGCCAGCCTGCGTGAGCTTAAACGCGTGCCTTTCGGCTTCACCTTCTAGTGGCTTGGCTATCTTGCCAAGTCACAACAGATAATCTCTAATAAGTTACTAGAACACAGTTCTGTTTAACGTGTCGGCGCTGCAGCTAATGTAGCACTGCTGATTGAACAGTAACAGCCGCTACTACTGCAAATTTAGTGCTAACACAGTAAATATAACTTGGTCGTAAGCTGTGGATGGGTATATAGTCGTGACTCAGGGTGGGAAAGAGCCCAGTGGAGCTTATCATGTCAAAAGAAACCTCTAGAACTCGCGGTGAGAGTTGTCGGCGCGGTTAGGGGAAACGTGACGCTTGCGAAACGTGAAATTAGCGGCGTCTCGGCAAACTTCCACCGAGGACGATGTGCAAAACTGTGCGCCGGGCCGGCGCGTGGCTGGTTAGCGGAGAAGCTGCCGCGGCGACACATGCCTCCCGGCCTAAACCACACCCCAGTACAGGGAAGGCCTAGATAGTCCGAGGCGGCCCAATAGACGAGCTGATAGATCTTGCTTGAGGAACTACTCTGGTTACCCATACTTATGCGCTGCGGTTTTTTAAGGGAATAGCCTAGCCCTACTTCATTGTAGAATTACTTCTGGCACTAAACGTCTAAACGTCACCTGTACAGCTTTTAGTGTGTGCTCTCCCTCTATGATTTTTGCCCTGCTGTACTAAATTGGTGATCCCTTGATGCCTCAGAACATGTCCTATCAACCGATCCCTTTTTCTAGTCAAGTTGTGCCACAAACTCCTCATACCCATCTAATCTTCAGCATTCTTCTGTAGCACCACATTTCGAAAGCTCCTGTTCTCTTCTTGTCTAAACTATTTATCGTCCACGTTTCACATCCATACATGGCTACACTCCATACAAATAATTAAAAGACTTCCTGATACTTAAATCTACATGTTAATAAATTTCTCGTCTTCAGAAACGCTTTTCTTGTCATTGGCAGTCTACATTTTATATCCTCTCTACTTCAACCATCATCAGTTATTTTGTTCCCTAAATAGCAAAACTCATCTACTACTTCTAAGTGTCTCATTTCATAACCTAATTCCCTCAGCATCCCCTGATTTAATTACATTATGCTCGTTTTACTTTTGTTTATGTTCACCTTATATCCTCCTTTGAGGACACTATCCATTCCGTTCAACTGCTCTTCCAGGACTTTTGCTGTTACTGACAGAATTACAAGGTCATCGGCAAATATCAAAGTTTTTATTTTTCTCCATGGGTTTTAATTCCTTCTCTAAATTTTTCTTTTGTTTCCTTTAGTGCTTGCTCAATATATATGCACATCAAAAAAAGTATTGCATCACGTCGGTTCCCAGAACTCCTGGAGATAGACGTTGACTGTGGCTGTTGTGTCACAGATACAGCTGCTTTGACTGTTCAGAGATGTCACTAAATCCGCCCGAAGATGTAAACAACCATGCATTAGCAGCGCCTATTGGACGGAGGGGGTACGACACCCGATCAGTCCCAGTCACTCCACCAGGAAGGAGGTACACGACTCGTGTTATCTGTAGTTCAACCATGCCTAGACGGTCAGTACTGCGGTTCGACCGCGTCCGCAGTGTTACTTTGTGCCAGCAAGGACACTCAACAAGGGAAGTGTCCAGGCGTCTCGGAGTGAACCAAAGCGATGTTGTTCGGACACGGAGGCGATACAGAGAGACAGGAACTGTCCATGGCGAGGTCCATCTTTGCAACCACGAAGCCATGCAGCGCGGTACAGATGGGCCCAAACAACATGCCGAATGGAGCGCTCAGGATTGGCATCACGTTTTCTTCACCTCTTCCATTTCCATAATATTACTCTCAAGTACATAACCCTCGTACAGATCCTCTATATACTCCTTCCACCTTTCTGCTTCCCCTTCTTTGCTTAGAACTGGTTTTCCGTCTGGGCTCTTGATATTCATACACGTGGTTCTCTTTTTCTCCAAAATGCTTCAAATGGCTCTGAGCACTATGGGACTTAACATCTGAGGTCATTAGTCCCTTAGAACTTAGAACTACTTAAACCTAACTAACCTAAGGACATCACACACACCCATGCCCGAGGCAGGATTCGAACTTGCGACCGTAGCAGTCGCGCGGTTCCGGACTGAAGCGCCTAGAACCGCACGACCACCGCGGCCGGCTCGTTTTCTCCAAAGGTCTCTCTAATTTTCCTGTAGGCATTATCTATCTTACCCCTAGTGATAGCCATCCCTGCTTAGCCATTTTGAAGTTCCTGCCGATCTCATTTTTGAGACGTTTGTATTCCTTTTTGCCTGCTTCAATTATTGCATTTTTGTATTTTCTCTTTTCATTTGTTAAATTCAATATCTCTTTTGTTATCCAAGGATTTCTACTAGCCCTTGTCTTTTAACCTTTGCTACCTTCACTGTCGCATCTCTCAAAGCTACCCATTCTTCTTCTACTGTATTTCTTTCCCCTGTTCTTGTCAATCGTTCCCTAATGCGCTCTCTGAAACTCTATACAACCTCTGGTTCTTTCAATTTATCCAGGTCCCATCTCCTTAAATTTCCACCTTTTTGCAGTTTCTTCATGTGGTCAGAGTCCACATCTGCCCATGGAAATGTCCTAAAATTTAAAACCTGGTTCCTAAATCTCTGTATTACCATTATATAATCTATCTGAAACCTTCCAGTGTCTCCAGGACTCTTCTAGGTATACAACCTTCTTTCATTATTCTTAAACCAAGTGTTGGCTATGATTCAGTTATACTCTGTGCAAAATTTTACCAGGCTGCTTCCTCTTTCATTTCTTACCCCCATTCCATATTCACCTACTACTTTTCCTTCACTTTCTTTTCCTACTATAGAATTCCAGTCTTCCATGACTATTAAATTTTCGTTTCCCTTGACTATCTGAATAATGTCTTGTATGTCATCATACGTTTCTTCAATCTCTTCGTCATCTGCTGAGCTAGTTGGCATATTAACTTGTACTACTGTGGGTACTACTGTGGTAGGCATGGGCTTCGTGTCTGTCTTGGCTATACGAGCGCTATATCGCAGGCTCGGATAGCTTTCTCTTGTCGCAAAAAGAAGGATGAGACGATCCCCTGCAGAAATAGATTTTCTTAAATGGATATCTTGCTTGTAAATATGAGGGTGCTACTCTGATAATCCCAAACTGAAGTGATTATTCATTCTTTCTTAGACAACTTTCGTTGAACTTCGTTCTCTCACTGCAGCACACGAAGCAAATTTTGATGGACATTTCGACTTCTCCCTGGTTTGACCAGCATATGTTTCATTTTATCTTTCTTGTCTAGAAGTAGGCTCCGCATCTTCTTGAGATGAAATGCTTCTGCCCAAACAGTTAATTGTTCGGCGACCATTCGCGAACAACCATGATGTAAAATGTTGCTATAGTGTAACCGTAATAGAAGACGGGAAGTAATTATAGAGATCGGCGATAATGTTGAAGCCTTTAGTACAGAATGAACTGTCCGGATCGCACTTTACTTATCAATATAGAGGACGTGTTTCGGCATGCTGCCATCTTATTGATCCGTCATAAGGCAAAAAGGAAATAATCACAGCACACGCATTTTGTCTAATCTTACCATAAAGAAGATATGCATACCAATAAGCAAGAAAAAATACATGGTATACAATAGAACATATACATACGAAAACACAAGGAGAAAATTAGCACAGCACATCACGTCAAAAATAGCATTTGAACGTGCCGTGTATGCGTGCATAATGGCGATTACAAGCATGCAAGTGAAAAGATAAATTATACATTCGCCTACTGGTGACATTTTTAAAATCTTCTGACTTGTAACCTTTTATTGGCTAGTATGCACGTATGCATGCTCCGTTGAAGTATTATTTTCACGTGATACACAGTATTGATTATACAGGGTGTTCCGGGGAGGAATGGTGAATATTCAGGGATATGACAGGAACGATTATTCGAAGTAAAAAAAAAAGTCTATTAAACATTGACTCGAGCATGCATACCTATGAAACAGATCTCTTCTACTGCATGCTCTTTGCTTTCCATATTTTGAGCGCTGTTTCTGTGGACCAAAACAATGCAAAAATGTCCAGTAATATGGCTTCTAAAATGCGTATGGGGGCTTGTTCATTTCGCTACTGTGAAGTACATCTCTCCTACTGAACAAGAGCTCATAGCTCTTCAAGCATGCATTGTAGTGTCAATATTTACTAGATTTTTTTTTGCCATTTAGACAATTCCTTTTGGGACACAGTATTTTCTACACCTATACTGCGCAAGCTACCTTATGGTGTGTGGCGGAAGTACGGTCTGCATGTCCGTCATTTCTCTTTCCCGTCCCACTCACGAATAGTCAGCGAGAAGAACAGTTGTTGGCAAGACTCTACGAGAAGTCGAATCTATCAAATTTTACCGTCACAGTCTTCTCGCGTGGAGCAAGTACTTTCTCAGTTGATCCTTCTAAGAACGTATAGCGCTTACTAAATTAACCTGTATCTAAACGCGTAGCTCTTCGGATCTTCCCTATTTCCTCTGTCAGTCCTACCTTGTATTCAGGTGCTAATCTAGCTAGAATTTTGTAAGCTACCCCGTTAGTGGGTGTAGTACGCTTACCGAAGTTTCTGCCAATGAATCTCTGTCTGGTGTCTGCCTCACCTGCGATTAGTTTTATGGAGTTGTTCAACTTTAAAACACACTAAACGCATACTCCCCAGATATTTAATAGACGTGACTGCTTACGGCGTTCCTCTGTAGCCGTGAAATCGTACAATGAGGTTTCTTCGTACCTATTTGTGTACAATACGTTACGTTCCTTTATGTTGAATGTCAACTGCCAATCCGTGCACCAAGGATCGTCACTCCGCAGGTGTTTCTGCATTTCGATACAATTTTCTGTCCTTGAACACTGTTTTTCTCTTGTCTGTTAGTATGCTAATTTTATATTTGATTATGTATGAAAAAATGTGCGTCCTGCGTGTGTTCCTTTTTTTTTTTGGCTCACGACAGATTGGATGATCGAGGTCCACGGTAACGCGCAACCTATGAGTATATGAATAAATGAAGTGCGACTTATTTTGTTTAGTGTTATAGCTCCAGTGAGATACTTCGTTCAGAGAAGTTTTACGATATATTTCAGAAATATATTTATCAAATTTCTTTCGCTGTATAATATGGGCCTTAAAGCTGAGGCGTGCGTAGTATGGTGGCAGCGTGCGAGTGTGCGGTTAGAGCTGTGGAGGAAGGGAGGAGGAGGCAAGCAGGTGAAGGACCACGCGCGCGGGCTGCGGTCACTGGCCCCAGTAGGCCCACTCCACAGGCTGCGGATGTGTCGACAGAAAGAAAGCAGCGTCTTCTGCCGTGTTCCACTTGGCGGCGCCACGCGCTCAAACCCGTGCCCCAGCGACTTCGGTACCAGCGTCACTCGCTACCCCACAGTTCTGTCCCACCTTCTGGTCTGTTGTGAATCTACAATGTTTTCAGGACCATCCTGGTGGCCCGTTTGCTATCTCTCTAGCCTGAAAATTACACAACCAAATCTATAACAAGTCACAATTTCTTTATGTGATCTCGCGTCGTCGTTTGCGGTATTTGCATCTCCACAGTCAGGTGGACTGAATTGATATTAAAGAATTTTTAAACAGATTTTGAGCATAATTTTATGGGCAAGATTTGACAAGACTGTATTTACATCTACACGAATTTACGTACTACGCATACCGGAGAGAACCTTTTATCACTGTGAGCCATTCCCTTTCGTGCACCACTCTCAAATGAAGCGAGGGAAAAACGACTGTCTGTAGCCCTCTGTTCGAACCCCGTCTCTATACTTTGTCTATAACGTTTCGCCAAAAGAACGCCTTCTACCCTCCAGGGATTCCCATTTGAATTTGCGGAGCATTTACGTAATAGTTCAATGTTGATATAACCTACAGGTAGCAAATCTAACCGTTACTTTATCTCCACGTGCTCCGTAACTGTTCGTTTAGCTAATGTAAAACCGCTACAGTAGCTGCGTAGAATTTTATTTAGTCCACTACCGGTTTCAGCTTTCCTATTGAGCCATTTTCAGTTGTACTGAAAACAGCCATAAACATGATAGTCATATTAATGTGACACGTTGTCAAAAGCCTGAATAACTGTAGTCTCCAGTGCGGATCGCTGCGAGACGTGGAGGAAGAGAGTCAGTAATATTCTGGAAGGTACCGACAGTGATGTGAAGCCGTGCCGAATCCAGCACCGTGGCCAGCTGCGCTAGGTTTCTCGGTTAAGGATCCTTGGCGCGAACAGCCCGATCGAGATGGTCCCACAGATTCTCGTATGGGTTTAAATACGGATGGTTTTATGGCCAGGGGAGTACGGTAAACCCATCATGGTGCTCTTCGAACCAAGCAAGTGCACTGCGAGCTTTGTGGCACGTTGCATTACCCTGCTGGTATATGCCATTGTGCTGAGGAAAAACAAACTGCATGTAGGAGCGGAAATTGTCCCCAAAGATAGATGCATACTTGCTATGATCCAGTGTACTTTCCAGATTGGCGAGATCAGCCAGGTGCCACGAAAACTTTTTCCAGACCGTAACGGCCTGGACCGTTCTGACGATTGTTGCAGAGTGTTATCTTTCGGACGTTTCGCTCCTTACACGCCAACGACCATCTGTGCGAGGGAGTATAAAACGTGATTCGTCTGAAAAGACCACCTGTCACCCCTCAGGGGACGTCCAGCCTTCGTCGCCGATGAACGGCGGTCACCTGCGGAGGACCATGCGCATCAACATGCGCTGAACGGTTATAGGTAGCCTCTTAGTTCATCTTGGTGGTCAGTTGTTTAACAGTTGCACATCACTTCGCTCGGTCACATCTCCGCAGCCGTCGATCTACAGCCTGTGGCGCACCACAATTGCCTCGGCGCCGGTTTTGGATAGCACCATTGTGCCATGCTTGAACCACGGCGCCACGCGAACCGTAAAAAAGTGCGAGTCTCATGGATTTGAAATCTTACGTATGCAGTGATTTCATGATAAAAGCGCAACTCATGTGGACATATGTCAAACTCACTTTCTCATCTTCTGTTATATAATTGTGCTTGTATCTATCATATATAAGGCGGTTTTCAGAATCACTTGAAAATAGCGTAATAGAAAAGCCGAATAAGCTCTATAGAGCAAGTGGAGCGGTTGTACATTAATTAACAGATCTTCTACATGAATGAAGACAGAAATTTGGGGTAAATTTTAACTTGCGCATAGAGTACCAAGTTTTTGTTTTCAAAAGAATATTACAGCTTTGCAAGGGTATATCCTTTACGTAAATGCACATACATTATTGGAGTACTTTTTACAATTACGTTTAGGATCAATTTTTTTTATCTAACTTTCATAAGGATCCATTGTGCCCTGCACCACTCGAGCGACAAATATGCAGTCGAGAGGCAAACTTGAGCCATACTTTTGCGAGTGTGCCTGCAGTTACAGCGTTCCTGTTGTTGCTGTGCGGCGTCTCAGTTCATCCGAAGTAGCCTTTTCAGCTTTGATGCTTAAGTGAAATTTTACGCTACGTTTCCAGTGTCATTCGTGTAGAAGCTACAGTTTTGCATAATTGGATGGATCTTTTGGAAACAACCTATATTTTTGTTGAATAATTAACGGCTACGCTTCTCACAACCTGTCAACGTTACGTTTAAATCAAATATTTCTTCCTTCTTCCTCTCCAGTCATGAAGAGTTGTAAAGCACCACTTCTGTAAACAGACTTCGGAGCTGCTGTTTCAGATAAAATGTCACTAATAAAAAATGAGATAGTCTCATTTCGCGTAGCAACACCATAGTGAGCGTGAAGGTGGCTAATGTTGACGAATAGGAGACAACACCCCGTCTTGAGCACTGGCTTCCCACATGACATCCCGAGCTGGCGTAGTACTTCACACCATTACGTGGTTTCTTCATGAGAGTAGTTACGTTGTCACCTATTCTGTTGTTGTACATATACGGTGGACATTCGACGAGACTCTAGGGTGTTACGTGACTTGTCCAACAGCACGCGGTCTTAGAACGATCCACTAGTCCATTTACATGCCAAGTCAGCATGTCTGTTATTTTGACTGTCATTCAACCGTTTGTTCATTTTTTAATACGCTCTTTACGTAGGCCTAAAGTGAGTACTTGGTATCCTCCCTCAAGTCGATCTCACCGAGCTCGATGGCGCAGTGGTTGGAATACTGCACTCGCATTCGGAAGAACGGCGCTTCAAATCCGCTTCCGACCGTCCTGATTTAGATTTTCCTTGATTACCTAAATGGATCTAAGCAAATGCCGGGATGGTTCCTTTGAAAGGGCACAATCGATTCCCTCCAGATCCTTGACACCATCGAGCTTGTGGAGGAGGAGGAGATTAGTGTTTAACGTCCCGTCGACAACGAGGTCATTAGAGACGGAGCGCAAACTCGGGTTAGGGAAGGAAATCGGCCGTACCCTTTCAAAGGAACCATCCCGGCATTTGCCTGAAGCGATTTAGGGAAATCACGGAAAACCTAAATCAGGATGGCTGGAGACGGGATTCAACCGTCGTCCTCCCGAATGCGAGTCCAGTGTGCTAACCACTGCGCCACCTCGCTCGGTCGAGCTTGTGCTTAGTCTCTAACGATCTCGATGTCGACGGAACGTTAAACCCCGACCTGTAAGGAAGAAGCTGTGGTTCTTAGAAACAGTGGATGTGCCAAAATACTCGCACATAGTGCTTATAAATGGATCTTTATTGTCTACAACCGTTGAAATAAGTATGTTTTAACTCCAGGGGGTGCTAAATTACGGCACACTTCCTTCGGCATTGACAGCGTTCCTCAGCGAAAAATTCAGTCTTAGGCACATGAAGCAAGAGTATACAGTTTGCAGGAAGACCGCACACGTAATTGACTGGATTCTTCATAAGTTGTTACGATGAAATCACTGTCCACTGTGATGAAACTGTGGTCGTTGGTTTGGTTTGCGCTTTTCACGTGTCCAGTGTCGTCGTAGCTAGGGCGTTGTAAGCCACTATAACGTAAGCGGCAACGTGATGCCTGCATTACGTGATGAAGATTTCCACTCAATGTAGGCTAGTTAAGTTTCATTGCTATACTGCAAGCTTCAGTCGTAACGACTACGAGTTTTCAGGAATCGGCGCCGAAGATGATTTTGCAAAATACGCTATGTGGTAGTAGCATTTTTCACTGAATTAACATGATATCATTCATCAGCTGTTGTTAGTTTTGACTGGCGGAGACGTGGTTCACGCTATCCATATCTTTCTTCACCCGGAAAAGTCATACATCGTTACTCCTTGAACCATCTAAGCACTAAGTAATTCCTCTTCGCTATCATTTCACGGCAATCCTGCATAACGTTCTAAAGTTTTTGTTAAAATAATTACCATTCCGTATATATATATATAGTCACCTCCATTCTGTGCCTATTTGTGTTGTCTTCAGTTCGGAGACAAGTTTGATGTCACTCTTTGCCGCGCGGGATTAGACGAGCGGTCTCAGGCGCTGCAGTCATGGACTGTGCGGATGGTCCCGGCGCAGGTTAGAGTCCTCCTTCGGGCATGGGTGTGTGTGTTTGTCCTAAGGATAATTTACGTTAAGTAGTGTGTTAGCTTAGGGACTGATGACCTTGGCAGTTAAGTCCCATAAAATTGAACATTTGTCACTCTTTACGCTAGTCTGTGCTATGTCAGTCTCCTCGATCATTAAATAGTGCAAACTACATCCATTTGAACTTGGAAACTCCCCCCCCCCCCCCCCACGCGCGCGCGCGCGCGCGCGCACACACACACACACACACACACACACACACAAATTCCCTACTTTATTACACTCAGAATTGCTCGATGTCTAAGAATGTGTCCTATCAACCAATCTCTTCTTTCAGAATAGTTCTAAAATAAATTTCTTTTATATTCCATTCAGTACCTCCTCTTGAATTATCCGATCCACTCATCTAACCTTCGGCATTGTCTTTTAGCGCCACACATCAAAATTTTCTGTCTCTTCTTGTCTAAGCTCTTTATCGTCCATTTTTGCCTTTTGTTCGAGGCAACGCTCAAGAAGAATACCGTCGGGAATGACTTCTAACAAGTTTATATTAGATGCTAACAAGTTCCTCCTTCTGAAATGCTTTTCTTGCTGTAGCCACTTTGCCTTATACACTGAAGCGCCAAAGAAACTGGTATAGGTATGTGTATTTAAATGCAGAGATATATAAACAGGTAGAATACGGCTCTGCTGTCGGCAACGCCTGTATAAGTCTGACGCAGTTGTTAGATCGGTTATTGCTTCTACAATGGCAGGTTACCAAGATTTAAGTGAGTTTGAACGTGGTGTTATAGTCGGTGCACGAGCTATGGGACATAGCATATCCGAGATAGCGATGAATTGGGGATTTCCCCGTACGACTATTTCACGAGTGTACCGTGAACCTTCAGTAATCCCATAAAACGTCAAATCTCTGACGTCGCTGCGGCGGGAAAAAGATCGTGAAAGAACGGGACCAACACGACTGGAGAGAATCGTTCAACGTGACATAATTGCAACCTTTCCGCAGATTGCTGCAGTGCTGGGCCATCAACAAGTGTCAGCGTGCGAACCATTCAACAAAACATCATCGACATGGGCTTTCGGAGCCGAAGGTCCACTCGTATACCCTTGATGACAGTACGACACAAAGGTGTACGCCTCGCCTGTGCCCGTAAACACCGACATTGGACTGTTGATGACTGGAAACATGTTGCCTGGTCGGACGAGTCATTTTACAGTATAATTGGCAGGACTCAAACTTCATATTTATTCTCCTTGAACTTTGATTCCCTTCTAAATTTCTGGTTAATGCCCTTTTACTGCTTCGCCGTTGTACGGATTGAATACCAACGGTAGAGTATGCCAAATGGAAACAGGTCGTTACAATACAGGATAGCTGCCAACAGCCATTTACGAACATATTTAGATATGCAAGTTATTTTAAGGGGAAGGCGTGATTTTCCCAGATAGGGCGCCTCGGAACTTGGGCCGTACTAGAGTCGGGCCCGTGAGTTGTGAGCGCCGCGACACCCGGTTAGCGACTGGACGGAGCAGCACGCGGGCGGAACGGAGGCAGCAGGTGGCGCCGTAGCTTTCCCCCGTTGCGCCACGCGCTCTGCGGCCCGTCACGGCGATCCTTGTCGCGTAACGGTGCGAGGACGGCTCCCGTGCGTGCGTACGCGCGCGCGCGCGCGCGCGCGCGCGTGTGTGTGTGTGTGTGTGTGTGTGTGTGTGTGTGTGTGTACGCACCGCGCGAATTAGGCTGCGGCGCCGGCTCGCTGCGGCCCCGCCAATTGACGCGGCGGACAGAACCGGCTTCTCTTCCACACAGCAGGCTCCAGTCTAAAGACGCGGAAGTGGCGCCGCCTGCAAGGTTCGCTTCATTATTCTAGAAGAGTTCCCTGGCTGCTAAACACGCTGCTCTTCAAAACTACTGGCGTGCCCTCTTTTTTCCTAGTGTTTATCCCATAGTAGGGGCCCATGGTTTTTTATGGTTACCTAAATTTATTTTTCTACATCTACATTTATACTCCGCAAGCCACCGAACGGTGTGTGGCGGAGGGCACTTTACGTGCCACTGTCATTACCTCCCTTTTCTGTTCCAGTCGCGTATGGTTCGCGGGAAGAACGACTGCCGGAAAGCCTCCGTGCGCGCTCGAATCTCCCTAATTTCACATTCGTAATCTCCTCGGGAGGTATAAGTAGGGGGAAGCAATATATTCGATACCTCATCCAGAAGCGCACCCTCTCGAAACCTGGACAGCAAGCAACAACGCGATGCAGAGCGCCTCTCTTGCAGAGTCTACCACTTGAGTTTGCTAAACATCTAAACATCTCCGTAACGCTATCACGGTTACCAAATAACCCTGTGACGAAACGCGCCGCTCTTCTTTGGATCTTCTCTATCTCCTCTGTCAACCCGACCTGGTACGGATCCCACACTGATGAGCAATACTCAAGTATAGGTCGAACGAGTGTTGCCGGCCGAAGTGTCCGTGCGGTTAAAGGCGCTGCAGTCTGGAACCGCAAGACCGCTACGGTTGCAGGTTCGAATCCTGCCTCGGGCATGGATGTTTGTGATGTCCTTAGGTTAGTTAGGTTTACCTAGTTCTAAGTTCTAGGAGACTAATGACCTCAGCAGTTGAGTCCCATAGTGCTCAGAGCCATTTGAACGAGTGTTTTGTAAGCCACCTCCTTTGTTGATGGACTACATTTTCTAAGGACTCTCCCAATGAATCTCAACCTGGTACCCGCCTTACCAACAATTAATTTTATATGATCATTCCACTTCAAATCGTTCCGTACGCATACTTCCAGATATTTTACAGAAGTAGCTGCTACCAGTGTTTGTTTCGCTATCATATAATCATGCAATAAAGGATCCTTCTTTCTGTGTATTTGTAATACATTACTATAACTAAGCAATACATTATTATAACTAAGCGGCATGCCATGCAGATACATCTGTGGGTTTTCATGCAAGCGAAACGATACAAATGGTTAGCTGTTCTCAGTCTACAGAAATAATTTAGGAGGTAATCTGAACTATACTTTTAATGTTGTTTGCAGATAATAACGTGCCGAAAGTGCTCTTCCGTTGCATGCTGCTGTCGGCAGTTCGTTATCGATGGTCTGGTGATGGTCTACAATAGCAGTCGAAATCCCTTAATCTTGTCTTGGTTGTGTCAAATATTTGGTTGTTTTTTGGGATATGTTAAGGTTTCCGAGGTTGTGGTTAGGTTGCGACCTATTCAAAGTCAGGATGGTACTGTACTCAGTAAATAAGCGCAGGTGAGCAGATGCAGAAATCCTGTATCGTCGCTCTTGGCAAGATTGTAGAGGTGGTGGTTGCCGTTGTCTTCCTCCGATCTATTGTAAAGTGTCGAGTGTTTGTTGTGTGAATCACTTGGGCATTGTAAAGCCGGATTTGCGTTGTAATGGATGAAGGGAAGGGAGTGGGTAAAACTCGGTTGTGGCGCACAACTTAATGTTTTCGAAGCGCACCAAGTATTTATTGAGCTTAACGTATCCTTCCGACTGAAGGATCGCCATCAGCATTGTCACATACCCTCATTTGACGAAACACCGCGGCGAGAGTTGGAATTTAATCCAGAACATTGGCGCAAAGACTGGCGATTAGGAACTTTACGCTAACTTCGCCCCCCCCCCCTACACACACACACACACACACACACACACACACACACACTCTCAGCCGGCCAAATACTGGCAGTGAACATTTTCCACCACAAGGATTCGAACCGGCTTATCTCCCAGTCGAGCGCCGCCGCACAGGTGTGCGTTAGAAACCTAGGCTACGGAGAGACCTTGGAACGTAAAAACACATCTTAAATTTATTAAATTCATAATATTTTTGTCAGAAATATTTTATGCCCTTTCACATTTTCTTGTGATTTCCGGGGTGGGATGAGGGTGGGACCTAACAGCTCAGCTTAAATTCCTTCGAGGGAAACAAAATACTAGATAACTTCATTTACTAAGCATCGTGATTCATCGTGCTTACTTCCCATCATTCACCACGCGAAATGTTACCAAAAGCAGCACATAAAGGAAAAGCCGCGGACGCGTAAGTTAACTTGTACCGATATCGTCGTTTACGACCTAGTTAAGTGATCAGCTTATCAGATCGAATTGCAGAATGATTCAGGCGCGCACACACAAGCTTAAATGTGGTAACACATGTTTAAAGACTCGTATGTTTGCCTTCAGCTGAGCAAATTTATTACCTATTTTCTACCGATATCGATCGTTAGCGACCGTCTTTACAGGAAGAAAAGTAGCTGTATGTTAAAGGGATATGCAGTGCAACTTTCCATTGAATTTCACGTGGTATCATCGTAATTATCGTTCTGTGTAATCATAGTGAAGTCAATTTTGCGCTGGAGTCGAAATCGTTGTCTGTTGTAAGTGATTCTGTATGTGTTTTAGACTCATAGTTTCAGTTTATCCAACCAAAAGTTCGGTAACATGACCATCTAATGTACAGCTTCTTTTTTCTGTGAAGATGGTCGCTACGACCGAAACCGGCAGAAAATAATATTGTACAGCATGATAGCAGACATGCAGTTTCTCTATCTTCTGGCAGCTGTGTCGAGTCAACTCATTAAAATGTTTTAAATTTAAAAGTTGTTGATTCAGCTAATTATCTGGAGATTACAGAAATAAAAGCATTAAATTAGAACAATCGCATACAAAATGTTGTAGGGAAGGCTAACGAAAAAATACGTTTTATTGACAGAAGATTTGAAGTTGCAACAAATCATTAAGAGACAATCTACTCTACGTGGGGCGTTCTACCCGGTGTGGGATCAGTTTGACTGGACTGACAAAACACAAGCTCAAAGAAGGTTGGTTTGTTCTTTTTTACTGTCGAGAAATAGGTCGTTTTTTTGCTGCGGTGAGATTTTCTCCAGGAAATTTCAATCACGATCTTTGTCCTCTGAATGCCAAAATATTTTGTTGACTCTTAGCAAGAACTGATCATCATGATAAAATAAGGGAAATCATAACTCGGACGGAAGGATTTAAGTGGTCATTTTTCCAACGTGTTGTTCGACAGCGGTAGAGTAATATTCTGCAAGTCGTTGTATGAGGTCTTTGCCAAACTTGTCAGAGTAAATTGGAGAGTAGCCATGTAGATGTAAATGTGGACGGATGTCCTTGCTGCCGCACATTCCTCCGTTGAACTCTTAAGGGATGAACATCGTGGGCACCATCTGTCTGTGTATTGTATAAACATGGTTATGCGTGTTGTCGCATTTTAACAGTTTCTGCATCGTAATTTATGAAGCAGAAACTGGGCAGCAGTCCACAACTTGCCTAAAGGAACTTGGAAAACCGCCTAAAAACCAGGCTCAGGTCGTCCGGTGTATCGCACCAAGAGTCGTTAATCCGCCACTCTTTTGGCTTACTTCCTTCTCTCGCGGGATAGCGTACTGTGGCGCAGGCTAAACGAGTAAATTAGCAGTTGACGCTAAACGTAAATAAATGTAACGTGTTGGGCATTAATAGGCGCAGGGATTTGCTACTGTCGGGTTATTCTGTTGGCGATAAATCAGTTGGAACAACTACATCCGTAAATTGTATGGGAGTAACAGCCCGCAGCGACCTGAAATGAAATAATTACGTAAAACTAGCTGTAGGAAAATCGGATGTTAGGATACGATACATTGAAAGCGTCTTACAGAAAGGTAATTCAGCAGCTTACAGAACACTAGTAGGACTGTCTTATAAATATTGCACATCTGTCTGCGACCTTGATATCCGGTAGGATTCATAGCAGTACTGAAGCTCTAATATCTTCTGCGTCAGTGTGGCATTGGACTACAACTTTCCTTCCGTCTTTCCAAAATAATTACTCTAGTGTCCGTTCTGAATCTACCGTCTTGTAGCTGTACGTCCCAGCGAGTAGTGGTGGAGCACAGTAACATTGCTCCAAGAAAAACACTGATCGAACTGTTGAATTTCGGCATACGTTAGTATACACAAAAACAACGAAACTGTGTAGAAAAGCAAGATATTGTTCAGAGTAGCTGTCTGATTGGTCGTCCCAGGAAAGCGGGATTATTGAAACACATGGCATGCCTGTTACTCACTCTCTAGCGAATTCAAGGTCTTGCTGAAATATCGGTTATACCCATATCCTCGCCTGAGGCAAAACACTCCACCATACGATCGCTATCCAGTTTTGTAAAAAATGCAGGAGTGCACTGCGAATTAGCTGACCCCTTGGACACCTCTGGTACTATGTCGAAAGAGATGTATCCGTCTTGATCCCCGCTTCAGCCAAACACAGTGAGCTGCGAGTGATTGTATGGGTAATCACGGCTCAGCATGACCTCTAAACATGATGAGTTGCTGTGTGATCGAGAACATGAGCATCCGCCGCCTCGTCAGGACGAAATGGTTTGATCGGCGTGTTATAAAAGTGTGTGCCTTTTCTTTGCTGATTAATGTAGTATAATCACTGTTAGAAAGTCAAAGGTGAAGCCAGCCCAATAATAGAGAAATAAGCGTTGGTGAACAAGACACGTTAGCATCGTGGGCGACGTCTTTTTCCCGGCCTTTTATGAAGAGTGAAATACGTACAGGGTGACAAATATTGAACTAAATGAAATTAAATTGCATAACTTGTGAAAGGTTTGTGTTAGAACGTTCAAACTGCAAGGTTGGCCATGGGCATGATAGGAGTTAGTGTGGTTTCGTTTAGCGACGAAACCCACTTGCATTTGGATGGGTTCGTCAACAAGCAAAATTGGCGCATTTGGGCGACTGAGAATCCGCATGAATTCAAAGTGACCCTGATTTGGGCAAGTTGTGGTTAATAGAAAATGGAGAACTCAATCCCATCGAAGCAGGAGAGAGTTTCATGTTCTGGGGGAACACTTTGGGGACCGTATTCTAGGTGTGGGGTACCCATAGGCCACGGGCATGGACCTCGATTTGCCGCCATATTCTCCGGAACCAAACACATGTGACTCCTGTTTGTGGAGCTATAATAAAGACAAGGTGCACAGCAATAACCTAAAAACCACTGCTAAGCTGAAAACAGCTATTCAGGAGGTCATCGCCAGCATCGATGTTCAAAAACTTCAGCTGGTCATGCAGATTTTCACTATTCGTCGGCGCACATCATCGCCAATGATGGCAGGCGTATCGAACATGTCATAACTTAAATCCGAACATCTGTACTGATGTTTACATGTTGAATAAAGTGTGTGCACGCCGTAGTTTGTAACTAATTTACGCTCTTTTTCATATAGTTCAATAATTGCCGCCCTGTATCTGGAACGTGTACCTGTTAATAAGTGCCTCGGCATTGTAGTGTAGTGTAGTATTTGTGTTGTGGCTGAACGGTTTAATACTTGCCCAGCAATAGTGTTAAATGTTTTCTTACTTTCTTTTTTTCGCTTACTGCGACTTTCACATGTGGTATGATTTGTATAAGTGAAACATTTCTAACTTGGAATCCATATTAAGTTGCTTCGTGACCAGATGTCCTTCCTGTCGTCACATTCGTCATTTAACCTAAGGGACGGAACTCTAAGCCGCACTCTATTGTAAATTGTGTAAACGTCGTTTGGCGCGTTGTATTTTATAGGTAGGGACTGGGGCTGTTGTTGTCTACAGTTTCGTACACAGTGGTAAGGCGAGATGGGCTACGGAGTTGTGCGGCAGCTCTCCTTGTAGGAAAGCTGGAAAGGAGCAGAAATGATTAGGGAGTACAGTAAACAGAAGATTTACTTAACTTGTATTACTCCAAATGTACAAAGAGTCATTAGAAATAATGCAGCAAGAAATGGAGTCCAACGAGGATGAGACACTCTGAACTAAAATACGAACGATGGTGTCGGAGCCACAACTAGATGACGTCTGCGTGGCGTCACGTAACAAGAGGCTCAGAGTGCGAGTTGGCTGTGTGGCTACCACTGGCCATCTCGTATTGCGGCGGCAGAGGGCGTTCATGGCATGGTGCTGCTGGAAGCGTGGCTCGGTGGGCGTGTACCATTGGGTCCTCCAGATCCCGTGCAACCGGTATCGGCGTCTCGTCAGATGCTTCCAGCCCCTTTGTCAACTTCGACGCCTGCCTTCCAGCTCCATTGTCAACTTCGACGCCTGTAGGGTGGTATCAAAACGTGATACCACAGGGACCAGACAAACATTTCCCTAAAAGAGCACATAAAACCACACTCAGGATGACTAATGTAACGGACTGACAATCGGTTATCAACCACACAGATTTGATCCAGATCTGGCTCTCATTCCTGTCTTGGAAACTAGCTCATAGCGCACTGTGCCCTGCGAGACGGTGGCTATATTTTTGTGTGTGGTTGGGATATTTGCCTTTACTGTTTATGTTTGTATTTGATTTTGTACTCAAGTAGGTCCATGCAGACTAGCATTATTAGCCCTTCTATTTCGATAAAATCCTGTTGTGTTTGAGAACAGATAAAAAACACATCGACAACGCAATCAGTACTTTGGAGAGTTGTCGATATTGATGCTTTTATTCTGATTTCATCCAGGAAACATTACAACTGCATCGTTATGAAATATAGTATGGACCCTTTGAATTTGGCAACACTCTAACATTCTTTGGTGATTTCGCTTTATGGAGACTGTAATTACAAGGTAGGGGAAGAAACACTTCAGACTCGGAAGATTTTTATTTAGAGAAGTGTAATAGCTTGTATGTGATATTCAGCAGACTTAAGTCTTTCTTTCGCAGTTGGAGGATAAACTTCCTAATAGTAGATAATGAGAGTGCCTGGAAAACAACTTAAATCCACGTTCATCTCAATGTAAATGTCAAGATGGGTAGTACACACTTCCAAGCGAAAACAAATATGGGGGTCAATGTGGTGACCATGCAAAGTGTTAGGATGGGTCTTAGTGGAGAGAAATTTTCGGGTGTAAAAGTAACATCGAATGCACCACAACTGAGTGTTATAGGACAACTGAACAATACGACATGTAAATCACCTAGCGGATCACATCGAAAGCTCTTTGAGGCTGTTCGTAGATGATGTAGTTGAATACAAAGAAGTTGTGATGCTATAAAATTGTGGGGAAATGCGACAACAGAGGATCAGCGGTTGGTGCTGGGATTGCCAGAGGACGCTCAGCGTAAAGGAATAAAAGATATTACAGCTAAATAGGCGGAAATACCCTTTGTTGTGCAACTACCCTTTTCCCTGTGGCTTCGCCTGCGTCTGCTTTTGATGCACATACTGAACACACTTCCCCTTCCCCATCTGTGTCCTCCTTCCTTCGTTTGCCTGTCCTCATTATTCTCCTATCTCAGTCTTTCTCCTCATCACCAGTCTATCTATCTCCTCTCTCTCTCTCCATCCGCTACTCTATCCATCTCAGCCTGTCCCGAGCGATGTTCATCAGCAAATGTAGCCCCTGCAACGCAGCTCAACAACGGATGCCGATACTACTCCCACAACACACGTGTCATGCAGAATAGCCTACATGTACAGCCTGGAAACCCGTATCTTGCCCCTGATGGGTTGGCTGCCTTGCAAAGCAAGTTGATTTGGTAGGCTCGTACTGTTCCCAAACAACTTGCCTGTCGTGGAGCACAACCTAACGCCAGGAGGGTCTCGAAAAAACACGTTTTTAAGGCAACGACCACATAGAGATGATCAAAAAGGATGCTAGACAGATTCTTTGTAAGAATCCTTACGAAGTGTAGATCACTCACAAAAGAGGCAGCTTATAAAAACCGCGTTCCTTACCAGGCAGGACTCACGGAGGGAGCAGGAAACTTGAAAGAAGAGCAGTTCATTTCGTCACAGATTCGTCTAACAAGCGCGAACGCATCAGAGTTATGCTTATCTGATTTCAATAGCAGATGTTGCAAGAGAGATGTTGGGCATCATGATGTGATTTACTTATAAAATTTAGAGAGCGTACGTTCCTAGAAGAGTCAACTAGTGCATTAGATATAGAGTGATGGGTCCTCCATTGAGGAAAACAGTAAATGTCTACGATAACAAAAAGTGCTCGTGCACTGAGGAAAGGAGGAGGAGGGTACAACTTGAAAAAGCCGCTACAATTAAATTAAACAAATTCCTGAAGCAAAGGAAATTGCCACTATTGCCCAAAATAAAAGTGACTGAATTGTTGACCTCTCCTGTAATTTAGTACGGATGTGGGTGGTGGACAATGAATAGAATTAGATCACAAGAAAATCAGTTCCTTTGAAAAACGGGTTTTGCAGAAGTATACTGAGGATTTCATGACCTGAAATAGTAAAAAAAATTTAGTCCAAGTAAAAATAAAACAATTTTCTTTGGAAGCAGATGACACTGAGGTACTTCGCATATCGTATGAGGAGAAGACTCACTAGAAGAAGTTGTAGTGCTCAGAAGAAAAGCATCGGAATGGCCCTTGAACAACAAAGGTCCGAAACAATGGTCCAGCATTGCATGGAAGGGCATGTTTCATCATGACACAAGGTGTTGGTGGATCATAACAATGAACGTAAATCTCGTGAAAAGACCGTAAAGGCAAGACTAGAAAGGTCCGAGCTCAACATTCGACTGTGACGGAAAACGGATGGAGAAGGGGGGAGGGGGGGATGAATTCGTGCATGAAATATCCTCCCATCAACACCATAAGGTGGCTCGGACGATGTAGACGTAGATGAAGAGGAAAAAGTGTAGTGCGGTTCTCTTAGGGAACGATGGCGGTGGTTTCCTTTAGACGTGACGCGCTCGTCAAGACGTGACTAGCGGCGCGCCGTTGTGCCAGCTGCTTTCCCGTAACGCATAGGCAGGCGACGCGAGGCAGCCGTGAAAGTGGGTCGCCGCTTGGCTCTGCGGTACGGTAGGCATCGGACATCGCCGCCACCGCTGGCTGCCGGCCGTTGCCCCCGGCTCGCTGTGTCCAGCACTCCAGTCCCCAGGCGGTTGCCGTCCTCCTCCGCCAGTGCAACCTTCCCGCGCTTTAAGGCCTCTTTGTGCGTGCCTCCTCAGCCATTCGCCTAATGGCTTTCGGTCGCAACGCGAGAGAATGCTATCGCATCTCTGCATACATTCTACTTCGACCTGGTGTCCCTACTAAGAGTCGTCAGGCACATTTTCTCTGTGTTTCGGCAGATATTTGCAATTTCGTTTTTACATTGTCTTAGCCAAAACAAAAACAAACAAAAAAGTGCTCATTACGCCTTTCATGCGACTTTCAGCGTCGTCGAACAGGGACAGTAAAACGGGAAGATTAGCCAGCACTTCAGCAATGACCAAGCAACTCTGGTGCATGGCGCGAGCAGTCGGTACGGACCAAAGCGGCACGCGAGTCGCTTCTTGAGTTCTGGTTATTCTTCCTGTTTTAATGTTCTTGTTAATACATATCGACAGAGCGAATATCGCATTAGACTAATTTGCGACCGCTCTATCAAATGGGCACGTAAAATTGTTGTTTGTAACGGAAAAAAACAGATGCTTTCCGTCCCATGAAAAATATGACTAGCATTATTTGTGTGGGCTGAGTCAAGCTACATATTGCAAAACCGAAATTGCAGATATCCGCCGAAACACCTGAGAAAATGCGACTACGTTAGTGTTGCCACCTTGCTGCTGGCTGCTCGCATGCGTGGCCCGGCGATGACGGATCAAGCTCAAGCCGTCAGAGTTTTACGGCGTAAATTAACCTGCATCGTCACCATTCGCCCTGCTGTTCGCTATGATCCTCACCAGGTGATGGTATCAAGTTGGTTTGTTTTTCGTGCCTCGACCGTTTAGTCCACTCACTGAAGGAAAATTAAGGGAAGAGGTTGTGTAGCTGCAAGTTTTAACTGTCTCTGAAACATTGGCGTCTATGGAAAATGATTCCCAGTACAAAATTGTACCTTAAATTTCCTACAGAAGAGTTATTAATTTTTTTTTTAAGATTAATAATTTCAGCGTTGCAGGGGGTGGAAAAATCGGAAACTATTGAAATGGTGTTTTAATGGTATAATATTAACGTATATTGTTAAGTAATGTTTGTACCACATCTTAGTGCAGTAGAACGGTATTAAGGGATAAATTATGTAACAGGGTGGAAAGGCGGGGTTGGAGATTAGAGGTGTGAGGGAAAGTAGGTTGTTGGATTGTGGTCAGGCAATTTTCCATTCCCTCTGTCGCACTACGTCACAAGAAGCAACAACAGGATGTTTCACAAAGTTATATCGATCATTCCGCAACTCGCGTTTAAAGAGTCACTGGCGACGCAATGTGCGGACATACCCGGGGGTGTTTATTTTCCACTAGGTGCGTTAACACTTCATGGAGTACTGACTTGAATACTAATAATAGTAAGGCGAGAAACGCGTATAGAATCTACGTAAATCGTTGCACACCTTCCTACAATGCAAGAGGGGAAATTGATCATTAATTATGGTGTACGGCAGCTTTAGTGTTCTTCCGGGATAGGCAACTTACCCCACCATGAGCGCTGCTAGCTTTTCAGTTTACAGACACACTATACCTTTCCACCATTTCCTGTCCAGTTCTCCCATTTTAGTAGACAAAATAACTTCACTCAGCTCGCGTTTATGCAATAGTGTTTTCAGTCTTGTTAGTGAGTGTTAATTTGCGGTTCTTAATGTTGACTGGAATACTCTCTTTCAAATTCTAAAGGTGGCAGGGGTAAAATACAGGGAGCGAAAGGCTATTTACAATTTGTACAGAAACCAGATGGCAGTTATAAGAGTCGAGGGACATGAAAGGGAAGCAGTTGTTGGGAAGGGAGTAAGACAGGGTTGTAGCCTCTCCCCGATGTTGTTCAATCTGTATATTGAGCAAGCAGTAAAGGAAACGAAAAATTCGGAGTAGGTATTAAAATTCATGGAGAAGAAATAAAAACTTTGAGGTTCGCTGATGACATTGTAATTGTGTCAGAGACAGCAAAGGACTTGGAAGAGCAGTTGAATGGAATGGACAGTGTCTTGAAAGGAGGATATAAGATGAACATCAACAAAAGCAAAACAAGGATAATGGAATGTAGTCTAATTAAGTCGGGTGATGCTGAGGGAATTAGATTAGGAAATGACACACTTAAAGTAGTAAAGGAGTTTTGCTATTTGGGGAGCAAAATAACTGATGATGGTCGAAGTAGAGAGGATATAAAATGTAGGCTGGCAATGGCAAGGAAAGCGTTTCTGAAGAAGAGAAATTTGTTAACATCCAGTATTGATTTAAGTGTCAGGAAGTCATTTCTGAAAGTATTCGTATGGAGTGTAGCCATGTATGGAAGTGAAACATGGACAATAAATAGTTTGGACAAGAAGAGAATAGAAGCTTTCGAAATGTGGTGCTACAGAAGAATGCTGAAGATTAGATGGGTAGATCACATAACTAATGAGGAAGTATTGAATAGGATTGGGGAGAAGAGAAGTTTGTGGCACAACTTGACCAGAAGAAGGGATCGGTTGGTAGGACATGTTCTGAGGCATCAAGGGATCACCAATTTAGTATTGGAGGGCAGCGTGGAG